>NC_081350.1:25869286-26220327 GCF_029784015.1 Lycium ferocissimum
TGGGATACCAAGTAAATACGTAGGACTAGCTCGTTATACTACATTTAACATGATTCGTGTGTATACATAAATACAAATAAAACTGAGATTAAATTAGACCGAACCGAGATCTAACCATAGAGATACTATTAACCACTAAACTGGAAATTAAGCCAAACACATACATGCAAATGTAGATACCATTAACTACTAAATCGAAACCAAATTAACAAAAAAAAAAAAAAAACAGTAGCATGCATAATGCTACTAAAGTACTAAACTGAATCCAAACCAAACTGGAAATAACCAACATATACGAACACACAAACACCTACTAAGCTGCTGACTGATATTAAACTGAACATGGGAGAGTTGTTTACATACTTAACTAAACTACACTAAGTTATCAAACATGAACATGCTTAAACTCACAAACAGACTAACACAGAAATAGACTTATCTATCGAACTAAAATAACTTAACTAAAACTAACATACTTGAATCATGGAACAATAAACTAAAATAACACAGAGCAACAAAAAATGCAACAGAATAAAAAGAGGGGATGGAGAATTACCTTCTTCGGGTGCAGCGAAGTGGGTTTGAGCTTCCGATCTAACTCGAACACCACCAAATCCGAACTTGCGTGTTCAAGCAAATATCAAGGGCAAAACAGAGAGGAATTTAGTGTTTGAGACGATATCCACAAATTAAAACTAAATTTTAAAAGGGGAATTTGGGCAGCTAGAGAACTCTTGTTTTTTTTGGGGTTTCAGGGCGGCTGGAAAGCTTATATTTTAGGGGGTTTCTAGACGACTCAAGAAATGAACTCTTTTTTTTTTTCTTAAGGGGATTGTTTTGTGCGGTTAAAAGAGGACTTAATATTTGCAGGGGATTCCAGGCGGCTAAAAACCCTTTTTTTTTCTCTTTTTTCTCTTTTTTTTTCCCTTCCGAAAACGATTATTTATAGGGAATTTCTAGGGTTTGCTGGGGTCCTAAAATGAAAATTGGGCGGGACCTTTCTAAGTCAACTCTCCGTTCAAATACAAAAACGTTAGAATACTTTCTGTCATTGATCAGGAACAACCGAGATAAAGAGACAAAATCAATTAAAATGTTGGTACCCGAAAATGAAATGGAGCTGATAAAAAATCAATTTGAAATCACAACTGGACAAAACTCATCAAAGTCATTTCAGATGCGATCAGAAAAGAAAGAAGAAGAAAACAAGATTTAACCTCTTTCAACGGTTGAATCCGGATGGGGGGGGGGGGGGTACGAAGCATTAATTTCCCTTCCCAAATCGACCATGCACGGTCTGGGGAAAGCGAAATAGACCTGCGATTTCGCCATTTTGGTCGAGGAGCGTAGAGGAGAGAGAGAGAAGAGAGAAGAGAGAGAAGGGGAGGGTGCGGCGGATGAGGAAAAGAAACCCTAGTGGTTTCATTTGTTAAACGAGACGGGTCGGGTCGTAGCAATGGGCCGGTCGGGTTTTGGGCTGGTGAGTTAAAAAGGTGGGTTGACTTCAATGGATTAGGATTTTAGCCCAAATAGTTTTAGGATTAATATGGACTGCATTAATATATAGTATGTAATTATTAGTGCTCAGATAAAAAATAAAAATTATATTACGTTGTAATAACCGTGTAATAATATTTTGTAAGTCAACCATAAATAAATGCTATTATTTACTTATGTGCAGGTAAATGCGTATGCATAAGCTGGTGAAAAATGCTGAAATGATAAAAAAAAATGCGAATTATAATAATACGGGTAATAATAATAATAATAATAATAATAATAATAGTAACAGTAACAGTAACAAAAAAAACGATAACAGCTAGCGAACAAAAACGCCGGAATTAATAAGAGGATGATAATTATAAAAAAAAAATATAAATAATTATTTTAAAGTTGCTAAAATATCAGAAGCATAAGTAAATATTTGGGGAAGACGGGACAAAATTGGGTGTCAACAACTCTATCTCTCTATTTCTCATCCTAATTTTTTCTACTTCCATCACTTATCGATACTTCCCTCCAACCTCCCACATCATAATCATATTGAGAACATGGCACATTCGTACTAGGATAAGGAGCATGATTAATTGTATTTCTTGAAGCAGGAAATGTATACCCTCTACTCTTCCTAGGACGACTCCTACTCGGTTCAACCCACACACTTCTTCCACTTGCCTTGAAATAGGGAGTATCACAAGTCAATGTACGTGAATAACCGCTAGAAGATTCTTCACAAGGTTCATGTTCAAATTCACTATCTTCACAAATATATTCACCACAAAGCGCATAACCACAAGGTTCATGTTCATCACAACTTCTTAATTCATGCAAGTCTTCACCAATTGATTCATAACGTAGGTGTGAGGAAGGAATATACCTCAAAGCCGCCTCCATATCCATGATGTGTAGGATGAGAATCTTCATAGCCTTCATCTTCACCATAGGATCCTTCATAGAACTCTTCAACTCCTTTATCTTCTTCATAAGACCCATGAGAACCATTTGTCTCAATACACCTCCGGAGTAGTACTCTCACCACACATTGGTTATGTTCATATTGACCACCATTGCCTCTATAGTCTCATTCGCTATAATAGCCATATCCTCCATTACTAGGGACATAACCTCCCATATAATCACCACAAGACTCCGAGGCTATGGATGACATGATTCCTTATCCCCTTTCCTTATGTCTCCTCTTTTTGTACCTATAAAACAAGCAACATGATTAGTAGTAAAGTTCAAACATCACTCGTATTTGCACTCAATCTTACCACTCAACCTAGAGCTTCTTCCGAAGTTGGCAACGTACCACTTATCCCAAATTAATTCACAAGGTTGCTAATTCTTTGTGGAAGAATAGATTCTTGTTAATTGAAAGATGGACAACTCAAAAACTAACGGAAAGAGCCGAAGAAGTTCCAATGATGTTAAAACAATAAAAGCTTGAAAGAAATACAAGGCCTCAAGTAAGAAATGACCCGAAGAGGCGAGTTCTTGAGATGAAAGTAAATCCCTTGGTAGTGCGGGGTACGTCCTTGTGTTTAATGATAGTAGTTATGGCAACTACCTTACCCCTTAAGCGGTTGAAGAATTGGGTATAGAATGTATGATGAAACAAAACTCTTACTATGATCAAAGAGGGTACATGGTTAATAGGAGCGCGAAGGTGTTCATTACCCATGGCAACTACTAAGAGGAAATTTGGTGTGATGTGCTTTTCCTAAACAATTGCCACTTGTGTTTGGGAAAGCCTTGGTTCCAAGAACATAAGGCTTCGTATGAGCAAGAATGCTACAAGTATGAAGTGGACAAAAGACGGAGACTTATTTTGCCACCCATACTCCTTAAAAAAGAAGCAACTGCAAGTGACTCACCTCCTATGTTGAGTGGTCCTAGTCATTCACGATGGAGGAAGGAGTACAAACATTTTGAAGAGATGGAAAAACAACTACACCTTATAATGGAATGCTTACGCAAGGAGCAACAAATGAAGGAAAAGAAATCCAACCCTTGTGAAGCAAAAGGGAGATTAAAGTGAAGGGTTTCCCTAATCCTCCCCAAAGAATTCTTGACACTTGTCCTAACTCTCATGAAATCGAGAGAAAAAAGATTAAAAGGAGTAAGGGAGAGAAAAGTGACAACTCTAAAGTGGAAAAAAGAGAGGTTGTGAGGAGTGATGTGAGAGGGTACTTTAGTGCTATGACTCAGGTACTTCCCTCACAAATTACCTGGTTTCTCTACAATATATGCTAGTACTTTAGTGCAAGAAAGATATAACTTATGGAACTATTTAGAGGATATTGCTACTGTTACTGGAGGTTTGTGCTTGGTTGTTGGTGATTTTAATGAAATATTAAGCCAAAGTGACAAGTGGGGTGGTAATAGTATTCACAGAACTAGAAGTTCTAGGTTTTGGTACAAGTGGGGTGGTAATAGTATTTACAGAACTAGAAGTTCTAGGTTTTGATCTTGCATTAATAACTGTAAACTCATTGATCTACGATTCAAGGGGGCTAGACACACATGGTCTAACCACAGACAAACGAGTGGGGGATTAATTCTAGAAAGGATAGAAAACTACCCTAATGCTTCAGTCACCCACTTACCCAAATCCTGTATATGACTATAACCCCTTACTGACCCAACTAGATAATAATTACGCCAGGACTAGTAGAAAGCCTTTTAGATTAGAAAGTTATTGATATGACCACCCAGAATTTAGTAACTTAGTCTACCAATGCTGGATAATAAACAATTGCGAGAAGCTATCCCTCTCTTCTAGGATAGAGCTACAAAATGGAGCAACAATAGCTTTGCGAATATGTTCCTTCAGAAGAAAAAATTACTAGCTAGGCTCACAAGCATACAGAGATCCACACATTACCCCACTAGAAAGTTCCATCAAGCTTTAGAATCTGACCTTACCATAAAGTACAATAGAATTCTAAAATATGAAGAGGATTTTTGGAAAATAAGGTCTAGAATTAGCTGGTTAAAACATGCAGATACTTGCACAAAGTTCTTCCACCTCTCAGTTGTTAACAGGAGAATGAGAAACAAATTTTTTTTATTTTAATAATGATCAGAACAACTAGATTATTGACCATTCTAGACTCGTTGAACATACTAGGAATTACTTTCGGTTGATGTTTACTACCAATGACACTTGCTCTAGGCTAGACACTTTAAAGAATCCTACCAGTTTCCATACTTTGGACCTTTCCACGTTAGATGCTCTTCTTCAAGATAAGGAAATTATTGGTGTTGTTTATTCATTTCAACCTTTGAAAGCTCCTAGTCCAGATGGCATCCACCCCATTTTTTACCAGAAACACTAGAACATTGTGGGAAACTCTGTCAAATAGTTTTTGCCATGAAATCTTCAATACATAAACCATACCTGAATAGTTAAACCACACCCTTTTATGCTTGATCCGTACATTCAGGATTTCTAATAATTTGAGAAACTTTAGACCTATAGGTTTGTGCAACACTGTCTATAAGATTATTACCAAAATCATTTTTAATAGAATTAAGCCTTTTCTAAGTAACCTAATTGGCCCTTTCCAGTCTATCTTTCTTAAGGGAAGAAGGTCATGTGACAATGTTATTACTGTTCAAGAATTGTTTCATTGCATTAATAACACCAAGGACTCTACATGAAGCATTATGTTTAAATTAGACCTGGAAAAAGCATTTGATAGGATTGAATGGTCTTTTATAAAAAAAAACTCTTACTTTCTTCAAGTTTCCTCCCAAAATTCAATCTTAATCATAAGTTGTATCACCACTTCCGAGATAGCCATTCTTGTAAATGGGTCACATACTAGTTATTTCTTTCCCACCAGAGGCATAAGACAAAGTGACCATATGTTACCTTATCGGCTTAATGCATGTGCAGCCCCCTAAAATTGCACTTTTTTTTTCATTTTGGAACTTCAACTAAGTGTTGTTCCTATTGAACCCCTGAACTCGTCCTCAACTGTGTCTATTAAACACAACCTGCTTACATGGCATAAATCTTGACTCTCACTTTTTTTAAGCATTGCGCGTGAATTCAATTGCTTCCTACATGGCAAAATTTAACCAATTAAAATACCTAACCCATTTTACTTATACACATCAGATTTTAATCCTCCTAAAAGTCCTTTTCAATTATTTCCCATATTATTCTCATACCTTTGCTAATCGACTCCATAAAAAAACCTAGAAAAATTCCTTCAAATTTGCTGAGTTCTCACTCTTTAGGAAGTCAATTTCTCCATATACTTTCCATTTTCTTCCTACAAAATGACTGTTATAGTGTTTTATGGCTGATTAGAGGAAGGTAGTTGTTTAACAATTTCAAGAATCACGATTTTGTCGCACAATCTTTGTTAAGTAAGTTCATTTCCGAGTTTCTACATTTCGAGGTAGTTGTTTCCCACTTGTATCTTGTGCCTATTTAGTATATTGTTGTAGTGATGGTATTTTGAAAATATCTGGAAAAGGTGGGTTTTTTTTAGGGTTTTCGCATTCAATATTCTGTCAGGTATATTTGGGCTTTTGTGTTAGGGAATCTTATGGATTGCAGCACTATAATAACTCGTTTTCGCCATGGTGGTAAATTTATTCAAGACTCATCTGGTCCTACTTACATAGGGGAAAGAGGTGTGAAGTTTGTTGGTATCGATATAGACCACTTTTCAATAGCGGAGTTGCTATATTACACTAAACAATTTGGGTATACTTCTATGGGTGGGTTATATTTTAAAGACCCTACAACTAATGGCTTTGTCCAAGTGGAATCTGATTTCAATTTACTAAATCTTGTGAAAGACCTAGATAATGGTGACTTTTTAGACTTGTATGTGAGACATTGTGTGGATGATCTAGAAGTGGTGGAAAATGGTGTCCTGGCAGGTTATTTTTGTGGGCCAAAAGTTGGTGAAAGTGTTAATGTGGGTGATATAAATTCTCAACAAACTGCTGACCTAGTTGGTAAGAGAGAAAACTTGTAAGATATTAATGTGGGTGCAGCTAAAAGGGTTACAAGGACCTACACAACCTGAAAATATTAATGTTGAAGTTAGTATAGGTGATGTCTCAGATCTAGTAGGTGTTGAAACAGATCAAGACAGTAGTGCTAACTCACAAAAATTTTGTATTCCAGAAGATGATGACTCAGAGGTTGATGAAAAGCTGAGAGCTCTTAGAAATGAAAGGAGAGGTCGATTTCAGAGGAAAAAACCTACTCCTACAGGTGAAATAACTCTTGAAGAAGCTGGTGTTGATAGAGGATTTGAAGATATTGGAAGGAACAAGGCTGTTAGATACATAGGAAGATTAGGGGAACAAGTAGTATATAGATAGTTCATAACTGGATAGTGATGATAGTAAGGATAAATTAGATCCTGAAGCTGTTAGTGGTGTTGATTTACCAGCAGGAATGAAGAGTAAGAAGGTAAGATTTAATCCTGATTGTGTAGTTGCTATATTTGAGACTGGTATGATATTTGAAAGTGCCGAGGAATTTAGAATGGCTGTGGCAGAGTATGCAGTTGAATATGAAGTCCAGTTAAAATTGAAGCCTAATGAGAATTATAGAATCAGGGTTAGCTTCTGGTGATTTTATGGTCAAGAATTACCATCCTGTTCATGTGTGCACTACCTCAACCAATAACAAGTTGTGTACATTTAAGTTTATTGCAAAAAAATTTAAGGACAAAATTACTTCTTAGCCTTATATGAAGTTGTGGAAATTCAGGAGTTAGTGAGGTTGAAACTAGGATCGTATGTTGGAAGAACTGCTTGTTATAGGGCAAAGAAGAGGGTTATCAACGACTTTTTAGGTGATTGGAGGATGGATTTTTCAAGGTTGTGTGATTATGCAGACATGATAAAAGAGACTAATCCAGGAAGCTCATGTTGGGTGAGGACAGACAGAGAATCTCAGCCAGGAAAAATATGTTTGTTTACTTCTATATTTGTTTTGATGCATTGAAGAGAGGCTGGTTAGAAGGATGTAGAAAAATTATTGATTTTGATGGTTGGTTTTTGAAGGGTGTTTGTAAGGGTGAATTGTTAGTTGCAATTGGAAGGAATGGAAATCAGCAAATGTTTCCGATTGCTTGGGCGGTGGTTGACCAGGAGACAAAGCACGGTTGGAGTTTCTTCATCAACTACTTGATAGAAGATCTGCACTTAGGCACTGAACATGGATTGACTGTGATGTCAGATATGCAAAAGGTTACTCTAGTTTCTAATTTTCAGTAGCTCGTGGCTCTTGCTATAACTTTCAACTGTGATTTTCTTACCACTATATTGTCTACTTAGACAATCTCTTTTATTGTTGTTAGATAAGTTCATTTTGTTTACACATAAAAACTCCAAATGCTTATAATTATGAAAAAAAATACTAGAATATTTATAGTAACAAAAGAAGACACAAGAGAAAAAGAAACCATTTTGTAATTTCAAAAGCTTCACCATATCCGTATATAAGAGAATCCCACTATTTCACTCCAAAACAAAGATTTCTCTTTTTCCCTCTTTACTCATAATTTCAGTTATTGTGATTTGTAGGGTCTTGTGCCAACCATACTTGAGTTGCTACCGGACTGTGAGCAGAGGCAGTGTGCTAGACACATCTGGTCTAATTGGCATAAGAAATAGAGAGGAGAAGAAAGAAGAAAACAATTTTGGAGATGTGCAAAATCAAGGTTTGAAGTGAAATTTTAGGACGAGATGGATAAACTTAGTAAACTTGGTGAGGACATATGTGAGGACTTGGTGCATTATAAAGAAAAGACATGGTGTAGGGCATATTTTAAGGAGCATGCTAAATGTGCCATTGTTGAAAATAACATGTGTGAGACATTCATGGATATTAGCTACCAGGCATAAATCTATTATCACTATGTTAGAGGAGATTAGGCACAAGATAATGAGTAGGAATGTTGATATGAGAAGATTTGCTAACACTTGGATATCGGACATTTCTCCTATGGCAAGGTTAGTACTTGAAGAGAACAAAGACTTTGCTAGAAATTGTGAAGTTAGGTTCAATGGTTTTGCTGGATTTGAAATTGTAGATAGTGCCTATACGTTTATTGTTGATACCAAAAGGCAGACATGTACTTGTAGGACATGGCAATTGAGGGGCATACCATGTCAACATGCTGTCTTGGCATATCAGTACTTAGGCGAAGAACCTGAAGAACATGTGATGCATTGGTATAGGAAGGATACTTTCTTAAAGGTTTATCAATATTTTCTCTAGCCAATACCTATCATGAAAATGTGGTCCCACACCAGTAATATAGTAATTGAGCCTCTTGCACCTAAACAAATGCCCAGCAGACCAACAAAGTGCAGGAGAAAGGCAAAAGATGAGCCAAAGAAGAAGTATGGAAAGTTGTCCAGGAAAGGAGTAAAAATGACTTGTTCCAAATGTCATCAACAAGGCCACAACATAAAATCCTGTAAAAATATGGTAATACATTCTTACAATTCAATAATGTAGTAGAATATTTTGGTCCAAATTAACATTAAATTTTACTCTGTTTATAGGCTAGAATGGGACAACCAGGAGCTCAAGGCAACCAGCAAGCTCTAGCCAACCAACAAGCTCTAGCCAACCACCACAACATGCCAGTTCAAGTCAACAATCAACTTCTACTTGTGATGATACTTCGGTTGTTCTTAGAGTTCAATAAGCTAGAAGAGGTAGGGGAAGAGGGGTTGCCGATCAAACACCTTTAATGCCTGGACAGAAAAGAGGCAAGGGAACTTCAACAGCAGCAAAAACAAGGGGAGGACAAAAAAGACCTAAGACTGTAGGATTTGGCATCTACACTGATAATATAACTGGCAGCCAAATATTAAACATGAGTGTATAGACAGACACTTTGAGTCTTTATTGCTCTACTTATTCAATACTCATTGTAATTCATTACATGCAACCTGGTACAAGAGGTTAAAGATTTGTCACTCCAGCAGTTTTGAGAGTACATCTCCAACAACTATCGATATCGGTTATAAGCCTCGTGGACTGAGGTGGAATGATCATGATGTTGTCACCACTTCACAATTGCAGCGCATGAGTCACTCCAAGAGCAACCAATTTGCATCATCGAGTGCATCAAAAGACATCTTAACTTCTTGAGAAAATTGCTACCAACTTCTTATTTAATTTAGGACCTATTTAATTTTGGATGTGTAATCACAGCAGCAAAAACTTATATAATTGACTGCATTCAATATGTTTTTGGTGTTCTTGAAGTACATTAACTAGTGGTGTAACGTGCATGACTTGTGTTTGTTTAGAACTTAATTAGAGCAATCTAATATAGTTCAGTTAGTATTATTATGTTGCTTTATGGTATTGATGGTTTGATTTTGCCGCTCTATTTTTGATATAACTAGAAGGTGAAATTTTTTTCAGTACACAACTTGGGGAGATAAATACACAACTTGCCTTCATTACTTCATACAAAACCAGTACATAAATACATTACTAACTAAATATTCAGTACCAAATTACATTAAGGAACCAGACCAAGATCATGAAGATAACCAAACCAAAATTTGCATAAACTGCTACTATTATGAAGGCCACAAGCAACTACCCCTATGACTATTACTACATATATTTCCATATAGCCAAAATCAATAGTGCAACAATGCATATGATCTTTATGTTCCTTGCCCGCTTTCTCTGTTCTTCAAAAATGATCATCTCTGTTCGTTGTCGTACCATCTAAAATAATCGCATCCACCTTTTTTCTACAAAAATTACAAAAACAATTGAGTTATATATTTAGACGACTGGTTTACCCGATTTGGACAGAAACAATAGTTGGCTTACCTTTCCAGTTTTGCAACAATAAAACAGGCATCCTATGTTAAGTTGTGTCCACGAGGTCTTATTTTTGGCATAAACCATACTCGATAGAACACACTTGCAGTTGGAGGTGTGTTGGACGAAACCGACAAATTCGATATTGATAAATACTAACAGTCCTTCAATATGTAAAAGAGGAAGAAAGTAGCTTCGATTCAAATAGTGAACCAACTTAAGTCGAAGGAGATTTTTGAGCTCCAAAGTTAACAACAATGATGAGCAGGAGAATGTGAGAGAGAGAGAGAGATAAGAAATTGGAGAAGGTGAAGAAATTAGGGCTTAATATGATAAAGATTTGTATAAATAGTTAAAAGGGGTAAATATTACAGTTAAAATACACATCAGCATTTTTTTTGTCACCTTCACGCGCTTAAAAAAGTGGCAGTCACGATTTATGCCATGTCCGCTGGTCATGTTTAATAGACACGCTTGGGACGAGTTCGGGGTTGATAGGTGAATAACACTTACTTAAAAGTGCAAAATAGAAGAAAAAAAATGCAAGTTTAGGGGGCTGCATATGCATTAAGCCCACCTTATCTCTTCATTATGTGCATGGAGCTATTATCTACTTATATCAACCATCAAGTGGATATATTAAACTGGGCCCTATTGTTACTAATAGAATATGTCCCCCTTTGTCCTATCTATTTTTTGTTGATGACTTAACTTTAATGGCAAAAGCTAATATCAAAGCCATATGGACCATTCACCATAGTATGGATTATTTCTGCAAGCTCTCTGGTCAGAAAATCAGTACTTCAAAATCTAAAGCCCTTTTCTCTAAGCATTGTTTTGACCACATTAGACATCTATGCAACAAATAATGAATATTCCTGCCACCACTCAGTTTGGCAAGTATTTAGGCTTTCCAATATTAAACCAAAATCCTAAAGATACTGACTTTCAGTATATAATTGATAACATGAAGAAGAAACTTTCCAGCTGGAAAATTAACTTTCTCAGCCAAGCAGGTCGCACCACCTTGATCCAATCTTCTCTTAATGTTATTCCTGCTTATACAATGCAATATTTTTTTATCCCCACCTAAACCTGTAAGCAGATTGTCAATAGAAAGAGATTTCCTTTGGGGTACAACTTCTACCAAGCGCAAACTTCATTGTATAAACTGGGACATAGTCACATTTCCAAATGAGAATGGTGGTTTAAGGATTCACAAAGCTAGAAATAAGAATCTTATTTTACTGGCTAGCCTTTCTTGGAGATCATTTAACAACATGCACTCCCTTTGGGCAACTGTTCTCCTAGCTAGACATAAATATAAAACCACCAAACCTTTATCCTCATTCATCTGGAAAAACATCTTAAAGGGAGGGGAAATTTGCAACAAAGCAATTTCTTGGACTCCTGCTGTAACGACTCGTTTGGTTGTTATTACATATTGGACACTTTTGATCCTTTTCTAAGCTTGGTTAGCTCACTTTTGACCCGAGGAGACCATTGACATGCTTCCCGAGGTGTCTAGATTTGATTCGGGAGACTTGTTGTGAAAATTGGGCTTAAAGCAAAAAATAGTTGACTCAAAATTGAATTTTGGATAAACAGACTTTTTTTTAAAAAATCTGTAGATTTCAAGAGGTCCGGATGGTGTTTTAGAACCTGTGTGCATATTTGGTTCGGTTCTCAACACACTAGGATGCATTTTGAGACTTGAGTTGGAAAGTTAGTTTATAGATATCGGGGGTTGACTCAGTCAACAAGACCTTCAATGGGAATTCCGAGGCCACGAGTGCATTCGTAGCATATTTTTATGTATATCTGCATGTTTGGTTTGTGCTCAGGAGGTTTCGGGATGGTTCCGGGTGTCAAATTCAAATTTGGAAAACACGAGAAAATTCTGGTGTCTTGTGCCTCCAATTCGGTGCTCCAATTCGGTCCTCCAATTCGGTGGCGCCATGGCGGTCTGTTGACCTCCAATTCGGTGACGGACAGTGACTAGGGTATTTAATGATATAAAATCTCAAATCTTTCCATTCATTTATTATTCCTAAGTAGTTCATCTTGGGAGGTTTCCTAGAGGTTTCTTGGAGATATTTTAGGAACACTCTTTGAGGTAAATCTTGCTATCCCTCTTCTATTTCATTAATCCTTATCATCATAGATTTCCCCGCTTTCCTTAAATAATCCCTTAGGAATGGAAGATGGAAGTGGGTTTTGATGAACTTTTCCCTAGGCTTATTAATGATGAAATCGATGGTGTTTATGTTAGATTTTGATGAATCTAAGCTTGTTAATCATATATCTTCCATTTTTAGTGTTGAATTTCAGAATCTAAGAGTTAGGATTTATACCCAAATTAGAGGTTTTGCTTCAAATTCGAAAATGGGTAAATCCATGAGTTAATTAAGCAATTAGTAGTTGGGTTTTGATCAGCTAGTGCTTAATTTGATATTTTGTTTTCGAATTTTTCATTTTGCCCTTATGGGTCCGTTTTCCCAATCTCTAGGGTTAGAACTAACCTAAGTTGAATAGTAGCAATATTAGTATCATTCTTTATGATTTCTAATCCAGATTTTGAATATGCCTAAACTACTTTGGTTCTGAGGCTCAGCAGAAGGGGAAAGCTAAGGAGTGAGTTGTTGGTGTTTACGGTTCGGCCATCCAGGTAGGTTATGGCTTACTCTTGGTGAGACTTCGTATAGCGAAACATATATTTAGATTATATTGTCAGAGAAAGCATGTAAACCTTCGGGTATGAAGTTGGGTTGGATATTGCATTAGGTTGGGCCCTGTTGTGTGACTGGGGCTAGCCATCCCATTGTGTTGTGACTTAATTATTTTATTGTGTTTGTTTGATGCCACGCGTTGTTAGTAGATATCAGAATTATTGTTCCATCTTGATTGTGATATTATAGTATCTTACGGGTGGTTATTAATTATTGCACCTTCCGTTTTTGTCGCAAGAAAGTTTTTGGCTTATTGCTGGTATATGCCCTTAGTATGAAAATCTGCACCCGAGTTTTGAGATATTAAGTGCTTCACCTCACGTGCACCAAAGTATGGGTAAGTGTCCTTCGCAATATAATAGGATTGGGAGTTAAACGGATCGAATCGTCGCAAGCTGGGGGACTCAGGGAACTGGCAGGCACCAATCCCCTTCGACGGACCATCGACGGTAGCGTCAACCCACGCCATCGACATGCCGCCGTCTCTGAATCTCAGGTGGAGCAGGGACGGTGCAAGTCATCGGACCGTCGACGTGTCGATGGGGTCGTCGACCTGCTCGTCGACCCGCTACCGTTAGGGCTATTTTGCCCTACCTATATATATGGAGCCCTCACGTTTTATTTCATTATTTTCCACTCCCAAATCAAAGAAAGCCCTAGAATATTTCCTCTCTATAAATTCCATCATATTAGTGGAGATTTGGTATGATCCGAGTCCCGTAAACCCGAGCTTGTGAAGAAGAAGGTGGTTCTTAGGGTTTCATTAAAGTTGTGAAGCTTGGGAAGTTGGAGTTAAAGTTGATCCTTGGAATCTTAGACCCCTCAAGGTATGTAAATGATTCCTACCTTTGTATTTAAGTTAATTACTAGGAGTTTTAGTGGTTTTAAGTAAAGAAAAGATAGCTATGAAAGTGGTAAGTTGATGAAGGGTAAGATGGTGATTATGGGCTATTTTAAGAGATAATTGGGAATGGAATTGAGTATATCTTGATATGTAAGTGTTGTCATTGTTGTTGTTGATATTGTGGTTGATGTTGGATTGAATTGGAAGTTAAAGGATTGTTAAGTTTACAAGGGGAATATTGTCCACAATTCGTTAAACTCTTTTTATATTTAAAATGGTTAGTAAGTGAGGTAAATAAGTCTAATTAAGGCCTATGTTATCTTGATTGTAGACTTACGAGTTCGAGAAGTAGAAGTTGGATGATCAGATACACTTCAAGGTATGTTAAGGCTATTCCTTTTTCATTTTGGCATGATCCTATGTTATGAGCCAACAAGTGATTGAACGAGCTTCCATATTACTCTACTCTTAGAGGCACTAGGAGTACTTCAGTCTTTTATGTTCCTATACCCCGTATGATTGTTCCTTTTGTTCATGGGTCTTGAGATTACTTATGTTGATGATGTTAGCTCAAAGGTTGTCCATCGGAGGTAATATGACCTTATGTCACTCCGAGAGTTCTATGTATACATTGCAGTTATGCATTGCAATCATATACATATGCATACCAACCCATGACCAGAAGGCGTTATATACCCGTGTATTATATGCATATGGGGTATGGGGAAAGGGATAGACATTATATACGCATTACCACCTGATCAGCTGGTGCACCTTGATGATGATATATGGATCGGGCTGTACGTTCCTCGGCATTATTATATGATATATGGATCGGGCCGTACGTTCCTCGACACTATTATATGGGATATGGATCAGGCTGAACGTCTCAGCACTATGACCTATATTTATGTATATGAGCATGATTATCATTGAGAGCACGCATATTATGCGCCCACAGAGGCATTGTCAGTTATACAGATTTATGTAAATACTTACAGATACTCGTTCATACAAATGCATGCAGAGTTGTATAGACATGACCAGATATTTAGTCATACAGATGCAGTCAGACAGTCATTTCAGCTTATGAGTTTCAGATTTCATTCATAATTCTTATTTATACGTTACTCTTATGCTTGACATACTCAGTACATTATCCGTACTGACTCCTCCATTGCTCGGGGGGCTGCGTTTATGCCCGCAGGTTCAGGTAGACAGACAGGCGGTCCAGGCAGTAGGACCTCTATCCAGCGGTGGTAAGTGCGCTCCATTTGATCCGGAGGTGCAGTCTATTTTGGTATGCCATTCTTTTGGGATGTATATGCACATGGGTATGACGGGGCCCTGTCCCGTCCTTTCTTGCTTTTATTCCGAAAGATCGTAGAGAAGTTGTATGTATCTGACAGATGATGTAGCCTTGTCGGCTTCTATTCTTTTGTGTACAGTATATGTAGCGGCCTAATCGGCTGCATTGTTCTTTCTAGTTCATATGTATACATATATATATGCAAATTGTACAGAGATCATGAGGTCCTCCTTTCTTGAGACAGTATAGTCCAAATTGAGTTATTTATGGGTCCTTGTTAGAAAGTGTTGTGCAGATACGAGCATAGGGGTGTTTGGTCACTAGAGATCAGGCACTCGTCGCGACTCATCGGTTTGGGTCGTGACATTAATATGAGGATAGGGTTCTATATGACTTGTGTAGTCTCTCATGATATTATTGGCGTACCCATATTGGTACTTGTGACACTGATATGTTATTGGCGTCCCATGTTGGTACTTGTGATATTGATATGTTATTGGCGTACCCATGTCGGTATTTATGATATTGACATAATTCTTGATGTTGGCACATGTATTGCACACATTCTCATGATATACTATTGGTACTTGATGAAACACTGTGATGAGCTGAGCTCAGTTTGCATGAAAATGATGTGAGTAGTTCGATGTCTGATGGTTGTTCCGGAATCATGGATTGTGTGAAAGAAATATTAGAGTCCGTGATCCAAGATCATGTACCGGAGCGAAATGAGTATGATAAGAGATCTTGTTGTTGTCATTTGCATACTTGAATCATACATTGAGCACTCATCTTGCATATATATCTATAAGGCACATTTGACAGGGTGGTGACGATGTGGCCTATGTTATTTTGAAATAATTGGGAGGTTTATACTAATTGCGCGACGATTCTATGCTGTGTGATACGGGATGGTCGGCAGGCGTGAAGGGTGGAAAGGTCGTCTCTATGCTGTGTGATACAGAGCAACATAGTACATGGACTTCGCGGGACCCCATGTGTTGTGCTACCGAGACGTCGATATTTCCGTCCGGAGTATATATGTACACAGCATTGTATTGTATATATATTTCATACATTATTGCATTACATTGCACTTGGTTTTACGTTGTGGTATCCTTGTGGTGTACTTGATATTCTTATGATGTACTTGTGATGTATGGATTCGGACAGAGTATTTGAGACTTGGCACATTTGGGGAGTAGATGCTTCAACTTAGGTAATGACGTGTACTTGGTCCTGGCTTGTGTATGACTTATACTTGTTGATTTATCTGCCTGTCTTGCTTTATTGTCTGAATTATGTCAGCTATGCTTAGTCGGCCGATCCTATCTACCAAAGACTATTGTTTTGTACTGACTTATGCTTGCTACATTCTTTTATGGATGCAGAGTATTAGATAGGTTCCACTCTTTTCCCTCGGGGATGATTGGCGAGGCTACTGTAGAGTCATTCCAGGGTGAGCACGATGACAGCTGCTGCCCGGATGTTCTCTCCTTTACTTACTAGTCTTACTCTTATTTCGAGACAGTTGTATTATGAGAATTTATCATCTTTCAGACTCGTAGTATGTAGTTAGTGCTCTTGTATGATCAGACCAGATCTATGGGGTTGTATTTAGTATTTTCGCACTTTATCTTATATGGATGATTTGAGACTTATTCTATATTTATTTCTTCCCCCTTTACTTAATTGGTTATATTGGGATAAGGGTTCGCCTATCGCGATGGGAATGATAGGTGCCCGCACGTCCTAGTAAAACGGGTCGTGACACTTGCTACACGACAAAATATAGACCTCTGGCATTTCAGATGGATTCCAACACTTCCACCCCTTAGGAATCTTATTTAGGGCCCTGCTTTATGGGATGGCAACAAATGGGATTGGAGTACCCTCTCATCCACTTTTCTTGAATCTGTACTCAACTAGCTTCCACTGTCACACCAACCTTAGTACTAAGCACTTCAGATTCTCCTTACTGGTCTCTCAATCCCAATGGTCTATTCACTACCAAATCTATTTATCAGTTACTAAGTTCCATACACATAGAGTCTAATCATTCCCACGCATGGCTCTGGAAACTCCACACTCTTCCCAAAATTAAGTTTTTTCTATGGCAATGCTCTTACAGCAGAGTGCCATCCAGAGCTTACCTTCACCACCTTAGCATCACTAATGATCCTAACTGTACTATGTGTGGGCAAAACTCTGAAACCATACATTCTCCTACACTGTCACATTGCCAAGAAATTTTGGCTAGACTTTGTTACAGTTCACTTTTACGCTGGTGCATAAAAGCTACTAAGAGGTTACTGGTGCTGTAAATGGATTTTAGAATTTTTAGTGTCGCTACCTAATTTATTAAGGGAAATTAGGAAAACCGGGTTAAAAGGGGTTATCACGGAAGAGAAAAATCCTTTTAGAACCAGAGTTCGAGGTAGGGGTTCTAGTGATCCCCTAGAAAAGGTTTTAAGCAACCTAGTATTAAGGATCCGTAGAATACGGTTGACCTACAAGCTTAAAAGGATTCGTAGAATACGGCCTCAGGCCCAACAGGTTAACATAATGGAAAGCGGCCCAAGTGGTCCGTGCGGTTTTTATATGAGACACAAAGGGGAAAAGAGAGGATAAGGATTAGAAGGTATCTAAAGCTATTTGTTTAACATAAACTAAGTATATGCATTTGTACAAGCAAATATACACATTAATATTATATGTGAAAAGAAGTTGTCCAGCCCAAGTTATAAAACAAAGAAGGGTTTTAAAACTTGCAGGGCCTATTTTGAAAAGAATAGCAAGAGAAGAGGCCTAAACAGAAACCAACTCATAACACATACAAGAGAAAAGCCCAAAGAAGCAAACAAACAAGAACCATGCCCAACTTAAACCATTATGATGCACAATTAATAATTCTGAGGCCACATAGATGATATACCTCACGTATACTTCGATAGGCAAACTCTTGTATGCCAGAGGTATACAGGAATTGTATACATCTAGTATACTTAAGTATATCTCCTATATACTCAAACAAAAATCAACACTTGGATTCAGGCAAAATAGGTTCCAATCCATTTGGTGTGCCATGACACTATCTTAAGATGTACAAAGATGAATTCCATAGAAGGGAGCATAATATTCAGAAAATCATATGCACATAATGGGGTTCACACTTAGTCAATGTTGTACATTAATCATGCTCAGATTTACCAACAGAAACTCTCAAAGAGAAGGGGAATAGATGCAGTATGACATAATTAAAACATCTACAGACACGAGTATTAGGCAGAACCAGTTGAATGTGAGCAACCAAGTATAAGTCAAGTTCTTTTAATCTTTCTCCTAACACGTAGGCATACATATCAAGTGATTTACTCTTACGTGGTCACAAGAAGAACTAAGTAGGCATGGTTTCACATAAGAGACTAGCAAATACCAACATCGTTTCAGATTTAAGCAAGTACTTCTAGTGAATATGCATCAAACAGGTTCATGTGACACTCTTAAAGGACAACAACTATATGCAGTAGTGAGTAAATCAAGTTCAAATTCAACAGAGAATGCGCATTTTGACGTACAACTGACATTTTTAGCATCAACTTATAAGTTGAACAGAGCCCTAAGGGGAACATACTAAGCTAAGTATGGACGTGCAAATGATGCAGACATGGCTGTGAAACTTGATACAAGTGAAATGGGACAGAGAACATGTTCATATGCTAGCCTCATGTGACAAACTCAATTCCTTTTAAATAGTATAAGCAAGTGATATCGGATTTAGCCCAAATGAAGGTGACAGTATAGTTAAGCAAGTTATAAACCTTAAATATGCATAACTAACCATTATAAACATGCAAATCACATTTAAGCAACCATAGACATGTATTTAATTTATACAACAACTTCACAAGTTAATTTAGGTTCAGCTAACCACAAAAGAACTAAAATTTGTAAACAGGTTTGCCTAAGATATGTGATTGATCATATACAGAGCAAACAAAAGGAATCTTAAGTCAAAACAGACCTAGTTTAGATTAGGGATGATATGTGCATAGTTAGGCAACTACTAATTAATTAGGCATAATCAACATACCATACATTCATACTAAACCAATGTGATTAACTGAAGCTAAACAAGATTCACAAATTACTAAAATGTAAACTGATCACATATCTTGACATGACAAACAAATTATGCATCTTGGACCAATCAAATAGTTAATCAAAGCAAGATTTGAACATTGTACTAAACACCCAATCAACTAAGGCATGATTGATCACTAAAATAGGACCATGAACTAATCATATACTTAAGATAGAGTATTGAACTAACAATATATACTAATTACATGATTAAGAGGATTATAAACTAAACAAACATACTAATCACAGCAGGATTATGAACTAACAAAGATATACTTAGTCACATAATCAAACTAGAGTAGGATAATAAACTAACAAACATAAACTAATCAATAGGATTACAAACTAACCACATACTATACTTAACTAAAACAAACCTAAACACATAACTCACACTAATAACACCAAACAAATGCTAAAAATGCAAAAAATGAGAAGAAGGAAAGAAGATTACCTTTCTTAGGTGCAACCTTGGACAAGATTGGACTTGAAGATCCTTCTTCTCCACTCCAACAATCAGCCACACACTCAGAAAAACAAGAACAAAACTTTTAAAACTTAAACTAACCGAAAAAAATTAAAGGTATTAAGCAAAATGCTAGAAACCCTAGGTGTTTTCAATTTTTATGAATATGCGAATGATATTTTGTGTGTCCGTCTCTGAAACAAATGTGATTTGGGGGTTCTTTATATAGAACCCCAAAATTGGGAAAAACCCTAATCTCAATCTATGTGGGATATGTGCAAAATTCTGAGAATAAGCCTTTGTTTCAACAATCAAAGGTCACGATTTACTCATGCAAACATATCAAGGGTCAGAATTGACCCAGAACTGGGTCAATCCACTCAGTTCTTCATGAACCAATTAAAACCTAATATTTAAATCAAATGCAAACAAAAACAATTAAAGATTTTTAGGCATATGACAGTTAACAACGCAAAAAGAAAAGCAAAATTGAGTATTATATCGTGTTTGGGGTTGGGGCGTGGTGGAGAGAGGACAGAGCATTAAATGCTTACTCCATCTGGCCATGCCAGACCTGTGTTGTACACCTAACTCATTGCCAAAAATAACATCGATAACGGAGGAAAGAGAAAAAGGAACGAGCGGCGCTTAGGGTTTCCCTAAAAAAGAAACCCTTCTACACGAAATCAAATGCAAACAAAAACAATTAAAGATTTTCAGGCAGATGACCGTTAACAAAGCAAAATTGAGTATTATACCGTGTTTGGGGTTGAGGCATGGTGGAGAGAGGACAGAGCATTAAATGCTTACTCCATCTGGCCATGCTAGACCTGGAAAAGGTGTTGTACACCTGACCCATTGCCAAAAATGGCATCGATGACGGAGGAAAGAGAAAAAGGAACGAGCGGCGCTTAGGGTTTCTCTCAAAGAGAAACCTTCTACACGATAAAGGGTCGTTTGGTATGAATGGAAAAGAAAAGAGAGGTTTACCTCTTTAACGCATGAATGGGTCGGGTCTTGATTCGTTGGATTGGGCCTGACCAAGTTTAAAGAGAAAATAAGGGGGCGACGTATATATACATGATATATATGTATACACATGTATATCTGTGTATATACCCATATATATATGGGATGGTTTTAACACTGTTAAGGTAAATGGACAAAATTAGTTAAGTATAGGCTCAACATCTACTAGGCCCGTACCTCTATCAAGTATCAATATGTAATAACTTAGTTAAGTATTGCTAATTTGAATGTGCTATCTAGTCGAGTACGAGTAAGCGACCTTGTGCTACCTGCTAACTCTATGCATGTAACGCCTTAGCATATACTCCTATATTATCTTTATTAGCAATTAGCATGATACCATACTATTTAAAAAAAAAAAAAATACAAATTACCACCTACGTATGTAGCTCAAAACACATTTTTAACCAAAAAACACGTGCTATCTACTCAATCAACCATCTTCTAGTATCTTTCCTCCCTCCTCATCATCGTCGTCGTCTTCCTCTTCTTCCACTACCCAACACACTCCCCGTACTGCATATACACGCATCTCTATTCTCTAATTCCCCTCAGATCCACTCAAACCCTAAACCCCCCCCGAAAAACGGCACCGATCCAAAGCTGGAGCAATTAAAGACAATAGGTAGGGAGCTAGCAATGGGCTCCCAAGGTGGTTTTGGTCAATCCAAAGAATTCCTCGACTTAATTAAATCCATCGGTGAAGCCCGATCTAAAGCTGAAGAAGATCGTATCGTTATTAACGAGATCGATATCCTCAAAAAACGTATCATCGAACCTGATATACCTAAAAGGAAGATGAAAGAATATATTATGCGTTTAGTTTATGTTGAAATGTTAGGCCACGATGCGTCTTTTGGTTATATACATGCTGTTAAAATGACACATGATGATAATTTGCATTTGAAACGTACTGGTTATTTAGCTGTTACGCTTTTTTTGAACGAGGATCATGATTTGATTATATTGATTGTTAATACTATTCAGAAGGATTTGAAATCTGATAATTATTTGGTTGTTTGCGCCGCCTTGAATGCGGTTTGTAAGTTGATTAATGAAGAGACTATTCCAGCTGTCTTGCCTCAAGTTGTGGATTTGTTAGGGCATACTAAAGAAGCTGTTAGGAAGAAGGCGGTTATGGCGCTTCATCGGTTTCATCAGAAATCGCCGTCGTCTGTTAGCCATCTCGTTGCCAATTTCAGAAAGGTGCATTCTTTTGGAACATGTTTCGTGTTTTGTAGTGATAGTTTAATTGATTGTTGAGAATGCATTGTTAATTTTTGTTTGCATTGCGTATTTCGTGGTGAGGATGTGGAATAAATGTATTATTGAGGTAATTAGATGCAATCCAGCATAAGTTATGCAGAAATTAATGTACTATTTTATTAAGCGAGATAGATGTTCCATGAGAGTACATGTCTAAGCAATGGATAAGAGTATTTAGAGAAAAAAGACGCCCTTGAAGTTACTTACTAATTTAACATGGATTTTCCTTGCTACTATAATTTAACATGGATTTTCCTTGCTACTAAATTTATCCTACTGGAAAAGAGTTACGAAAAATTGTTAGTGTTTGAGTTCAAGATTGGGACTTAGGAGGACGAAATAGGACATGATCCGAGATAGTGTAAGTTTCCTTCTACTAACACATTGGGCACACCCCGACTATTCTACTGGGTACCTTCTTCCCTTACCAACACAATTATTGAGTAACTCTGCTGACCAAGGCTTAGGCCGATGCCAGATAGGAAGATATCATTTGCTTTTCTAACACTTTCTTGTTAAGCTGCACAGTGGAGAAAAAATAGGATCTATTGATATTTTTGGAATTTTGTTTTTCTAATGATTTTATGAACGCCCAAAGGATATTAAGGACCTTAGTATGGTGTTGTATAAAAAAAGAGAGGATTTAGTCATAGGTAAAATTATGAGAAGAATGTGGAATTTGTGAGTGATAAGGATATAAGTGATGTCATGGTAGATAATGAACTAAAGCTTGTGCACATTGAAAGGGATGCTGATGATGTTGATGCATTTGAAGAGAAAATGGATCTTTTATGGCTGGAACTGATTCTATTTGTTTTTTAACAATTATTTTGGTTTGCAGAGGCTATGTGACAATGATCCTGGTGTGATGGGCTCTACGCTGTGCCCTCTTTATGATATTATCTTAGCAGATGTTAATTCTTATAAAGATTTGGTGGTCAGCTTTGTAAGCATTCTAAAACAAGTAGCGGAACGGAGACTGCCCAAGAGTTATGATTATCATCAGATGCCTGCTCCATTCATTCAGGTATGTGAATCAAAGTTCCAGTTTGATCTCTTGCATGATATGCACGTGAATTTTCTTTGTAAAAGGCTAAAAGCTGGAAATATTTTATTTTTATGTGCCCTGTCTTCTTGTGAAATTTCTCTCAAATTCTGGAGTAGCCATTCAAGTCCATGCTACCATCTCACTTTCTGAGGGCTGGCCCTCTGAGGTTCTAATCTTTCCGTCCTAACAACAAACAACTAACAATAATTATGTCTCAGTTCCAAACAAGTTGGGGTCGGCTATATGAATCCTCACTTTCTTTTAAGCTCATGTCATATCATCGTCATACAAAATAAAATAAAATGAAAAATTAAGTTAAATATAGATATACATATCATAAATAATAATATAAATGATAAATAATTATATTAGAAGTTCTCTGACAAGTCTAAAACCTATCATCAACTAGTAGCTATCATCCTATCACCTATATGTATATTTTTCTATCATTGTTCCCTATCTTTAGCTAAGTCTGCATTTTTACTAAGCATTTGTAGGTCTGTCGACACAACTTCCGTCTATGTGACTTTAGGTTCAGCCCGTCCTCTTTTAATGCCTTCACTTACCATAGTTTCACACCTAAGGCCATGCATCTGTAGATCGACATAAAACAGGTCCAAACCACCTCAAGCGACCTTCTTGCATTTTATCCTCAATGCGCGCTATACTTGCACCTTCTGGCGGATCTGGTCAGTTTTTCTGCAACATTTATCTTGTGGATATGTTGGACTTTAGCTTCCTAGCATCCACTACCATATAACATTGTCGGTCTTATGGATGTTATATAGAACTTACCTTTCACTTTGGTAGGCAACCTTCTATCACATAATACCCCAGTGGCACTTCTCCATTTCAACCATCTGGTTTTAATCCTATGAGTAACATCTTCATCTATCAGTCTATTCTCTTGAAACAACGAACCTAGATATCTAAATTGTTTGCATTTTGGCGCTGCAATCCCGTCTACTCTCACTCCTATGAGTAACATCTTCATCTATCATTCTACTCTCAAAATGTTCAAGCTTTTTCTAATTACTCTTAGTGTCTCTGAAATAATGTTTTAACGTGATGTTTGAGAATAAAACATTGGCTTACATAATTTTTTTTGAGATTACCAAATCTAAGAATATAGCTGACCCCAATTTTATCCCAAAAAAGGAAAAAGAATATAGCTGACACCATCAATGGTTGATTATTAAATTGACCACTGAATGAATAATTTCATTTTATGAATGTTTCTAGCCAAAACAGGTTTGCACAGTTTAAGATTTTCTAGCCATGCAGAATATCTAGTTTTTGGCAAATAGAATTGATCCCATATAAAGGTGATGAAGAACTAACCACTTCTGCCAGTAATTGCATTAACTTTAGGGTCAAAATACTTTTAAACAAAGTTATGCCATATAGGATGCAATTACAGTATGCCTTTTTTTTTTTTTTTTTTTTTTTTTTTTTGGGTGGAAACAGAAATGTTAACATTGAGGAAATGGAAAAGGTGAGGGCTTTGAGTTATTGAGAAAATAAAATAGGAGGCTTAGGACCCTCTAAGTCAGCTTTCAAAGCTTCTTTCCCCTCTGCAACTGGAAGGAATCAATTACTTTTGTTCCTTTACCCTTTTTTTGGGTACTAAATCTAATGTTAGTTTCTTCATTTGCACATGGATTGAGAGGAAAAACACGTGCTGCTGACTTCCTTAATCATATGTAGTAGTAGTTTAATACAGAACAATAGGGAGGAAACATAGAAGGCAGCGATATTCGCATGAAAAGTTGTCAACTTTTTGGCTTAATACAATGTATAACTTGTATAGGAAAGACTTGTAGATTGCTGAATAAAGTAGCGCAAGCAATCTGATGGGGAATGTAACCATCAGATTTTATCAGTGTTTATCCATTCATCTTCTTAATTATCTGTTTGTACTTTGTAGAGATTTTTGAACTGTTCCATTGTCTATCTCTGTTCTATTTTTTGACAAGAAACGGGTCCCTACTCGCAAGCTCAGTTTCTGTTCTTTTACGTGCAGATCAAATTATTGAAAATTCTGGCAGTACTTGGAAGCGGTGACAAGAAAGCCAGTGAACAAATGTATACAATTGTTGGTGACATTATGAGAAAGAGTGATTCATCAAGTAATATAGGAAATGCTATTCTATATGAGTGCATATGCTGTGTTTCCTCAATACATCCTAACCCCAAGGTATTAGAATCTGCGGCAGACGCAGTTGCCAAATTTTTGAAGGTTCGTCTTCTTTATCCTGCTGTGTACCTTTTTGTTGTTGTGCAGTCACCTCTTTGCTAGAAGCTAATTTCGTTCAAGTTACCTGGTGCACAGAATGATAGCCATAATCTAAAGTACTTGGGGATTGATGCGCTTGGTAGATTAATAAAGATAAGCGCAGAAATTGCTGAGCAGCACCAACTGGCCGTGATTGATTGTTTAGAGGTGAGAAATGTTATTTCTCAGGTCTGTTAAAAACAAAGGATATTTCAATTTATGGAGCCACGACAATGTTGGCTTGTCCTTCCTGTTTATGCCTGCAATATATTGCTATTTGCTAGAACGTTCAGGTATTGTATTTCAGCAATGCAGCACCTTTATTTGCGAATACATCCCTTTTTTCTTTTTAAATTGTAACTGGTTATTATGCTAGATTTATTGTGGATTGCAATACCGGGAGAGCTGTAATATAGTTTGAGTGAAATATGCGACCCTAGTCTTGTGAACTGTATCAGGTCAAACATTATAAAAGTTATAGAATTCCGATGCTTTTCAATCAACAAATGCTGGTTAGAGCAATAATCAGTCTCTTTAGCTTCATCTTTTTCTTTTTGGACATAGCAGTTAATTCAAAGAAGACCAAGCTGATGCCACCTAAAGAAGCAATAAACCTACAAATAGAATGGAGCCTCTTTGCACCCCTGATTTCTTCGCATTACCTTAAACTGACGTAAAATCTGGACTTTTGATCATCTTTATAGACTGCTCAATTGCGTTGAGTACTAGTATGGGCTTACTTCCCAAGTTGAACGCAAAAGACGAAGACATGAAACCATGTAGACTTGGCTTCTTTCCTTTGTTTTTGTCCGATTGGTACGTTGCTTCTTTCCTTTCTTAAGGTCTAAGATTTGGACCGGCTGTTTAAGACCCGTAACACACTCTCTGCCCACAACTTATTAGAATTTTTTTTCGGGTGAAATTAAACATTTTCTTTAGCAAGCCTTGGAACCTTTAAATAAACTTTGAAAATAATTTTCTTTCTTTTTCCTTGCAAAGCCAGAATAAGAAACTCTTCGTGCTAGAACTTTGGGTTTTGAATAAAATAATTATTCAACTTAGTGATCACAGCATGGGTATATTGCATGTCTTTGAAGTCATATTTTGAGATATGTAACCAAGGGGTTATAAACTTTTCTTTTAGCCAACTTCTAAGTAGCTTTCGCCCTCCACAATTCGGGTTATTCTTTACATTATGGCTAGTTAGCTATCTAGTTTGTTTTATGGTATCTCTGGGTAACACTGATAGGAAAATGGAAATTGGCTGCAATTATTAATTTCCCAAGAAGGAAAAATTTCCTCCCTTTTATTATACAGAGATAGCTATTAATCAATACGGTTTGGAAGATGGAGATGCTTTCTTTGGTTGTTTCTGTTTATGATGCGGACCATTTTAATACAGGACCCAGATGACACGCTGAAGCGGAAGACTTTCGAGCTGCTGTATAAGATGACAAAGCCATCGAATGTAGAAGTTATTGTTGACCGTATGATTGATTACATGATGAGTATAAATGATAACCATTATAAAACTGAGATAGCATCCAGATGTGTCGAACTTGCTGAGCAGTTTGCACCGAGCAATCAATGGTTTATCCAGGTCAATTTAGTTTTGCAATTTAATTTACCATAGAATTTTCTGTATTGTCGTACCAACTACCATGTTTTTGATGTGCTTACAGACCATGAATAAAGTGTTTGAGCACGCAGGAGATCTAGTGAATTTAAAGGTTGCCCACAACTTGATGCGGCTGATTGCCGAGGGATTTGGAGAAGAAGATGATACTGCAGATAGCCAGCTGAGATCATCAGCTGTATGTCTTTTCAACCTTTTTTGTTCTATTGATGCCGCATTCTCTTTTTGGCCTTAATGGATACTGACATTCTGATAAATAGTACTGTCCTGTGCCTACTCTTTGGAATACTTCTTGTATATGGAATTTTCCTCATGCATTAATAGTTACTATACTTTATCTGTGAAAAACATTACTGTCCTGAGCCTGTTGAATCTTTTGATTTTAATTTATTTTTCTCTCAGATGGAAACTTTTAAAAGGCTAAGAGCTAGCACAACTTTGATAGAATCTTCTCAAAACTAAATAAACTAACTGATAAAAAAGAAATGTTTAGATTGGTATTAACTTATCAAAATAACAAAAAGGAAAAGAAAAAAGAAGATATGTTTAGATAGCTATTATGCTAGAAACTGGTGGCCTGTTGTCTTATTTTCATTTAAGTAGTAATCAAGGCTATAGTTTATTTCTTACCGGAAGGTGGTTTTGGTAGTTGAGGGGCCTGAGGTAAATTAGTTTCTAGATTGTTTTAAAGGAACTTAACTTTGTTTTCCGTTCTGGTAGCCTGAGAATAAGCTAATGGTTGTTCTGTTATGTTAATTTGTGAGTAACTTAAATTGTGTGATTACTTCCTTTTTTCTCCATCATGGCAAGATGAAAATTTGAATCTCTTGTTGCAGATTCTGGATGAGCTTATGTTTTTCTCTGTATCTTGCTGGTGTTGTAAATAATTGTGCAGAAGATATTGCTTTCGTATATCCTGTTTTTGCACCTCTAACAGATAACTCTTTTGACTGGTTGCAGGTGGAGTCATATTTGCGTATCATGGGCGAGCCAAAACTTCCATCTGCATTTCTCCAGGTTTCCAAAATGAGTTGTCTCTCTCTCACCCTCCCCCTCTCTCCATCTCTCTCACTCTTCCCCTCTCTCCATCTCTCTCTTCCTACTTACAGTAACAAAATGATGCTCTGCCCAGAGCTCATGTCATGTGTATATGTAACATTCTCAGTTCACCTCTTCTGGTGCTTAACTCACAACTTTGTGAATTGCCAGGTTATTTGCTGGGTCTTGGGGGAGTATGGAACTGCTGATGGGAAGTATTCTGCCTCCTATATCACAGGGAAAATAAGTGATATTGCTGAGGCACATTCAACTGATGATAAGGTCAAGGTATGTGAGGTTTAATTGCTGCTTTATATCAGTTGCGAGGTGCCTGCTTCTAGTATGGCATATTTCTGTAATATGATCCGCTTAATCTTAAAAGCTAGTTGACAGTTGTGATGAAAACTCACCAAATGAAATGTGTTCTGTTCCGAAAAGCTTCCTCAACTTTCTGGTTTTCAGAATTGTAAATACCATCTTTGCCTTTTGCTCTTAATTAACTCGACACCCCTCCTTGAGAGGATATGATCTGAGCAACATGGGAGGATAGCCCCTACGGTATGATTGTCCAGGATATCAGGTCCTAGAATTATGTGTTTAGATATCTGAAGGTGATCCATCTTCTTTAACAAAAGTGCTTTGTTCCAAAAGTTATTGTCTTTCATAATGGTGTATCTGAGGACCTCCTGCTGTCTTGTACCTCTGTACTGTAGTAATTGATTCTTTATCTCATTACGATAAATACCATAATTATCATTTATTGGAACTAGCATGGCGGCTAGTTGACTTTCCAAAAGAGCCTTGTAAGTACTTGTTAATGTTGCGAACTTCGTTCCATAACAGCAGGTTAAAATATTAGTATATTATTTTATATACTATATGGGCTTTGATAGATTATTTTGTCCATTAATATGCGTTCCTTGGTCACTTGTCGAGACTAGTAAAAGGAAATTGTACAAGTAATTTCCTCGGAAGGTGGATCAAACTTTCTTCTCTATTTTTCCTTGTTTCGATAGCATACTGAATTTCTTTGAAGCGGAAAAGCTGGCAACTATTCCTTTCTACAGTAGCAAAAGATTAGGTTATTTTGTTGGGTAAAGACGGTAAGCAAACAAGAAACCGTTTGAGCTATATCCTGGTTCTATTGTGAAAGATTGTTTTCTTGGGATAACCGAGAAATTCCGGAGAACCTGTGGCGCACGGTTTGATATTCGGGTTAATGGACCCACCCCTGTACCCTACTCCACTTAAATGCCAAACTTTTGTTGGCAGTAACTAGGAAGGCTCGAACCTGTGAAATGCGCCTACCTAAACATCATGCATTGCACTTTACACTAAACTAAAGCCTTGGGGTCCATTGTAAAGAAAAGACTTGGAGCAGACAAAGCATATGTAAAGTTAGTGCTATGTAGTTAAATCATTACTTTTGTGGAACTAGGAAATTCTTAAAGTTGTTCAAATTATAACTATATATAAGTGAGGATCCATGAATTTTGTAGTCCTCACATCTTTAGAACTTTCATTTTTGCCCCTATTTTGACCTTTATTTGCATATGTACCATGTACTATATGTTCTGGTAGATTTTTGAAAGTTTGATGACAATTATACTCCAAATGCTACAAAGGTGATGCTAGAGCCTAAAGGAGCAACAAACAAGTGACAAATGTTCTAACCCGCAAGGGTGGCTCAGTTGGTTGAGCATGGGGCTTTCATAATGGAGGTCTCAGGTTCGAAACCCCACCGCCGGGGGATTTGCCTTCTGGGTCGAGCTCGTTGCACGGGGCTTGCCTAGTGCGGGTTACCTCTCCTGTGTGGTTTGCGAGCTATTGCACAGGAGCTGGGTTTACCCTGTGCACACCCGAAGGGTAGCGGCTGCGGGTTCCCATGTCATCAAAAAAAAAAAAAAAGTGACAAATGTTCTTGAATTCTTACCAAAAGTTTGCTTAGGGTCCCACATATTATTCTACTACATGCACATATTTTTTGCCCAATCTACATTTTCACGGACCATTTTTTTTATATTTTTTAAAGTTGCAGCCATACTCTAAGAAGGATTCAAGCCTTCTCATTGTATATTTGTCAAATTGGCCAGATGCAATGACGTTTTGTGTACCTCTCCAAAAAAAAAAAAAAAAAAAAAAAAACAGAGCAAGAGATAGGATTATATATCTAAAATTATATGAGTGTTATATTTATGTACTATTATACTCCCTGTATATTTTCACCCACGGTGACTAAATCTCTCTATAACCAAAACTATTTTAAGAAATAACCCAAAATGTATTTATTTTGCATTTTAGTAGGCTACTATTATTGTTCAACGCACATGTTATATGTTAGCTCAATGTTAATCTAATGAATATTTTAAATGTTACATAGAAACTTTGCCTTGTCCGGCATAAGTTCTGTAGGATTTAAGTTATCCGGCATAACTTTATTTCTACAGAACTTATGCCGGACAAGGTAAAATTTTATATAAACGTATTTCGAGCGAATTAGTTATCACACAACTTATGCCGGACAAGGCAAAGTTTCAATGTAACTTCGCTTGAAACTTTGCCTTGCAAAATTTTTTGCGACTCTGTTGGGGATAGAACCTAGAATCTCTGGTTTCGTAGACTAGCGAATAAGGGTACTTTGACCCACAAATTTTCTGTATGAAGGGCAATCTGCGCAAGAAATTGCTAATTTTATAAGCCCGGGCCTCCGACAACTAGTACAGGAGAATATATGCCAAGACTGATAGACTTTTGATAAACTTCTACAACTTACATTCTTGGTTATGAAGTGAAATTATTCGGCAAGTAGCACTTTATGCATCAGGTTTTACAGGCGAACTATTTGACAGGTTGCTTGTGATCTTTATTTAGAGTGTTAAAAGTCTATAGAAACCCTTCTCTGCTGTGCCTTATGTTTGAACTCCTTATGGATTTTCTGTTCCTCTGTTATAGGCTTATGCAATATCAGCACTTATGAAAGTTTATTCATTTGAAATAGCAGCTGGGAGGAAAGTGGACATGTTGCCTGAGGTAAGTAAATTTACTTTTCGAACCAGGTCGGTCAGTCTTTCTTTTCCTTTAGACAAGATTGATTAATACATGCTCAACAGTTAGGCTGATAGGTTTTTGCTTATTTTGCTGATTCACCAGATCGCACCTTTTGGCATGTGACGTTATCTGCACCTGTTGGTTCCATTTTGAATAAACTCCCATGTTTCTTGTCAAAGAAGAAAAAGTTCTTAGAAAGGGAGAAAAAAAGATCCCATTTTTGCAGATGCAGAATAACCACTACTAACAACAATTATGCCTTAGTCCCAAACAAGTTGGGCTTCAATGGGCGATGGGAAACTGAGATTACCATTAAATATAATTTCTTAGAATCATATAGCAAACTTTTTAGTTTTAGTTTTTTCTTCTTTTCGGTAGAACCACCGACGAAATGTTCTATTGCTGATGAGGAGCTTAACACTTCAAAGTTATATCTTAATCAAATGAGTTTCATGTGGGCAAGAAAATGAGAATGTAACCGTTTGTCTTTGTCTTTATCCAAGGAATAAAAGTATCATATTGCTTTAATACGTATGTTCCATAAAAGATCATGTAATATTGGAAAGAAATGTGCCCTACTAGAGCGGGATGGACAAAGGATTCATACAACCAATCCCAAAAGTTAGGCATATTGATTGATGATTGCTTTCTTATTTATTGCTACCACCACTAGTTGTGGTGGGATAGATAGGATCCCTCTACCTTTTAACAATGGTGCACCCTTTAACAAAGGACTTGCTTCGAGCCAATCCCTCAACCCTTAATCCAAGGACTCGGGTAGTCTGGCAGGGAGCATTTTCCCCTTTAACGGGCGCTACACGGCGAATCCACATAAGTCAGGGTCCCAAAGCGGGTACCTGACACAGTGTGGAAACAAAAAAATGTTCTTCCATAGTAAAAAGGGGGAAATAGCAGGTTGCCTCCATGTTATTTTGAAGTGAGCTAAGACTTCATATTTTGTAACCTATAATTTTACACTACTTAGAAAGGAAGATTAAAGAAATTGTTCATACTATTACTATCTGACCAGGAGAGTAAGCCCACATTTGTTTCATTTGTTTGCACTTAATGGAGGTCTGGATTTGAATGGTTCAGACCTTAGACCATTAAGGGTCATTTGGTGGGATGTATTAGAGAAAATAATGCATGTATTAGCATTGGTGGTTAATGAAATGGGTGGTCTCGTTATATGGACATGAGAAATCCTCCCCTCATGAGCTAGCTTTTGAGGTTGAGTTAGGCCCAAGATCCATTTCTTTACATGGTATTAGAGCAGGATCATCTCACCCGATGTTGAGCCCCATATTAAATTATCCAGCACCAGCTGTCCAGCCCTGGGCGTGAGGCGGGGTGTTGAAGAATGAAAAAGTCTAATATTGGTGGTTAATGAGATGTCCAGAGATTGCTAGCTTTACTTCACAAGCAACGTGAGCCAGTCGATGGTCCCGATGCTTTGAGTTGGGAGTTGGGGAGTAACAGAGTTTTCTCTGTCGGCTCTTTCTACAAGAAGCTCTTGGTGAGAGCGGAGGATAGTTTTCCACATGATTTGGTTTGGATTCCTAAGGTGCTGAGGAAGGTGAGCTTCTTCGCTGATCTTGACAGCGTAGAATATTAGGAAACGAAAGGTTGTCTGTTTAAGTTGGTGTTTCCTTCGTAAGGAGGCAAGCGAGGACATGGATCACATCCTACTTCATTGTAAACTAGCCACGAGGTTATGGTGGGACATCTTCATGTGGTTTGGCATTTCTTGGACTATGCCAAGATCTGCGAAGGAGTTGTTCTTTCAGTTGGAAGAGTGGAGCGAGGAGAAGAAGGCACAAGGCGTGGAATGTTACTCCTGTTGCTCTAATGCGGGTCATTTGGAAAGACAAATATGAGAGCTTTTGAAGGGGTGGAGATGAGCTTTGCTCAACTAAGGAGTAGTCTCCGATGCCTTATTTTCTTTTGGTGCACCCATGTAGTCCTATTCTATAGAGGATTGGATGGCTTTTGGAGAGAACCATATTTTGTAGTTCTCTCCCTTTGTTTGGTATACCCCATGTATACGGCCAAGTTAGCCTTGTTATTATCAGTGAAAACTTTTACTTGATCCAAAAAAAAAAAAGGAGGAGGAAGTAAAAGATATGGCAGTCTAAACAGTGAGTCGGGTCAATGAAAATTGTTTAACAGATATCAGTAAAAATGACTTCGGATTGGAAAGACCGTTCACCAGAAAGTGATGGAGTCCTATTTTGTTTTCAGTGGAGTGATAGAGAAGTGTGAGAAGAAGTTGACAAACTGGAAGAGTCAGTATCTCTCTTTGGGGGGTAGATTAACCTTGGTGAACACTGTTCTAGATGCGCTTCCATCATATATGATGTCAGTGTTCCCCACACCTGTAAATGTGATAAAAAGGATTGATGCACTGAGAAGGGATTTCTTCTGGCAAGGAAATGAAGATAAGAAGAAGTTCCACCTAGTCAAGTGGGAAGAGATGACCATCGACAAAAAAGAAGGGGGAGTAGGCATAAGAGATATGATCAGGCAGAACAAAAGCTTGATGATGAAATGGTTGTGGAAGTTTGCAACAACTGATAACTTACTCTGGAAGGAGGTTATCATTGCAAAATATGGGCTGGAGGATAAATGGATGACAGAAGTGGTTACTACTCCTTATGGTTGTAGTGTGTGGAGATCCATTAGAAACTTATGGCCACTGATTTTAGCTAGGTCAAATTTCAAAGTGGGTAATGGTCTGAAGGTATCTTTTTGGAATGAAAGATGGTGTGGCCAGGCATCTTTGAGGCAAATGTATCCAGATATATACACTTTGTGTCAAACCCAACAAGCCACAGTGGCTGACATGTGGACAGGGCAAGGTTGGAATCTAAATCTTAGAAGAAATCTGAATGATTGGGAAATGACAAGAATTGCAGAATTTTATGACACAGTTGCACAGTTCAACAATCTATCAGGGGAAAGTGACACTTTGGAATGGAAATTTGAGAGTACAGGAAGCTTCACTGTTAATTCTGCATACAGGAATCTGAACTCAACAGGAATACATGCGGAAGGGTGGCCATGGAGGATGATTTGGAAAAGAAAAATTCCTTACAAGGTGAACTGTTTTTCGTAGCTATTGGCTAAGGAGGCAGTGCTGATACATGAAAACTTGAAGAAAAGAGGATTTCAACTTTGTGCAAGATGTTACTTATGTGGAGAGCAAGCAGAGACAGTAAACCATCTCTTTTTGCACTGCAAGTTGACAGACCAGCTCTGGCAAATTTTTATCAGTATGAGGAAGATCAAATGGGTGAAACCAGGAAGCATAAAAGAAATAATGAGGAGCTGGAACAAGGATGGCAATGCAACAAAGAAGGAGGAGAGATGGAAGATTGTCCCTGCAAGTATATGGTGGACAGTGTGGAAGGAGAGAAATCAGAGATGTTTTGAAGACAAGCAGAGCAGCATTCAGAAACTTAAGATGAATTGTATAGCTCTTTATTACTTTTGGTGTAAACAGGAGGTGTTAAGTCAAACAGAAGATAGTTTTACAGCTTTAGATTGGTTGTAATCTAGTGGAATATAGGAGGACAATATGTAAGATGTAATACTTTTGAAGGGGGACTACATATTTTGATGTAGTATACCTGTGGATATATAGACTAACTGTTACCTTTTTCATAAAAAAAAAAGAACAGATGAAGTAAAAGATGTGGCAGTCTAAACAGTGAGTCGGGTCAATGAAAATTGTTTAGCAGATATCAGTAAAAATGACTTCGGATAGGAAAGAGTAAAGACCGTTCACCAGAAGTGAGGGAGTCCTATTTTGTACAGTGAGAACAGATGAAACTGGAGCCAGTTGCAACCTAAAGAGTAGGAGTGTCCTACTAACCTAACAGTGGTTTGCATCTTTTGATTGTAAAGCTGATTAAAAAAATAGTATAACATGACTAATGGCTTTATAGAAATCGTCTTGACATACTATGCAAAGTTTAGCCCCAACTCCATGTTGATTTCCCAGATTCCTTTAATATTGTTGGGTAGGATTCATTCTCATTTATGGCTTCTAGTAGTCACTAGTAGTACTCAGTAGTTTTATCTTCATGTATTCATTTTCCCAAAACAGGGGAAGGGGAAAAATCAATGTATTGGAGTGTCTTGTTCAATGCTAGATTTTCTTTCAAATTTCAATAAAATTTAAGACTGCTGAAGTATCGGTTCAATGCAGTGTCAATCATTCATTGAAGAGTTGTTAGCATCAAATTCAACAGATTTACAGCAACGAGCATATGAACTTCAATCGGTTGTTGGCTTAGATGCTCGTGCTGTTGAAAGTATTATGCCAATGGATGCTAGCTGTGAAGACATCGAGGTAAGGACTGTTTGCAGAATTTATTTCATTTTTCTTAACGAAAGTTATTCTCAAGTTATAAACAGGCTTAGACATACCGACAGGGTTGTCAGAAAATGTTTTCACCGCATATCCATTTTATGAGTATTAAAGTACATGCATCCATCTTATGGAAGGATGTTGTTACTGATCAATTCTGTTATGAAATTCATCATCACTAGGCAATAGTGTTGTTGAATATAACTGGTTTCGTTATTCTTCTATCGCCCCGTTTGGCATTAGCCCCCTTCCCCTAAAAAAGTATATAAATAAACTTATTGAACTGTTTCTAGAATGTCTTGAACCTGCCAGTGTACAATTTCTGGGGTAAAATGTGGGTCACCTACCTTAAATGAGCCAAACCATGGGTCTATCATTTCATAGTAGGCTTGGAACTTTTTGAAAAAAGTTTGCATGCTTATTTTTCGGAAGATTCCTGGAGATGGTTCCGTCCTCTCTTACTATCCCATGTAAGCCATATTGTTTGAAATTGTCGTCTTCATGTAGGTGCTTCAAATTTAATCCTTAGCTGCTTTTCTCAAGCTACATATACTTGACTTTCTGTGGCTTGAGATTGAAAAATTTTAGGGTGCTGATATTTCCGTGTTGTGTGTTTCATATTACCAACTTATTTTCTCCGTGGATGTGATAAGATTCCTAATGAAAACTCTAGAAATTCAAAAAGAAATAAAAATGCAAGGAATTAAGATAAAAGCAAGACCCAATTAGTAAAGGAATTATAGGCAAATCTAGGTATGTTAAGCCTAAATCCTCCTAATTGATTCCTACTAATGAACCTATACTAATTGATAATCAACAAGGAAGACTCAATGAATCCACAAATGAGCAATTCAATGTAGAAAATCAAGGACGATTTTTAGTTTACCAACCAAAGATCCACACAACTAGTCACTAAGATAATCTCTAATTAACTAACTAAACAAACTATCACTCATAAGAGGTTTTTCTTCATTAATCAAGCTAAAAACCCAATGAAATGACTAAAGCAACTATATATAGTCTTGTCTTTTACAACTAAGGCCCAAAAGTGACCTTTTGCAAACTTAGCCACAAGTTGGCCAAAAATAGCCAACATTGGCTCTTCTTTGGCCATTTGCACTTCTAGCCACTTTTTATGGCTTCCCTTCTTATGCCTTCATCTTCAACATCCTCCCAAGCAATCATCCACATGTTATACACTCTTGAGAGGTGTTCTTCAAGCGCCTCCAATGCCTCTCTCTTCATAAACATCACTTGCAAGTCTTGGGAGTTCCTTGGCTTGGCTATGAGTGAATGGCCTTGAAGGAGTGGTGCCCATTGGTATCATATCATCCTCCCCTTCTTGGAGAAGATTAGTCCGAATCTAAAGGCTCACCTACAACAAGAAGATAGATCACTTAAATTGAAAACATTATGAGCATTATACTCACTCGGTAAGTCGATCGTGTAGGCATTGTCATTGATCTTCTCAAGGACTTTGAAAGGACCATCTCCTCTCAACTTTCCCTTCCTCAATTGAGGGAATCTTTCCTTCCGGAAGTGGACCCAAACCCAATCATCGGGTTGAAATTCCACTTTCTTTCTTCCATGGTTTTGCTTTTTTGCCACCTTAGTATTGATCTTCTCTATCCTTTCCTTCACTTTGGCATGAACCTTCACCATTTCGGACGCCTTTTGTTTTGCATCTAAACTCACAACGTCGTCACTAGACAAGGGGGTTAAGGTTAAAGGAATCAAGGGATTAAAATCATAACAAACTTCAAATGGAGTCATGCCAATAGAGGAATGGAGGGACCGATTATAAGCAAATTCAATCAAAGGCAAACGATCCTCCCAAGAAGTGGTTTTCCTCTAATCATACACCTAAGTGCTTTCACAAGAGTCCTATTCACTACTTCGGTTTGACCATCCGTTTGAGGGTGGCAAGTAGAGACCATGAGCTTGTGCCAGTGTACCCCATAGACTCTTCCAAAAAATGGCTAAGAAACTTGGAGTCCCTATCACTAACAATATGCGAGGCACTCCATGCAATTTAAGCACGTGATTCACAAACAAAGAAGCAACGTGAGATGCATCATCACATTTATGGCATGGTATAAAATGAGACATCTTTGAGAACCTATCTACCACAACAAAGACGTTATCACGCTCCTTTTGGTTCTCGGAAGACCCAACACAAAATTCATAGAAATGTCAATCCAAGGACTAATAGGAGTGGGAAGGGGAGTATACATACTTTGAGGACGAGTCTTTGATTTTGCGTGCTTGCACTCCAAGCATTGTCCACAAAGCTTCTCCACATCATGCTTCATTTGGACGTCATAGAATTGTTCATGGAGGATGTCAAGTGTTATGGAAACTCCAAAGTGCCCCATCATTCCACCACTACGAGCTTCTTTTGACAAAAGCTCTCTATGAACTCACAGAACACACACCCTACCATCTTTGAACAAGAACCCTCAAAAAAGTTGGTATCGGTCAACTCGTTTCCTTGAGTCAACTCTCACATGCAGTTCTTCGAAATCGAGATCTTGAGAATAAAACCCCGAGGCTTTCAAATCCCATCATTCTAGAAGTCTGCGTATTTAGCAAAACATACCTTCTAGACAAAGCATCCGCCACCACATTTTCCTTACCCTTCTTGTAATGGATCACATAAGGAAATGTTTCAATAAGTTCAACCCATTTTGCATTTCTCTTGTTGAGGTTGGATTGGCTCTTCAAATGCTTCAAGGACTCATGATCCGAACGAATCACAAATTCTTTATGCCACAAATAATGTTGACAATGGGTCAATACCCTCACAAGTGCATACAACTCCTGTCATAAGTGAGTAATTCGAGAAGCCCTTTAGCTTTTCACTAAAGTAAGCCAAACGGCTTGCCCTCTCTTGCATCAATACTCCACCTATACCAACCCCAAAAGCATCACACTCAACTTCAAATGTCTTCTCAAAATTGGGCAATTGCAACAATGGTGACGAAATCAACATGGACTTCAACTCTTGAAAAGCCTTCTCTTGCTCATCTCCCCAAACAAACTAACTTCCTTTTTTTATCAATTCGGTTAAAAAGGAGGCATAGTACTAAATCCCTTCACAAAATCGCCTATAGAAACTTGCCAACCCATGAAAAACTCCTTACATCGGTTGTATTTTTAGGGAGTTGGCCAAGTTCTAATGGACTCCACCTTTTCTTCATCAACCTCCACACCATTCACACTCACAACAAAACCCAAGAATACCACTTTATCAACCCCAAAGAACACTTCGAGATTAGCAAATAACTTTTCACGCAATAAGACATCAAACACTTGTCTCAAATGGACTACATGCTCCTCCATTGTTTTACTATACACAAGAATGTCATCAAATAGACAACCACATATTTATTGATAAAGGGCTTCAAGACATGATTCATCAACCTCATAAAAGTGCTAGTATTGGTTCAGGCCGAATAGCATAACAAGCCACTCATGAGACCAAACTTGGTTTTGAAGGTCGTTTTTCCACTCATCACTCCGGATTCATACGAATTTGGTGATAACCACTTCTAAGATCAACCTTCGAAAATACACTTGAGCCACATAGCTTATCCAACATATCATCAAGTCTAGGAATAGGATGTCGATACTTTATCGTGATTTTGTTGACGGTTCTACAATCAATGCACATCCTCCAAGTGCCATCTTTCTTTGAAACAAGAATCACCGGTATCATGGACTAAGACTTTCTTTGACAAGACCCTTCTTAAGGAGCTTTTCAACTTGCCTTTGCAACTCCTTTAGTTTCCTCCTATTGCTCCTATATGCCGTTTGTTGGGAATTTGGGATCCCGCACAAAATCAATTTGATGTTCAATACCCTTAATGAGGCAATCCTTTCGTATCTCCTCCGAAATAGCTCTCACCATATTCTGCGCAAAAGAAAAGAAACAATACTAGGCAAAGTGCTATTATCTTGGTTAGTATGCAATAAGTGATCCTTGTTGACAAGGCACACCATGAAGCCCCCCTCATCAACGCCTTTCAAGCAATTGCTTGGTTTGGCAAGTGTACACATCTTGGCTTTCCTTTTTGTTACCCTTGATCCTCTTGGCTAAGTAAGGACTCTTTTTCAACCTCTTCCTTTTGCATTCTCTCCTGGAGCTCTTTCATGATTCTATAGTCCTCACTCACTGACAGGTGTCGATGGGGTAAGAGTATGCTTTCTACCCCCAAAGACGCCAGGAATACTTGTTAGATCTCCCACTATGTCGAGCATCCGTATCAAAATGCGCTACGGTCTCCCAAGTAACATATGAAATGCTTGCATTGGCACCACATCACATAAGACTTCATCTTCGTACTTGCCAATGCTAAACTTCACTACAACCCGCTTTCGTGACCCTCGCTTCTCCACAATCATCGAACCATCGTTGAAGGCTTTGCAGGGCTAGGATGTTTCTTGTTGGAGATTTCATATGGTCAACCAATGTTACGCTCACCACATTTGGCAACTACCACCATCACCCATCAAGAAGCACACCTTATCCATGATTTTGCATGTAGTGGAAGAAGGTTTCCCTTTCGATCAAGTTCCTCTCTCATTCATCGCACCCATGATCCTTCGCAACACACAAGCCGAATTAATATTCTCCTCTAGTTGTCGTTCATCATCCTCCTCTTCAAATTTTCTCTCATGTTCACCTTTCGGTTCGCCATCACTACTTCCTCCACCACCCACTTCCTCTTCACCTGCTCGATAACCATCAAAGCACGGCCACAATTGCCTCCTCCTATTGGGACATTCACTTGCAATGTGTCCCCTACCTTGGCATTTGAAACATTGGATAGTAGAAGGACGAGGAAAGTTAGGTTTAACATTGTTACCTCCTTTAGCCTTGTCTTCACCCTTGGCTTTGTAGTCGAACTTGGCTTGAGGAATTGGAGTAGTGATCTTGAGCTTTTCCCATCTATCCATGCTCCATGATGAGGATGACACATTCTTAGCCTTGCAAGATTTCTCCGCTTTTAAATCCGCTTCAACCTTAGTTGCATCATGAAATGCTTCCTTAAGTTTGGTATAGGAATGAAGCCTTATGGGTTTGGAGATATCATGGTTCAAATTGGCCACAAATCGGATCACCGTGTAGTTCAAGTGCTCTTCGATCTTGGATTTCAACCTCAAGTTCTCAAACTCATCGAAGTCTTGTTCCACACTCTTACTACCTTGATAATAGTCGGGTGTTACATACCTTGTTTCCATGAGCTCAATCAACTCTTGCCAAGTTGGCACATCAAATACATGTCGTTGAGCTCTCTCATGTTTCTTGGATTCCCACCAAGTGAATGCATACCCCCAAATCGCGAGGGCATACTTTGCTTTCAACGCATCCGAGATGTTGTTAGTAAGGAAGATCCTCTCGCTTTGGCAATTTCCATTCTGAGAACTCTTCCGGGTCACTCCCACCTTTGAACTTGGGAAGTTCCACCTTGATAGTATGCAAGTTGCGGTCTTGACCTCCCCTATCTTCATACCCTTGCCATCTCCCCCGCTTCTCATAGGGTCTACCAAAACCTCCTCGGCCCCTTTGGGCATCATACCCATGTCTCCCTCCTTACCGTGGCTCCTCCACCATCTCCCCCGCTCATACGCCTCAGCTTCTTCTTCATAAGTGGGATTGTGGTATTGGGTTGGAAATGGTTCCGGGGTAGAGTTTTGTAGCGTTGGTGCATTTGGGTTTGTGTGGGAAACAATTGGTGGAGTGACTCTCGAGGTCACGTGTGGTGGACGTTCCTCTTGAGCGTGTTGGTATAATTGGGGTTGGTTAAGGGGGTTGGTTTGCCTCACATATCCCGAGGCGTCGGCATTTGGATTAGTAGGGGGTTGAATGGATGAGGAAGGATTGAGATTAGCTTGGGGATAGTATAACACACGTATTTGTCTCGGGGTTATGGTTGGTGAGGTGTTGGGCTTCCTACTCACGTCATCTCCAACATTCACATCCCCATCTTTTGATTGGGGAGTGCCCAACCTACTAGTTTGCTCCACATTTGCCAACCTAACATTGATACTTCCCACATCCGCCCTCATTGCACTCATCTCCGTGGTCGTCCTTGCAAACTCCCTAAGTAAGAGAGCCATTGGGTCCTCTCCATCATGAGATTGTCCTCCGGAATTAGTCATGGTACCTACAAAACTCAACAAACAATATTAGTAGTAAAGTACTCACGTAGCTCGTATTTAACTCTCAAGTTTACCACTCAACCTAGTGCTTCATCCAAGGTTGGGAATGAAAACCACTTGTCCAATCAAGCCTCACGATTGCTAAGCTTTGTGGAAGAATGGATTCTTGTGTTAGGAATGACGGACGACTCAAAACAAACGGACAAGAGCCAATAAACGTTCAACGAAATAAAATGAGAAAAGCTTGAAGAAATTGGTACGAAATAAAATTCGGACTCAAGAACTAATTTAACAATCAAGTAAGAACAAATACTAATTGTTAATTAGTTTGAAGAATCAAGGAAAAGAAATTAGAAGAAGAGAAATCTTGAAGAAGAGAAAAGATTTTTTTTTTAAAAAATTTTTTGGGCTGGAAAAAATAGGGGGGAGGAATTTGTTTAAAACAGGGCAAAAGAACAGAGGAAAATAGCCTCTGAAATTGGCCCTCACGCACTCTCAGGCTGAGAGTAGGCCTTGCGCAGGGGCTGACGCGCTGACATCAGCTGGGCCCTGCTTCACCCTTTTTTTTTTTGGCTAAATTTGAGCGCCTATATATATCAGTTGGTATTTTTTTATTTTTTCCTTTTATTTTGGCCCAACAAACACCTTTGACTTGAACACTTTTTGAATTAAACACACCTTTTGGGTTTTCTTTCCTATGAAGATTTGAAGTTCTTCAAGAACATCAAGAACTTCAAATTGCCAATCACCTTCAAATCAACTCCAAAAATTCCCAAATTTCGAATCTAGGCTCCCCTCCACTAAGTGGAAACAAACCCAATGATTTCCAAGCCCTAATTTCCTCTTCTTTTTTAAGACCACCTTCAAGTTCTTCCACCTTCAAACTCCATTAATGGTGGATGACTAAAAAATGATCCAATTGACTTGAAATTTTGGAATTTGACTCAAATAACACTAGGGAACAAGAATCTAGTGTCAAATCAACGAAACAAACACAATTTTTTTTAGGGTTTTTGAAGAATTTCGAATTTTCTATATATATATATATATATATATATATATATATATATATATATATATTTTAAATTTTTTTGTAGAACAAGGATGAAGAATTGATGGAACAATTCTTCTACCAAGCTCTTGATACCAAATGATAAGATTCCTAATGGAAACTCTAGAAATTCAAAAAGAAATTAAAATGCAAGGAATTAAGATAAAAGCAACACCCAATTAGTAAAGGAATTATAGGCAAATCTAGGTATGTTAAACCTAAATCCTCTGAATTGATTCCTACTAATGAACCTATACTAATTGATAATCAACAAGGAAGACTCAATTAATCCACAAATGAGCAATTCCATGTAGAAAATCAAGGACGAGTTTTAGTTTACCAACCAAAGATCCAAACAACTAGTCACTAAGATAATATCTAATTAACTAACTAAACAAACTATCACTCATAAGGTCTACTCTGTGTCATAGGGCTCATTTTTTTTGTTTTTCAATTTTTGTTTTGTTTAACTTGACCTGCAACTATTTTGTAAATTTTCTGCAGGTTGATAGAGAACTATCGTTTCTCAATGGTTATGTTCAAGAGTCACTGAATAAGGGGGCTCAACCCTATATTCCTGAGAATGAGCGATCAGGAGCTATAAGTATCAGCAATTTTAGTATTGAAGAACAACATGGATCCTCGGGACATTCTCTTAGATTTGAAGCCTACGAGCTTCCTAAACCTTCTGTGCCATCAAGACCTCCTCCAGTATCCTCAACCGAACTTGTTCCCGTACCAGAACCAACTTATCACAGAGAGTTTCATGAAGCTGTTGCACCAAAGTTGTCTGTGTCTGGTACAGGCTCATCTGAAATCAAGCTACGGCTTGATGGTGTTCAAAAGAAGTGGGGTAAGCAAACTTATTCCTCTTCCTCGCCATCTACTTCAGACTCTGATCCCCATAAGACTCGGAATGGAGCGACTCAGCGTGATGTACCAAGCAGCTTAAGCTCAAAAGCACGTGATGTATCTTATGACTCAAGAAGGCAACAGGAGGAGATTAATCCAGAAAAGCAAAAACTTGCTGCTTCCCTCTTTGGGGGTGCATCAAAATCTGAAAAAAGACCTGTTGCTGGCCACAAGGCATCAAGGCCAAACACCCATACCACTGACAAGTCTCATGCAGAAAAGAGTGGGCCTTCTGATGTTGGTGCTGTAAAAGCAAGTCCCCCACCACCTCCAGACTTGCTTGACATGGGTGAACCAACTAGTATTAGTAATGCAACTTCTGTGGATCCTTTTAGGCAATTAGAAGGCTTGCTTGATTTAAATGAAGGAACTACAGCTCCAGGTTTCAGTAGTGCTCCTAAAGCGCCTGATTTTATGTCTCTTTATGGTGACACTTCCTTCAGTGGACAGAATATGGAAACAGCAAATCTCCTTTCAACTGGGAGTGGTGATGCAAATCTTCTCTCTGGAATTTCACATGCAGCCGACAGGAATGGTCATGGGACAGGAAGTGCAGTTACTCTGACAACACAATTAAGTAAAGGACCAAATACTAAAGAGGCTTTGGAAAAAGATGCGCTTGTGAGGCAAATGGGTGTGACGCCAGCGACACAGAATCCCAACTTATTCAAGGATTTGCTTGGTTAAGGTACATGGACATGGCTATGTGTTTTGACGTCTATTGAGGCCCTTTTGATGAGTCGATGATGATTGAACTAGATTTATGTTTGCTGGAAAGCTACAAATATGTTTGATGGCAAAACTTTCAATTGAAAATACAATCTGCAAGGTACTAATTGTTGTATGAGCCTGGTTTATTTTATAGCAGTTGCAGGTGGGAAGTTTATGTAAAAATGGTTTCAACTGGTAGGAATAGGTGAGGAGGTCACGACAATGGATTTGCAGTGCGGTTCAAGTCATGTTAGAGTTGTGTTTTATGTGAATTTTCATTTTCCTCTTATCTTATTGAGACCACTCAATTTACTTTTTTCCTGGAGGCAAACTGTACCATTTGGAGAGGTATTGTACCCTTATGTGAATGTAAAGTAATAATCATTTTTCAGGTTAAATTGATACTGGCTGTATCGGTGGAATCTGGATACCATGCAATCGCAGATAGTTTTGCAGAAGCTTTGTTGTTTTTAATTAATCTGCATATGACTATACAAGTCTCTAGTTTCATGAATGAGCTCATTATGTTTTTATCTGCAACTTTTCAGTTTCTAGTACTGATTGCATCCAGTTCCTAGACCAATGATATGTTGATTTATAGGTTGATTTTGTGTAAGCACATCAACTCCTGCTTTCTTGCATGGTTTGCTCAACGGAACTTGCCTAGGTTTAGGAGCATTATTATTTGGTTGTTTGTTTTGTTAGTCTACAACATGTGGAACTATAAACCTTCACTATTAGAACTGGCAAATTTTAGAAATATCATATCTTTCATAAACAAGATGTACTAAATTTTTACACTAGTTAGTAATTCTGTGTGACACAAGTTAGTAGAACATGAAAGTTCTCCCCCAGCTTGCTTGCTTTGAGATGTTTTACGCATTAAACCTCAAGAAATAATGTCAAAGTTTGCTCTTGTCTAATTAGGCTTCAGGCAAAAATGTTGGAAGTTTGTTGCGTAACTTTCAAATGCGAACTTTTGCAACTTCGGTTGCATATGCTTGAAGTTGGTTCCGAAATGATTAAACTTGCAAATTTTTATACAGTGTGGTTAAGCTACCCACACTTTTTTATGAGAAGGTTGTGGGTCAAACTCCAATAATGCTAACAAAAGCAAGAATGTCAAAGCCCATCTCTCATTGAGTTCTGAGATGCTTTTTCAACTTTAAGAATAATACATGCAAAGTGTGTAGTAATTTAGTGTCAAATAACAAACCTCCACAAAAATCATGAGAATTTATTATGAAATGGTTCATAACTTTCCTCTTGATTTTAGGTGGTTCCTCTCAGATCTCTGTATATTTCTAATGATGTTACTATATATTAAACTGGCGGATTAATGTTTGTAGAGAGTAATGCTTACAAGTTACAATCTATCTTAGATATTTCACCTTTTGTGAAAGTATATTCTAATTTTTGAAACTTATCTTGTCTTACAAAGTTCTATGTGAAGCAGTGAACTGGAAAGCTTATATTTGTCGGTCCCTAACTCGGATTAAGGAGGGTTGTGGTAGGTTGGTTTAGCAAATTCGTAATGAATCTTCACAATAAATATGTATGAATTTAAATGGAGAAACATGAAAAGTAAGGTATCATATACCCGACTTATTTCAGACTAAGACGTTACTATTGTGGTTCTCAAATGTGGTATGGTTTTGCTCAGAATGCACACGGATAGCTTCAAACTGCTAATTGCTTAGGATGAGTTGAAGTTCCACAGGCTTTAATACATCCATGAGACCATGACTTTATATCAAATCAAGCCACCTCATTACATCTACCCACATAAAATTCCTAAAACCATGTAATTGACCAAAAATCAATCTACGGTAGGTTAGAGTAATGAATTTGGAAAGCCTAAAGCTACACATCAATAATGTCATAGTCATGCTTTAATAGGATTTGAGAAATCTACAGTGAATTCAAAGTCAGATACTTTAAAATATCTCTAGTTCTGGTGTAAGCTAGAGAAAATCCCACGAGGGTTTAATTTCTGTTTGTTAAACACATGCATTCACATCTACCTGACAATATAAATGTTGAAATAATGCACCCATTTAACAACTTTTACCTTCATTTTCTCGGCATAGATTTTTGAGACCAAAAAGAAAAAGGAGAGGTCGGTGGCGGGGTCAGGAATTATATCAAGGCAGTTGCATAGCCACATAAAGCAAAGGGTGGTTAGTTGAACATTCTTTATTGAAAAATTAAACTGATTATTTAGGTCAATACTTACTTTCTATACGTATAATCTACAAAAATTCTTGATTTTGCCATTGAATCAAGGGGATTCAAACCTGAAAATTATGTAATCTTTGATCCACCTTAACCACTGCACTAAAAAATTTCCTCACGTCAATTCAACAATTTAAACATACAAAAAAAAAAAAAGGGCATTTACTGTAATTGTGTACATTATAAATATTTTTTAATAAAGGAGATTCAATTAAACTCTTCGGACCATGTAGCTCTGATATGAGGCGAAGGTTGGATGCCACAAAACAATCTGTCGCCGTTACACATAAAGTTTACTTATATTGATTCAACAACAATTTATATACACCCAAAAAAATGCTTTTACCCTAATTAATTGTGTAACGTATAAGTTTTTGATAAAGGGAATTCAATTAAACTCCCTTCGGACCATGCAGCTCTGGCCCTAAGGGGTAGGAGGTGAATGTGTTAGTTGCCATAAAACAATCCTTGCTATGCTCACAGAATTTAAATTGGCAGGATTAATTTTTGTTGAAATTATGACTCAACAATACTACATCTGACTTGTAAGACTAGAGTAGATAGTTACAACATGTATCTCCGGGGACCAGAATCTTTATTGCTACTTAGTTTTCTGTTACCAAAACGCTGATAGCTATATATTCAGAATGCTAACTAGTTTTAGTTCTATCTACCTGTCACATTATTAATTGGTATCACATGCATGACATTTATGTGAAAACTGAAATACACAGAGAAACAGACCAGCTTGAAACTTGGTTCCCTTTGCCTCGTCTATGAACAAAAAAACCACAAGTATACTGATTTTTATTTTACTAAAAAAGCATGGGAGATAGACAAGTGTATAACATGTTAGGCTGGCAATAGGTTGGACTGAAAAAACTTGCTCCCTTTTGGTTGTTTGGTGACAAGTTTAGACCTAAATGTAGTCAAAATCATGTACGATTGTTTAGGTAGTTTTATTTTTTTATTTTTAAAGATTTTGTCCTTCAATTTTCGCTTCTGAATTCATAAGTTTTGACTTCTGAATAAACCACTATTGATTTTAGGGAAAAGGGAAAAAAGTACTTGAGCTGTTCGAAATAAAACAAATTAGTTGTTCATTCATTTTTGGACAAAAATGTCGCTACCTTTGGCCAAGTAGTTCAAAAATACTTACGCTGTTAGTCAAATAGCTCAAAAGTATCGTTCCCACTAATTGTTGCTCCGGAATAAGGAAAAAGACTAATTTTACCTTTGAATTATTCGAAATGGTACAATTTTATCCTCTCTACTTAATAAAGTTTGGGATAAATGCTCTTAATTGTAAAGATTTGAGCAACAACTTTGAAGATTAGGAGATTACTTTTAATTATCTAAAATGACAATTTAGTACGCTACCGCAAATTACTAAAAACTTAATTCAGAAAATATATATATATTAAAAAAAAAAAACATCTTACATGCATAAAAGAATAATTAATAGTCTTTTGGCTACATATTTTTGTTTTCATCTAATTCATTTTTTATCTACTCAGCAATACGTAATAAAAAGGCACGATCATCTAGCGCCGCCCTTGCTAATTTCTATTATCACCCTCCAATAATATCTCAACAACAATTGGGCTCAATTTGTATAGTTTATTACTATATGATCCAAAGAACTACTCTAAATTCTAATTTTTGTAAAATATATTCATACGTCCGTCTAATGAGAGCCACCTACAACTTTTTCCGAAATCATGCTTCTAAAATAAATTATACTAATGACAAAAAATGAAGGTATCTTTAGTCTGCATGCAACATGATCGAGTCACATCCCCAATGGAGACAAAAACGGTATATATCAGAAATTAAAGAAAAAACATGTTTTATGAAGAACAAGATGCTTTTTGCTTAGTGCATAAATCACGAAGATTAACGATAATGAAAGAATAATCTCTTTTGACAGTAGTAGTGACGTTGAATATTTGGCGTTGACAAAATTAAGAAAAAGCAATTTTGTACTAAGAAATTACTACACCTAGCGGACACCTGGAAACTAAATTAAGTCAGCAAGCCATTCTTGAAAACTTTATTATTTTCTTTATGATAAAATTGTCAATGACATTTCCATTGTGATCTTATTGACAATCTTGATTATGGAACCCATGTGGGATTTTTTTCTTTAAGTACACGAAGGAGATTAGGTTTAATTAGAATTTGAAAACTCAATTAAGGACGCGTGTTAGGTCTTGCTTTAGCCCCTATAAAAGGTGTCAAGAAATTATCCTTAATTACGTTATAAAGTATAAACTGTTCTCTCTAGTCTATTTTATTTGTCAAGGATTCTATAAATAATTGGTCCAAAATACTTATCATTTCAAAATATTAAGGTATATTTAATTTTTTTCTCTACTTTTATCCTTACTCTAATTAATGTGGAGAGAGATTAATTATTATGATGAACTTATGAATAGTATTAAATTAAGATCAAAGAATAAAAAGGTAACTTAGTCAAATTATCATCTTAGTTAATGTTTTTTTAAAGGGTGTGTAAAAGATAAATATAACAAATAAAATGGATGGGAGAAGTATTAGCTAATTAATGTAGTTATTGCTTATCTAATACTGTCTCTTGTTGACTAAATCTTAACATTATTTTCTAGATGAATATTGTTAGAGTAATGATATATACCTGGTAAATACATCTCTTTAATTTGAATAAGTCTTTATTCTTTACTGTATAGTGAAAGAACTTATTTATATCGTCCAAAGGGCGGCAAATTCAAATGGTAAGATGTTAAACAAATCAAACATTTTCTCAAAAAAGGCAACACAAATGTTCTCTAGAAACCCAGTCTCAAAAATCTTTCAAATACTTAATTAACTTTTTCTCCATTTTTTCTTCTTTCCAAATACTAGTTTTTCCGACAATTAATTAGCCAATACAAGGTCTAACCCCAAATTCATCCATTTGATCAGTGAAAGTAATTAGGTTCTATATAAATTGATCACAATGAGTATTAGATACATACTAATTATTCTAATAACAAGATCCTATATATTTATAAACTGACATAATACAAATTAACATATGAAATCGATTGATAAATCAAATAGAACTGCAAATCTATGAATCTCATGATGTCGACATCTGTGGACTTTATAATGCATCCGGACCATAAAACACTTTATAATCCATATCCTTGTCGAAAATCAACATTAAAACAAAAAGGTCATAAAAGTTTTTTGCAACATAAAAGCAGACCATACTTATTTGTTGTGGAAAGAGGAAACAAGAAAATGAAAGATATGAAATGTAGTGCAGAGATTGTAATTTTTTTGTGTGTGGTCATGAATCATGCCGAGTTTTTAATTAATTGAACCCTGGGCACCAGAATTTATAATACGATCCAAAAATATTTCCATTTTCAAACTCTTTTCTAAAATTATGGTTCTAAAATGACATAAGATTACAAAATGGAGTCCATTTCAATGTCTACATTGTAGTCTGCATGCATGCGACATGAGTCACGTCTCAAATGCAGAAAAAAATGTTATCGCAAAAGAAAAAGCTATGTTAATTTATTAAAGAATTGAAGATTAGTCCATCAATCAAGAAGATTAATGAATGATGAAAGAACAAGTATATCAAACAGTAGTAATTTTTGGCGTTGACAAATTAATAGGAAAAAAATAGTTTGTACTAAGAAAAAAACTGATGGTAATTGCAACTGGACACCTGGAATAAATTGAACACTTCATTTCTTGTCACTTTTTATTTTCTTTATAAAATAAAATAAATTTCCATTGACATTTCCATTGTGATCTCGACAATTTTGATGGTGAACCCATGTGGGGTTTTCTTTATGTATGCAAGCAAATTAGGCTTAATTTTATATTTTAAGAATTCTCAACAAAAACATGGTGAAGGACGCGTGTACAGCTCTTGCTTAATTACACCCTATAAAAGCTAAAAATTATTTTTAATACGATATGGAGGACTGTGTTAATTTAAAAGCTGGTCAAACTAGTTTTTAACTAATTTTTGGCTTAATTATTAGCTTAAATACTGTCACATGGAATAGTTTTCCAGATCAATATGATAGTAAGAGCAATGTCTGGGCGTCATCAACAAATCTATATTGATTATTTGAATATTAAAAAAATCTTCCATTTTAATTCCTTCAAAAGTTTATATGGTTTTGGGGTGATAATTATATAAGAAAATAAAAAAAGATAATTAAGATGAGAAAAATTAGGAATTCATGTGGTCTTCTAGCTTAAATTCCAACTGCAGATCTAGCTTTAGAAGTACTAGAAAACAAATGGCTTTATAAAAAGAGAAGAGAAGTTTTCCCTACGTTCATAAAAACTAACTAGAGGCCCCAAAGTCAGCTACATTGTTAAACAATTGAATTCATCAAAGTCAAAAGAAACAAGTATTAGCTCTGGATAGCTGGTGACGAATAATGACACGTGCAAACCACACAAAAACTACTCCTATAATATTTTATGGAAGTGTATTTTGTTTCAACAAGTTTGAATTGTTTTTGTTTTCTGGTGTTTGATATTCATTTTGAAACTCTGATAAATATGAATTCACACCCCGTAAGATTCATTAAAAGGAAAATCACTCCCTATTAATTTTTTTTCTTTCTATTCTCAGAACCCGAGATACACTAATTCTACAATCCTTAGTGGTGGCAGGTTTGCATATCTATCACCGAATAAGCCCTTATTGTGTAATAGTTAAAAAATTGTTAGAAACATTTGGAAATTATAGACTATTTAATAGATTTATAATGTACCTATGATGTGTATAAATTAATCATCAATAGTACAAATTATAGATTGAAGTCATGTATCGCATAGAGTTCGTTACAAATACATGGTCAAAGTTATAAATGGCTCACTATAAACAAAATAGATTGATTTGGAAATTATGACTTTGTGTATATAAATTGTATATAGGGATTAATTAAGTTACACTGAACAAATTCAAGTAATTCTTAATTTAGATATATTTATATATACCTTTTTTTTTAATTCATGTATACTTAATGAAAATACTTCTTAAGCTAATGGATAAGTTTTTCATACATGCTAAGTACTCAATTAACTTTACCATCAATTTTTCTTAGAAGAGTCTGTAAAGTAGACCATTCTATATATTCTAGTCATGGTTGTGGAAAACAATAAGAACCAAGAAAATGAAAGATGAAATGTATGTAGTGGTTGTATCCCATGGCGGATGTAATAGATAAGGAACGGGATCAACCTAATCTAAAATTTCTTACATGAAACTTTGATATATACGTGAAAAATTATGAAATATTTCTTTTTACATTAAACTCATAATTTTAAAATTACAATGGGTCAGTGATTAATAATAACATAAAATTGAACCCCATATTCAAATTTTGGTTCCGCCAGCGAATGTATCTTAATTTCTCTTGTCATGAATCAGGTATGCCAACTTTTTAGACCTTTACTGTTTGGCCATGAGAATTATTCACTTTTTTCCGGAACTTTTTTCACTTTATTTGAAAATCAGCTTCTGACCATGAAAGTTTCAAATACAATTTGGAGTTGTATTTGAAATTTAGAAAACACCTAAACACTTATTTTCACTTTTTTACTTTCAGTACATTCAAATAATCAAATATTCTTTGCAAAGACTATAACCAAACACAACTCGATCTTCAACTTACTTCAAAAATTGCAAATAAAGTGAAAATTATTTGGTTTCTATGGCTAAACGCGAGGAAATAAGATCTCTTAGCCTCTTACAATTTGAATAGAAGAAAATGACTTTTTCAGATCTCGTATGTGTTTTTTTTTTCAGATCTCTTATGTGTTAAAAATGAAGAGCTCTTGTAAAAAGCTATAAAACTAAAAAAAATTGTAAAGAGCCAAAAAACCATTTTTCCCGCCAAACGCCTACTATTACGAAGAAATATCAACTTCGTGAATGACCAAGAAATGCAGCAGTTGACAGTACTGAACTCGTGCAAGTAACTAACGAGTTGTATAAGTTTCATGAAACATGACCAATTGAGAGAGATTGTTAATTCCTTTCACGAATATTCCATGATATTCATAGAGGAAAAAAAAAAAATACCCCCTTTTCTTTTTGAATAATTTTGGATTATAAGTACCGTATATTTGTGAGAAATTTGAGTTCTTCGCTTTCTTCACAACTTGCAGTTAAAAAATATATCTAACGTAAATTATTTCGTGTTTCTTTTTGTAGTAAATTCATATTTATTGTTTGGTCTCACATAATTAGTATTAGTTTTTTAATCAATAATAAAATAGTAGCTATATTCTGAAGAAAGACCCAAGAATCAATAAGACTTGAGTAATGGTTTTTTATCTTTCTTTTATAAGGGGGAATTGGAACTTTAGCTTCTATATTATTTTTATTTTAAAGGGGAAGAAGGGGCGGCAATTGGCAGAGGGAGGGATAAGAATGAATCTAAAACTAATAACTGAATGAATCTCAGAGCAAAGCATTTAAACAGCAAAAAATTATAAAGAATATTGACAAGTGACAACTCTATATGTTGCTGCCCAAATCAGACTTTCATTTAATTGCCTTGCGGACTTTTTACATACCACAAATAAATTCTAAGAAATAAAAAGGAAAAATTACATAGCAAGAAAGAAGGAAAACAAAAATGTAAAAAAAAAAAAAAAAAAAAAAAAAGGAATCCCCCTACGTTTACATTAACTCCTTTCTCCTTGAGTTTCTCTCTTTTTTTCTTTAAGGTAGAATACTATTATGTGACATTTTCTTGAATTCGTTAAAAAGAAACTCTATCGCTATATATACAAAATTTTCTTTTGCTTTGGGTTTGAATTTCCCCTTTCCTTTAATAACTGTTGTTTTTATAACCAAGAAATCTTCGAGGACAAGTGAAACAATTTTGTTTCTGAACCCCTTTTAGCTTTCTTCATGAAGAGGAAATCTTCTTTCTTATTTTCCTCCAAGTTGTGAGGGAAAATCTTTTGTTCTGGAAATGAAGAGATTTTCTCTCAATTCAATGTTTTGTTTAGTGGATTTATGATGAAAAAGATGATGTTTTGTGGGAGAGCATAATGGGCAGGCCATTCTGGGGAAGAGCAAAAGGTCCATACTGAATTCCATTCTGTGGGCCCATCATAGACCACCTGCCAAACATAGAGGAGATGCAACAAATTATTAGGAGATGAGTAACACTTGACCATTTCTATTTTTAGCAACTCTCACTTTTACAAAAATGGAAACATGATAAGAATTTAGTTAAGCACTATAGAAAATGTGTTTTTTTTTTTTTAATTCTTTTCTTAGAGAATTTTGAGTTCTATTACTAACCTGTACTTTGTGGTCAGATGATGTACAAGGATCAAAATCTCCAGCTTGGCTAACTCATTTCCTGGACATGAGTGGGTCCCGTTGCCAAATGGCATGAATGTATTGGGTTTTGGAGAAACCTGGCACCATCATAGAAAAAAAGGATTTTTCTCAGGGTCATCAATCATAGGATTATTAGGGGGATATTATAAAAGAATGTCATTAATTTAAATCCATCTTTTTTTCCCCCCTGGTATTTACCTCAAATCTTGAAGGATCAAATTTCTCTGGTTCAGGAAAATTGTCTGGGCTATGGTGAATATTTCTGAATAGTGGTAGTACTTTCCATCCTTTTGGTATTAGATACCCTAGAAAATTCAAGAAAAAAGCTTTATAATTAATAATTTTACTTTTATCTTCACTCAAACTATATAGGAATATAAAATTTATGACTTTAGGAAAATATGAGGGGTCAAAGCTGACCTTCAAACTCAACATCTTCAACAGCTTCTCTGAAAGTAAAAGATAAAATAGAAGCAGCTCTAAGTGTCTCTTGAATCACCCTTGTAGTCATAGGCATTTTTTTTGTGTCTGCCCAACTCAACACTTTCCCTTCACCATTCTTCTCTTTTTCCCTCATTATTCCCTCTTGCTCTTCCTGCAAACACAATACACAAAAGCCGAGTCAAATCTTGAACTCATTAAATTTAAATCCTGAATCAAAGATACGGGAAAAAATGGAACTAGTAGGATATAGAATCTTACTGTGACAGCTTGTAGGACACTAGGATTTTCTCCTAGGTATTTAAGGATCCATGTAAGGACACTAGCTGTAGTGTCTCTAGCAGCAAATATGACTCCAATGATGTTATCTGCAATTTGTTCATCAGTAAGATCTTCTTGATCTCCCATAAAAGATCCCAACAAATCTGTGTGGTTCTGATTTGTTTCCCTCCTAAGTGAGATGATTTTGGCCAAGATCTGTGCTAGCTCTTTTCTTGCTTTCATTGCTTTGTGGAAGAGTGTTCCTGGGAGATTGATTGGCATCGAATTGTATCCCGTTTCGAGTACGTAATAGCACCTCTTGAGATCTTCCCTATAGAGCATTTCATCCTTCCCAAATATGGAAAGCAATGCAACGTTGTATGTGTACTGCAAAATAGTTACCAAATTGAGAATTAGTGTATATCCACTTTGGTTTAAAAAAAAAAAAAAAAAGATGAAAACAGGGTAAAAACAGGGGACTCTGTTTTCCCCTGTTTCTGCTAAGAGGGAATTTTGTGAACATACTGTCTTCATTTCTTGGTATGTGTTGATTGATCTTCCTTGCCAAGATTCAAGAGAGGTTTTCGCGAGGGAGTCGATATCTGGGACGATGTTTTTGATGGCTTCGGGCATGAAAGCTCGAAGAACTAGCTTCCTCAGCTTGGCATGATAGTCTCCTTGATGAAAGAAAATGGCTTGTTTTCCCAACATCCTCTCTTTACTAGCAGGAAATGTAGGCTTAAAGAGATGAGCTTTTGTCACCAAAACTAGCTTTGCTGCCTCTGGGCTTGATATCATCACACATGGACATCCCAATATGTGAGTCTTGAATATTGAACCATACCTGTTTTGGGAAAAAAAAAAAAAAAAAAAACATTGCTCATTAGCAACTCTAGATCAAAAAAGCAAGAAGGAAATTAATAAAGTGAGTGGTCGGCTCATGTAGCATGCGGTATGGGATAAACAAGGATATCCGATGGAATTAGCTATCACACCGTCTATATGGGATAGCTAATCCCACCATTTTAGTACATCCCGTGGGATTATTATCCTTTATTCCACCAAATAAACGGTGGAGTAAATAATCCCGCATTTTATCCCATAAGATTGATATCCCATCCCGCATAACAAACGAGCCCTTAAAGTTTTAGTACTAACTTCTTGACTTTGGAGGCAAAGAAGACACTGGGGTTTTGAGAGTAAAGTTGGAAAGTTTCTCCAATATAAGGCCAACCCAAAGTACCAGGAGGAAGTGGCAACTTCTTAATACCAAAAGCAAACAACTTGCAGATAGAATGGAGAAGAAGAAGGGAGCAAGAAATGAAAGCAAATAAGCAAAACATGGAAACAAACTCCATGTCTTTTTTCTCTGTGTGTTCAACAGATAAAAGTTATCAAAAATGTGGAAACTTCTGAAGAGTGAATAGATGAAGAAACTTTTGATGGTTTAATGAATGAGTAAAAACTAAGTGTGAGGTTATATATATAGGTTAAAGACGTGGGGATAGGTGGTGGGGGGTAGGGGGCTGTTTTCAATTACAGCTCGAATCCCACACACGGAATCTCCCTCCAGCTCATCCTTTTTAAACTAAATTGAAAGATCAAGAAAAAGGAAAAAAGAATAAAACAGAGGAGAAAGAGAAAAAGGAATGAAAAATATCAAACGTCAAAGAGAGGAAAATAGAGGGCGTACGGCACGTGTCTGTCTATATGTGTTGAGAGAACATGTGGGAGAAGATGGCAAAGTCCGGAATAGTGATGGATTCAGAATTTAGATACATAGAGTCTCAATTGACTGGATAACTTAAATTGGAACTAAGGATTAGCTCATTGGGTAAACTCTCCGTATTTAATAATTGAAGTTGAGGGTTCAAATTTCATCAATATCATATCCTTCTTCGTCCCTCCCCCACCGATGTAATAAATAATGAAGTATATAATAAGTTATAGTTCATCCAAAATAATACAAATAATAAATTTATAATTACACGGATAATAGATAGAATGAATAAACTTTTAAGTTAAAATTTATAAAATTTAAATTCTGAATACGTGATCGTTGTCATGGACGGTGGGAGAGGGGAGGGGTTTGGGGAAGTAAGCTGGTCGACCACGTAGTGATCATGAAAGATGTGAGGGGTTAGGAAAGATCATTTCGGCTGTGGTGTGAGAGAAAAGGACAAAGTTGGAAAAAAGAAAATAAAGGGAAGAACATGGTTATCCGTACCATTGTACAATCATTGAATCATTTTTGAAGATTTACGGGAATCAAACATTTGAAAATAACATCTAATGAAATCCAACTTTGATAGTGCTAGAAGTATTTTTTTAGTCCTTCAATTATGGATAAATTTTATTTTTGATTCTTTTAATACATGCTTTTGTACATTTAAGTTTTAGTTGATTAAAATGTGCTTTGGGTCATTTATATAAAAGTATGTTACATTTTAAACTATTTTTTTGAAGTGTTTATCCTTAAATATGAAATAACAATGCAAACTTAACATAACACAAGAGTAATTAAATGGTGGAATAATTAATATTTCAAAACACTTGGGATTATTCACAAGTGAAGGATAAAAAGTGCAGATTTTGTTGTATTTTGTATGAAGGAAAACGTTTTCCATGAATATTTTTTTTCATGAAAATTATTTTTTTGAATAATATAAGTAGTTTTCTTACTTATTTCTAGTGTTTGGCAAGTGAGCAAAACAATGTTGTACTGAAAATATTTTATATGATATAGTTAAACACTATGGGGGTGGGGAGGATGGTAGGAGTATGGGGTGGTGGGGATTGGGCTAATGGGGTAGAGGTGGAGGTAAGTGTGTTGAAGGGTGGGCATGAGACAATTAATGTGTAATGTCACTTATGAAACGTGTTTCTCCTACTATTACTAGTGAAGTTATTTTCATTAGTTTTAAATAAATTTTTTTCCTAAGATAAAATGTTTTTTAATTGACAAATCAAACATGAGAAGAATTAAAAAACGTCTTCTGAAAAAATATTTTCCTCCCTACTAACACACCATTCAAGTAAATATTAGTACCCAGCGAAAGACCAATAGTGTCATTAACCCATGAGTAAAATAAATGAACCATTTTCTTTGTTTTTGTGTTTATTTAATTTAAATGAACCATTTTTTTTTTTTGTATTTGTCTTTATTTAATTTAAATCCTTTTCATTTCCTTCCATAAAAGGAAATTTTCATTCTCATTTACGTCATTTCAACTTCTATGTAAGGGATATATTTTTGGCTAATACATCGACAACTTGGGGTGTATATAGACCGGGTTGGTTCTATTTATTCAAGTACCAAACCAAATCAATTGCATCAGCTTTTTAAATTTATAAACCAAATCAAATCAAGTCGGGTTTTTCAACCTCAGGTTTTCTCGGTTTTTTTTGGGTTGCTGGGGGTTTTTCGGATTTTTTCAGTAAAGTCTTCATACAAAACATATAACTTGTACTTCAAGTATTTCTTTAGTCCTAGTAAGGTATGGCTATCTAATTAAGATATTTTTTAAGAAAATAACACAAAATGTGAGACGAGAGATGACATTGACTAAAATATTAACCAAACAAAAGTAATGAAATCGCATAAAATAAAATGATCATAATCTAAAAGTACTAAGTCATGCTATAATAAATACGACTAATTTATAAGGCATATTTTAAATGATCATAATTTAAAAGTACAAAGTCACTCTAAAATAAGTACGGCTAATAAGTATTAATTACATGACTAAATATTAGAGAAATATAAAATTAAGTTATGTATTTTCACTGTCTAAACCAATATAAAACTAAAGAATAGATATTCAATATTATAGTCATTCCTAGTATTAGAATTGAATTTCTTTTGTTAGCATTAGTATTGATTTGAGTTTTGTTGAGTTTTATTTGAGTTACTAACATCTATGGGCTATAAAACTTACTGGACCATTCAAAATTCTAATTCCAAGTTTGAAATAATATGTTAAAAGACAAAAAACTATGAAAAAGTTTAAGAAATAATTATAAATAAATATTTTTAAAATTTTATGCATGTAATATCGGGTTGGTTTGGTTCGGTTTGATTTTTTTTAGTTAAAACCATACCAAACCAATAGTGGTTGGGTGTTTTGGTTTTGGGTTTTTCTTTTTAAAACCAAACCACTAGTCGAGTTTTTTTCTCGGTTTGATTTGGATTACTGGCTTGGTGCGGTTTGTCGTTTCCTTTGAACACCCCTATCGACAACCCATCAAACTTGTCAGCAAATTTCATTTAGACACTCGAATTACGACTTGTTCTAATTGAGCGACTAAACAAGTGATAATTTGTTCTTATTAGACACTTTCAGTTAAAATTTTAATAAAATATTCTCTACAATTACACTGTGGAACAATTGAAGGGATGTGGCGCAGCTTGGTAGCGCGTTTGTTTTGGGTACAAAATGTCACAGGTTCAAATCCTTTATTTAGAATCTTAGTCTATTATTTATTTTTTTATTTAGAATTTAGATATTTGTTAGAATTAATTCTTTGTTGGACCCATCAGATCAGTTAACTAAAAACGTGATTTTAAGTGCCCATTATGTAGATAAGTTAACCACATAAAATATGTCATCTCCTTTAGTTATACACGCCATCCTCAATTAGAACATGCTTGAAGTTTTACGGCTTATCAAGATTAATTCGTATAATGCAAGAGGTGATATATTTTAAGTGATTAACTTATCTAGGTACTGGTCGTTTTAGAACACACAAAAAAAAAAAAAAAAAATCTACAATTTGAACTGGAAGTGTTTAATAGGATAATTTATCATGTGTTCAGGTGCTCAATTGGAATAAGCCGTAGTTCGAATATCTAAATGAAATTTATTGGCAAATTTGAGGGGATGTCAATATATTAAGCCTATATTTTAACTAATAAAATATTGCAAAAGTTCTTCCATGAGCTGCATTGTCTTTAAACAATAATTTAAAATACAAGGAAGTAATTAATATGCAAATAATTGCGTTTTAGGATCTTAAATAAGTTATACAGTGAGACCTCTCTATAACGATATCCTTATATAACATCATCTCACTATAATAGCCAAGTATTGTCGGAACGGGTTTTTTTTTTTATGTTAAATCTTACCTTTCTATAACAACTTTTTACCAATAACAACAACAACCAATTTTATAACAAAGACGTTCTTTGAAAAATTACCCATCTATGACAATTATCTTCTTTTTTAGTAATATAAGAATTAACGATCCTTACAGAAATATAATTTTTAAGATTATCAATAATAGATCTAGAGATTTTGATCAAATATTTTGATACTTTAATACATTAATTATGACTAAGAATATTATGTAAAACATGTTTCTATCATTAAAAGATTTCCTTCTTTATACAAAGTGTGATTAAGCTTAAAATTTGACATATGTATTTAAATGTGAAATATCGTTATAGATGTATAACAGCCAAATCGCTGTAACAACAAAAAATCTCAGAATCAATGATGCAGTTATAGAGAGATTTGCCTGAAAAGTGGAATCGTAGATAATTTAAAGAGTCGTATACACTTTATCTTAGCTTTTTTATTTTGCAAATTTTCCTCTTTATGTACATTGTTTCTCATAGACAAACATTATTTTAAAGTTTAAACTTTAAAAGGCATGTATATACAGAGAGTACACGTATTGAGAATCTTTTGTATTATGAGACTTCATATCTTTTATGATATATTATTATATCATTGTATATAAACTTGATTTTGTTTAGGTTTTGCCAAGTGGCGAGTACACATAGGGATCCGAGAACAAGTTTGACCATGTGATTTGAGAGTTGACCCGAAATGAAGTATCCCATAATCAACATTTTGCTGAAATATCTTACTTGTTATACTTCCATTTTTCGGTGAAATATCTTAGTTTACTTTCATTTTATTTAATTATTAAATAAATAGATTGGAAGACTTTTAAGTGCATAACTTATTTTTTGCTTCTATTCTACGATTACAAGTGAATATATCACATTTTACAATATATTTAAGTTTTAGCCAATTCAACGCTTCTTTTTCTTCGTGTAGAATTGATCATATCTTTTTCTTTGAGTAGAATTGATCTTATGATACATATGAAGTACTGACTTCTAATGGAAAGTTAATACCGTGCAAATCTTTTACAAATTTCAGACATTTATATACTTTGAACTACCTGACTTATCAAGTCAAACAACATAAAAACTTGAATTATTGTGGCGAAAAAATTGTCTGTTATTCATTGCTTTTCATGGTTTATCACAATTACAGTTCGAACATCAAGATAATGTCCTGAAATTTGAATTGCCAGAGCTGAAAGTTTGAACTGAAAGAACTAAACTTCAAAGAAGCGGGTTCCTTTAGTTCTTTTTAAGTTGTGATTATATTTTATTACGATGAGCATATTTTATACAGTAGCCCCTATAGGTGGCTACTGTGCACTTAACATGTTCTTGTATTAGTGTGGGTTTGATTGAAGTATCCACGTTGTTGAGGACCTATTAGCCCGTGATGTTTCCACATATTACATCATGACATTTGAAATTACATATATTGTTAGATTTCCTCTTCACGACCACACCATTTGCAACTACACACTAAAATAGTCTGTAGTTAAAGGAAGTAGAGGAAGACCAGCCTATCAATGTACGTAATTACCCTTGTATGATCTAAATCTAACTTATATTAATTTGCACCTAATGTATACTCATGTTAAGGATGTAATGTTTATTGACAAATTTCAACTAATTACTATTAAGCAATAACTGATTAATTTTTTTTTATTTCCCGCCCGGAGTTTGATATCCATATTGGGGCCTGACTAAATCCGATTACACGCCGATATATCCGACATTCGGGCTGAAACACTCCCTAACAAAGACGATTCCGTACCCTAGCAAGACTCGAACCCGACACCTTTGATTAAGGATGAAGAAAGTACTTACCACTCCACTACGATTCTTGTTAGTAATAAGTGATTAACTATTGTAATCATAAAGAAAATTCATTTCCCAGCAGAGAGTTTTTGAAAATAAGAGTTTGGAGTTGAAATCATCAATTCAAGACAGGACAACGGCCTCCAAGAATGAGAAATTTTCATTCAATCGACGTGGTACTTGATCCCAATTCCCATATCTTCCCGCAAAGCCTACCGCCAAAAAATATAATACAAAAATATACAAAAAAGAGGGTTTTCTAATATTTACTTCTTTTACTTTGAAAATTCGAGGTTCAACATATTTTATTTACAAACAAAAACGAAAAGAAACGTTTTAGTAAAAGTCTTCAGTCTCCAAATTAGAATTCAAATAGAGAAATATTGCTTCGTCGTATTGCAATTTGCAATCATTTAGGTTCTTTATTAATTTACATGTTATGCTTATTCATTTGGATAATTTGATATGTAATAAATCTACACGTGGTGTCATTTAACTACGACGAAAGAAGTTGTGTCATAGAAATAGCGTTTCTTAATTACTTAATTATTTTAGTTCGCCTTTTTACTCATAAAATTCTTGCTGTCAAGTCTTATCAGCATGATGAAGTACCTACTTTGTTGATTTTGATCATTGAAGTTCTATTGTTACTTTTCTAACAAGAATCAGTGCATCTTTCGTTTGGAATTATTTTTTTCCATTCATTTTTTGTGTTTTGCAAGGTAGACTTTTGATCGTGTTTATTTTCTTACTGTGCCATTTTTTTTAAAGTATTTTCCTACTTTACCATTAGGATTTGTTTGGTTGGTGGGTTAAGAAAATTACCGATATAAAGTATAACTTAATAGTATAATCTATTCTAGAATCTTTTTATACTAGATACGACATGGAATAACTTATATCAGTATTAGCTTTTAATTGCAATAGATTTAATTAACAAATTTTCCACTTTGTTCGCGTACAGCCGATGGATCTATGACATAACTGATGGCAATTAGAATTTTTAAATTGCTTAAGAAAAATCAGAGCATATACTGTCACGTGACTCTCACATTTCAGCAAATCTTTACACCTAGGGTCACAATGGAAAGAAAAGAAGAAAGAAAAAATAAAGTGCAAATTAGGAAGGAACAAATTAACTATGTCATGTCTAAAATTGATTAAATATTGAAATAAACATGGCAAAAAATTAGCCTGTAAACTACACAAATTAAAATAAATCCAAAAATAACCCACATTAGCAAATATATCAAATCTGTACAAAGAAGAGACAACTGGAACATGAGGAAATTATAGTTATACCAACAACTTCATAGAAGCAACGGGAATCAATTTTTACAACTCTTAGAAAATCACCAAAAATAATCACGAGTATATTAATGTGAAAAATTAAGCAATAAATAAAGAGAGAAAATAAGTGACAGAAGCTAATGAGAAAAATAAACACAACGAAACTAGGAACAGAAAGCTCAAATATCAAAATGGTGATCTAAAGAGAAAAAATGGTAGGGCAACAAAGTGGACATGGAAGAAAATCAAATAATTGAAGCATTGGAAAAAGAAGGGTGTTAACATCAATAGGTAGTCCAAAAGACATATGTGGCATTTAGTTAAGGAAGCTAGCTGGTATCAAAATGCAAGTGATTAGCACGTGAGAAAGGCTATGGGACAGAATGGGAGTTGTACAAAAGGGTGAGAGTATGGAAAGTATTGGTTGGTACTCTCAATGTAGCACAAAGTACAATGTTTTTCAGCATGTGTTCGTACTCCTACTCTCATTTCTAAAATATAGAAACTAGTATTCGTACCCGCGTGATGCACGGAAAATATGAAAAAAAAAATGTATTTATAATAAATTGTAATATTTCAATTGTCATCTTATTTCTTAATGCAATGTATTTAATAATAAAATTTCCATGAAATTAGAAAAGAAAGATGATATATAGTGCTAGAATATCATGCTAGAAGCTAGAATTTCTTTTAGTCCTTTAATAATAGTTTTATTGTTTATATTTAATTTATTCCTCAAAATTATATCATAGTCTTTTATGGGTAAAATTGTTTAAGGACATTGGATCATATTACTTTAACAAAATTTCAATTATCATCTTATTTCTTAATGCAATGTACTTAATAACAAAATTTCTATGAAACTAGAAAAGACGGATGATATATAGTGCTAGAATATCATGCTGGAATTACTTTAGTTCCTTTAATAATAGTTTTATTATTTCTATTTAATCTATTGCTCAAAGTTATATTATAGTTTTTTATGGGTGAAAATCATTTTACCCCTTCAACTTTGCTTTAAAAATCAAATAATTTTACCCAACTTTGAACAATATATTGACATCCTCCCACCCCTCTGTCTCAATTGAACCTTTTAAGTACCTTTTTCTTCTCTAAATTATTAATCTTTTTCTTGTTTTCTATGTTGAATATTATGATATTTTTTCTCTTTACAACATATATTATGTATACTTATAGAACAAATAAATTTTATATATAAAGTAAAAGTGTAAAAAATAATTTTCAAACATATATAATTTTGATAAATTACAACAATAATATTTAATTAAAAAAATTTATTCGTATAAGTAATTTTGATGATAGTTTTATCAAAACTCAAAATTTTATTACTTAATTGAGAATAAAAGAGAACCAATACTCTTACCTTTCATTTAGAATAAATTTATCATCGTTCCTATCCTTAAATTATAATAGTCAAATTGATCGTAAATAATTTTCAAGAGTTTAACAATACTCTTACCTTTCATTGTCGCTAATAAGTTCAAGGTAGTGTCATCGTCATTCATGTAAAAATCAACATTGTAAAGCCTAAAATTCATGAAGAAAATAAGTTAATATTTGGCAAAAAAGTTGCAATTATTATTGCTACATATTCATAACAAAAAACTTGATAAGCACGAATAGAGTTAAAGATCAACAACGAAAAAAGAAGAAGAAACTCCAACAATAATTTATGTGTTATTGAAGGGGTATATAAGAGGTCAGAATTTCATTTTAATTCAAATTTGAAAATCATATCAGCTTGTTAAAACGATCAATTATATTTGGAGCAGCTCAACACGGACAAAGATGGAACTCTTTTTGCTACGCCTTTTGTGGCATTTTGTTTAACCATCTTAAACAATTATGCGCAAGCAGTTATGCCGGCCGCACTACCTGTATTGATGCATATTATTAGTAATGAATAAAATGTCTTTTCTACCCAAAAAAAAATAGAATAAGATTCTAACATCATGTTTTCCTTATCTTATATGTACTACTATAATAATCCGTTTAATCGTAATCCTAAAGGTAGTTTAGTTACAAAGTCCTTTCATATAGGAATCCTTCTTTTCCTTTTCAAAAGCTGTAAAAATCTACTTACACAAATGGAAAATTGAGATTTGTCGAAATTTTCGAAGTGATAATCACAATTAACGCACATTCTATTTTAATTCTTATATTTTTATGTCAAAATGTATTAACCTGTCGCACGAATGATAGCCATTTGATTAATTTCAAATGCATATTTTTTTCCTTGGTTCTCATTAATAAAAGAAGTCTTATAAGTCCAAAAGATACATATTCCAAATATATAGTATTCTTCGTAGGCATTTTTTTAATTTTATTTTGAAATGACTCTTTGATTACAATATTCTTTTTCATAGATACGTCGCATGATTGCTAATTGATTATTCTTGTGATACTTTCTTGATTTACTAAATTTTAATGAAATCATGAATATTATTTATCATATAATATTATTTCTTATATGGTAAACTTAAAATATTATAATTTTTAATAACACGTTGCTATAATATAAATAAATATAGATATTGCAGAATTGATGAGAAGTAAATGCCTAAAAAAAACTATTTGTTTCATAAAGTATGAATTTAGCTTTAAATTGAATAAGTCTAATCCATTTAAATTTTTTAAATAACTAAGTTTATTTTTGGATAATTAATGAGGCAATAATTATAATTTTCAATATTTTTGGTTGAATGTGGCAATAATTGTAATTTCCATATGTGGCAATAATTATAATTAATGCATAATTGATGAGAAATCTTAATTGTCTATTACTAGACGTTTATTTCAGAAAACGTAAAGTAGTGATAAGTTGGTATTTTACCAACTTATTTCTTCTTTAATCTTAGATTGTTGTTATGTTTTGATTGATAAAATAGTACATTTAATGTCGTTTACTTCCATTTTATAGGTTTATATGATTGAGAAGAGCTTTGGAAGAAACCAAGTGAAAAACAAGTCACAAAGAGACAAAATTGAAGAAAACGAAAAAGTGGCTAAAACTGCAAAAATGGGACAGATTTGCAAAACTGAACCTTTGGGGTTTATTTTGTCATATTTTGACTTGGAAAAATGGGGATACTACAAAGGCAAGACTTGAAGGCATCATTTTTCATCTTTGGCCATTTTCAACACAAGTTTTGGAGACTAGGGTTCATCAACTCACACTTTGGAAGAGAAGATTTGAAGACTTAGATGAGAAATTTCTTACTCTTTTACTCATTTCTTCAATTCCTTGTTATGTATTGAATATCTAAGTGTATAGTACTCCATTCCATTACTTGAATCTTGTTTATGGAAATATTCTATGATAAAAGTTTGGATGACACTCTTGTTTTGCTTATGTATTGAATGATTTTTATTGCTAATGAAGTGAGTTAATGTTGTTTTAATTAATCTTGTTCTTTAATATTTCTTAAGGGATTAGCTAACCCTAAGACCCGCCCAGTTACTTCGATTTGAGCTCGAGAGAGGAAGATTGAAGTTGGGAAAGATTAATTAACAAGAATTTGGGGCTTTAAAACCCATCTAATAACTTGAGCTAGAGATAGGAAGGTTACTTGAGATTATATTGATTGTGCTTAATATCACACTCTAAGGCTTGAGAAAGCTTAGAGTGAAATTTATTGATTTGGTCGAGAGACTTTTGACGAGATTTTAGAGATCATTATCTAATTAGCATAAACTCACTCATACTTGTAAATCGTGAAATACATTGGATTGTTACTTGAGAGTAATTTTCCTTGTATCCATGCTTGTGACCATTGATCATTTTACTTGTTTTCTAGGTTAGTTTTGTCTGTTAGTTTTTAAATCAAAAATCAAATATTGAAAAAGTGTTTGGCTTAGCTTAGTTAGTGATAATTCCTTACTTGTTTAAATTGCCTTTATATTGTTCCCTGGGGATTCGACCCCGAGATAAATTATATTGCGACGACCGTATACACTTTCTCTTTGAGGAGTGGATTTGGACGTTATCAAGTAGTCCTAGAATTACTCCCTTTGAACCTGGGATCTTGACTACCCCCTTTTAATATCGTGTAATTGATATATGTTATGCAATATTCTAATATTTTTTATTAAGAATTTTTTGTGCCACTTTAAAGTTTTTTTTTCTTTTTTGAATTTTGTCCTGTAATATTATATCTTACCATTTAAAGGAGTATTCTTGACTATAAATTAGATCCAAGAATATCAATTAATTATATTTCTCCAATTAAATCCACCAAATTAGGTGAGTATATTTAATAATGTCAATTAATTTCTTTTAAAAATTAATACAAATAGAATTTGTTGGTGGCTTGTTAATATTACACCACTTGGCTTAATATCAAGCTAGACTACCCTCCTTTTAATATAATATAGATATAGATTTTTTGAAACTAAATTATCTATCAAATCAAATGTAATTGCTATATGTTATTTAGTATTCTAATATTTTTTATTAAGAATTTTCAGTAGCGCTTTAATTTTTTTTTTTTTAATTCTATCATGTAATATTATATCTTACCATTTAAAGGAGTATTCTTGACTATAAATTAGATCCATCAATTAATTATATTTTCTCCGATCAAATCCACCAAATTCGGTGAGTACATTTAATAATGTCAATTAATTTCTTTTTAAATTTAATACAAATAGAATTTGTTGCCAAGTGACTTGTTCATGCTACGCCACTTGGCTTAATATCAAGCTAGACTACCCTCTTTTTAGTATAATATAGATTAGCTTTATCATTACTAGTATTAGGACCCGCGCGATGCGCGGACAGAATTAAAGAATATTAATCATATTAAAATGTGATTTACGAGATACTTTTCACTTTTCGAGAGTCAATTTGATTAAACTTTGAAGCTAAATTGGAATAGATTAACTCAATATTTGAAAATTAATATTTTATTTGAAAACTGCATGAAAAATAAGTTATAACTTTTACCATATCAATTTGGTAAAAAAATATATCTCAAGATGATGATCAAAATTCATGCAGTTTGAATATTGGGAAGCGAAAAGTATACATAAATTGGGATAGAGGAAGTATAAACTTTTGTATCCAAATCAAGCATTCACCAAACTAACAAACTATCAACACTATGAATAATTCAAATCATTCGCGACAAATAATTTTCTTGTTCCAAACATACATTGTGAATTTGCGTTCAACCTCCATTAACTCTTATTTTGAATTAGTGATGTCCTTGAGAAAACTTCTCATCAACATTCTTGATCTCCTACTCTACCAAAACCTGGTGTTGAAAGAATAAAAAAGAAAAAGAAAAAGATCAAGAAAGTCAATCACCTTTACATCATAATTATGCAAAACAACATAAAATCAAGAAACTACACATGTAATACAAGTTATAAACACTGAAAAATTTTAAGCAATGAAAAGCAGAAGCAAGGAGGATGTTTGGAGATTTGGTTGATGGCATAAATAGAACGACTCCAGAAATTTATCACCCTTTTTTTGCTTAATAATTGCACAAAAATAAATATACCATAATTATGTATCATTATTGATTGATATTCTATTATTTCATACCTTATTTATGTGCCCGCTTCATCATTTTTGTAACTTCCACTCAAATCCTTCTTAATGAAGTTCTCCTTAAATCTCTCTTAATTTTATGTAGCTGATTACTTAATTATCTCCACAAATTTCGGGAAGATTTTCTGGACTCATATAAGGCATCGGTTGTTTTTTCTAATTAGTGATTGTTTTTTAATTATTTATTTAAATAAGATATAGCATATTAATAAGAGAGAATGCAAAATAAAAAATATATATAAATAGAGAAAAGCCGAAAAAGGAGATAATTTTTTAACCATTTTTCCACAGAAATATATGGCTAACTACTTCAAATTCAGAATTTGAATTAAACATTTTAGAATTTATAATCAGTTACCTAAATTTTAGGGGGTATAATCAATTTTAAATTTTTATTGCATTATAAATTCATTACAAAGATAACCCAATCTGCGGGGGGGGGGGGGGGATTCTAATATTCCTTATATGATGATATTTGAATTGCACATGTTTTAACTTTTAATTCAAATTCAAATTTTTTATTCCAGTTCAAATATTTGTATTAGAATATTTTCTCTACATAGAAAGAGAAATATAGAAAATGAAATCGATATTTATTTATAAAATTTAGTTTATCAGAGCCATAAACTTGTCGATTTGATTCTGTTACTACCCTAGCTTGGAAGATAATCTTCTTCTTGAAAGGACGTACCAAAAAAACTTTGATGTGTTCCATTTTTTTACTTTTAGGAAGGATAGTCATTTGATTAGTTTAAAAAAGGTAACTGTCTTTCAATTTAATTCAAATCGTATTTTTTATTTATTTATTTTAAGTTTAAATTGTTTTACATCTATATATAGTATGAACTTGGTTTAAAATTCAAAGTAGCATTATATTTTTTTTCCTGCTAATTATGCTACTATTGATTCGTTCTATTATTAATAAGAAAGGTGATAAAATCTAATTGTTGATATCTCAATTTCGTTTAGACTTATCATTTTCTATATTACAAAAATGGATTACTTACACGGTAACATTTTAAAGTGAAAATATTAAACAAATGAATTTCAATCATGATTTTTTGATACATTTTAATTTTTATATTGCATTCAATTTAATCGTACGGGTGCTCTTCAAATGGGCTTGAATTTATCTTAATTGCAGAAAGTAATAAAGGACAATATTATATCATTTTTTGAAGGAGCATTGTTGACTATAAATTAGAATCCAAGAATATCAATTAATAATTTTCTCCAATCAATACTCCAAATTAGGTGAGTTCATTTAATAATGTCAATTAATTTCATTTTAGAATTTGTTGCCAAGTGGCTTGTTCATATTACGCCACTTGGCTTAATATTAAGCTAGACTGCCCTCCTTTTATTATAATATAGATATAGATATAGATATAGATATTATTATTATTATTATTATTATTATTATTATTATTATTATTATTATTATTATTATTATTTTTATTATTATAACAATAATAATTTTAACAACTCTACTACTATGTGTTGATAATATCGTATGAGTATATGAGGTGAGTTCATTATTATTATTAACAACTACTACTATTATGTGTTGATAATAACGTATGAGTATATTACGTGAGTTCATTATTATTATTATTATTATTATTAGTAGTAGTAGTAGTAGATTATTAAATTAGGTAATATTTAGAACTACAATTAATAACTTCTTTAATAATTAATGCAAATAAAATTTGTTGCCAAGTGGCTTGTTCATATTACGCACTTGGCTTAATATTAAGCTAGACTACTCTCCTTTTATATATATATATATAGATTATCAATGTGCATACAATAATATTCCTTGAGTTATACTCTCCAGTCAACATAAGTATATATGCGTGGACAAAACTACCCCTAACTCCTAAGTGTATTGTTCGCCCAAATGAACTTTTTACAGCTACAACTATTATGTAGCAATGTAGCATGTTAAAAACGAGTTTCATCGAACTTGCCTAATCTATGTCATGTAGATAAACTAGACATTTTCTAGCAATATAAGTATTAAGGGTATATTATCTCTTTTCAAGTAGCATTTCTGGAGCATGGGAAGAATTAGGATCTTTTTATTATAATTAGGGGGTGATATTTCAACCAGTTTACGTATATCGACTAATTCACTAGGTGCACTTTCATTTCACTAACACAAATATCAGGTAATTAAATTAAGACGACTTAGATGGAAAAAAATCATCGTAAGTTTTATGGCCTATGCGGGATTTGAACTAGCTCTCTACTCTTCCATAGTCTGTTCTATAGCCTTCTAGCTTCATTGACCTGTTATAAAGATTCGGTCACAACTATGATATTTTCCTTGGTCAAAATTGTCACGTAAGGGAAGAACATATCCTTTTGTGGCAAATCTAAAACGACTTCACGATTTTTTTTTTTTTTTTTTGATGACAAAGGACCCGCAGCCGCTATTCTTTGGGTGCGCACAAGGTAAATCCCGAGCCTGTGTGATAGCCTGCAAATCACACAGGAGAAATAACTCGCACTAGGCAAATGATGTGCGACTAGCTCGACCCAGAAGGCAAATAACCGGCTCATGATTTTCTTTCCTTACTTGTTATCTGTTGGAATATAATGGTCAATCAAATATATATATATATATATATATATATATATATATATATATATATCATTATGGGTGGGCATGGTATGGTAGATACCGATTACCATACCGAAATTGAAATTTTTTATACCGCAGTTTCGGTATTATGGTATTTGGTACGATATTTGGTTTGCATTTTTAAAAAGTTTGGTATTCGATACGGTATTCGGTATTCATAAAGAAAATACCGAAATACCGAATATCATACCGAATTATATAATTACATATACAATTCATATATCTTAGTATTATAATACTAACAAATATATAAACTAGTATTATTAGAAAACTAATTGTTTAAACGTTGGAACTTTGACTACTCTATCTTGATTTAAATGTTTTTTTTTGTGTAATTGATTTACGAAGGGGATTGCTTGTACTTTCCTTTGAATATTTTTTCATGTGTAAGGTGTTTAGTGCATAATAATTGAGATATTTCTTAAGTAGTGGAAGTCATAATTCTCCATGATATGGCTATATGTAAGTCGAAGTCGGACAAACTATGGTACCGATTTATCATACCGTAAAATACCGAAACTGAACTTTAAAATACTGAACCATATCGAATTAATTTGGTACGGTAATGGTGTAGTATTTTTAGAAATCGAAAACCGAAATTACCATACCGAAGTTTCAAATACCGTACCATACCATACCATGCCCACCCCTAGTCATAGCATAGTTCGTTTTTTCTTTTCATCAATTTCTAATGTTCAAAAAAGGCTAATATTATTGTAGGTTTAGACATTGCTAGAAAAAGATGTTTTTCCCACCTATATTGGGTGAGAAATTGTGCTATAAAACATGATTTTCCCACCTCATTCCTACCGAACCAGCTCATTGGAAAAACGCATGGTGACCCATTGAAATGATGGGAAACTTCATATTTTTTCCATGTGAAAATACTACTATTTAAATTTTTTCCATCGATATTTAGTGGGAAATAACCACTGAATATTTTTTAGTGAAAAATCAGTGGGAAAATAGAGACTTTTTAGTAGTGAGAATATGATTCTATTTTGAATTCTAACAGGTATATACTATATAACAATTTCTAAGGATATTGCTATGACACGTTTCACAAAATTGCTATGTAATTACTTTTTTAAGCACTTTCTAGAATTATTATACTTTATCTTTTGACTAATTACTTTTGCAAAGATGCAACAAAATCTGAGTGATTTTTTTGTTTGCGGCCCCCGGGGGGAATGGGGTTGGGATAATGCAATCCTATCTCCCTAGATTAACTGCATGCCCATGTACCAAAAACTAGATTAATTTCATTCCTCGTGACCCAGTCGCACAATCAATTTTAATTTTTCTTATAATCATTTGTTTCCTTTACATTGAGATTCAATTATATACGTCTTTCATTGTTATTTTACTGTTCCTTGATTTATGCCAAATTTAATGTTAAAAGACATTTTTTTTGGTACAACGGTATTGCCAGGAGAACACATGTACATCTCGACTAGTTTATTGGGTGCTTGTTACTTCCTCTAACACATATACTAAATTGAACTATCCATCAAAGTTTAAACAGTTTAAGAGAAATTACCTACTAATATTTTTTGTCTCTGCTAAATTTCAAATCCAAATTCTCATGATTTTCATCAATTTCATTTAGCACGGATGGTTGTACAAATATTAGTTAGACACAGAGGACTCGTGCATGATTGGTTGATCATGCATACAACTTCAGTTGTATGGCTGACTCGTCAATTTTTGGTATAACAACAGTCACCCCTTCAAAAAAAAAAAAAAAAAAAATTTAAAAAATTCTGGAATCCTTGAAAACAAAAAGGCCCATTGCGTATCTAAAATGTCTTCACCTCCATCAAGAATATAACAACCCTAAACAGTTTGTGGATGAAATTAGTGACACAAACTACAAAACCAACAATATCACCTTTTAACGCACAAACGCCAGATTCAAACTTTCTATATGAAAAGCCTACAAAGTTGGTGATAAATATGACTACGATACTACAAATTCGGCCAATTGTCCCAAATCCCAAAAACCAATAGGCACTCCTATCTCAACTGAGAAAAAGTCAAAAAAATTGGTTGCTCTATGCATGGGAAAGTGCTTTACATATTAACGGCAGAAAATAGCCAAACTAATCCAATGAAATATTATTTGAAAATTAATGTTTGATTTACAAATTAGTCCATTATTTCGATTTCAGCTTAAAATAGAGAATTTGATTGAAAACCTAGTTTGCAGACTATTTCAAGTGAAATAACAGGTTTCACCCACAAAACTTCCACACTTTTTTTGTTGTAAATGAAATTCATACTTCCAATTTGAAATTTTATCTAAATGGTCCCAACAGAATCCGCCTTAAATCTGTCTGGGATGGTTAGAAAGGATAGAAGTCAATGCATGTACAAAGACACTAGCTGACTAAAAAGGTGGTATAATTAAAAGACGGCTAACTGTTTAAGGGCACACGCGTACGTTTCTATAGGAAGAAAAAGTATAGGTGCATTTGCATGACTTCATGTCATATATTTCTCTAGCTAGTTGCTTCTGTATTATCTTGATTTTCAAATCTCCATATGTCAGGGGACTGATACATATTTATGTTTGTTTGGTTTTGAGTATAAGTGTGCGAGGTTCAATGCATATTGAAGTAAAGTTTGAGCTTTACCTTTTTCGACATTTTAAATAATGACGAAGTCCTTTTGGGATTTTGCACTTGATATGTGTATGGATATTTCTCTAGCTAGTTGCTGCTATATTATCTTGAACTTCAAATATCCAGATGTTGGGTTATTGATAAGTTTGTTTGGTTTAAGTGTACGTGTGCGAGGTGCATTGCATATTGAAGTAGAATTTGAGCTTTACCTTTTTCAACATTTTCAATGTATTTCTAGTGACCAAATTCCTATTGGAGTTGTGCACTTGATATATCAAATATGTATGGATATTTCTCTATCTTGGTTGTTGAAAGAATTGAATACACAAAGATATCATCAAATCTGTCTCCTTTGATCTGTGAAAGAAATATCACGACTTTGTCATATTCCTTCTTTATTACGTAAAATCTGAAAGTTTTCAATCTGCTGAGAGAGTGACAAGTGTGTGTGTTCGTATATATGAAGCATATTTTATGATATATAATATATAAAGTCGTGAAGAAATTATACATTCATGTAATAATTCACGTGAAATATTAATCAATCTCGTCTCTCATTCTAGTCTTGCTTATAATCAGATTTTTATTTTGACACACCAAAGTACTATATAGAGACTCAACCACCTAATTAGGAACATTCGAAGAGATTTATTCATATTCAACAGTGATGAAATATAGATAACACAATAATATCAGACGATAAATTAATTGTTACACTGTTTCTTCGGTAACCACGAATCTAAATGACTAATTGCAGAGAAAATTCGTGAAACTTCAGATAGTATAGAAAGAACACCACAAGACGCAAATCCATAATTAATTTGGTCTTATGATACAATATTTCAAATGTAAAAAGCGTAAAAATGTCAGAGTAGAGCTAGACAACAATAATTGAGAGGGAAAATATAGGACAAAATTAACGGTACGATACTTCCATGTACTGAAAGGTAAACGCAAAGGTAAATATTAGAGAAATCGACTATTTCACGGGTAAGTTTGAACTTTCTCCTTATTTAAAATTCCTAAGATTACTCAAACCTTCGCAAATATGAACAGGATGAGGTTATTGTAGGCTGGAGGGAGAGGAGTGGAGAAGCAATTCACGTAAATCCATAATAAAATATTGTTGCATGTATATATATACGTGCTTGGTTTTCCTGAAGTATATATATGGAATGGAATGGAATGGAACTGCGTATTCTTCTTTGCATTGTAGTGTACTAATAAATGAGCAAGAGCAAACAATTTTGCTAACATCATCCCTTTCTCATGGTTATCTTCGAGAAAATACCAGGAATAATTAATTCAGGGACCTAAAATGGCGTCTAACCTTATGCATTGTACACGGCATTTAAAATCGTTATAGAGATAGGATAGAAATGCAACTTAACCTTAGTCCGTATAACTCGAGAATGTATGAACTTTTTAAACAACGTTTTAAAGTGATAGGCCCGTTTGGATATTGTACATTGTATCATTTTAGTCAATTTTTTTCATTTCAATTTGAAGATGAGTTCTTCAAGTCGTCTTAAAAAACAATTCCTCACAAAACGTCAGCACTTTTTCAAGTGTAAAATGTATTGTCCAAGTACAATTTCAATTTTTAAATACCTTTTTAACACTTTACTTTAAATGCTATTTTTTTAAATATCACCAAATTCATATCCAAATACCAGTACTCATAAAGAGAAAAATTGTAAGAAATTAAAAGCACAAAATTTGTGTTATTCCTATAAATCCTTAATTCATTAGTTTTTGCTCTAGAATTCAAATTACACATATACTGGAAGTGTAAGTTTTTTATAGGAAGTGTAATTTTTTTTTTTTTACACTGTCAGATAATTTTACTTGTTATAACAATTTACTCAACTCAATTTGCAAGTTACCAAACCAATATGCTATTATAAAATTCTTTACCCTTTTAGAGTATACAAATTAAACTCTTGTTCATAAACTTGTTCATAAAACATCTTTAAACATTGAACGCTTGTAATAATAATCAGTAATTAAGAAGAGAAGTCGTCCAATCAATTTGCCAGATGAGCTATTTATCGAAATTGTTAATGAATAACAAGGACACTAGCTACATATATTCTTCTTCTTTAGGAGTGCACATTAGACTAACCTTTTTATTCTTCAATATTTATGTTCATATGTATTATACCCGCCTTGCAAATCCCAATTGTCCAATTATTTTGGATCACCTCGAGTGCTTTTTCCAATAAATCCAAGTTCAATTATCTTCCATAAAAAAATACTTAAAAGAGTTGCTTTATAGGCTTAGCTAGCACATAACACCACATGATAGAGACCTAATACCCGTGTCATTTATTTCCATGAAAAAGGTTAAGAAACTAGCTAAAAAGGTTAACTTTTTGAATTCCATTAGCAATTGCGCCTCAAAAACAATTAAAGACTGTTTTTTAACACCGACCGACCAATAATAAAACAACAGAGAAAATATAACTTTTCTACTATATTGACAAAAGTTTATGGAATAGGATAGGAATAGCAAATTTGATTTTGCCTTCTGCCTAACAGTGCCAGCTTGAAGAGTTAAAAAAAACGAAAAGAAAAAAAAAAGAGAAATAAATAGAAGATAAAGTGCTATAAATTATATAATATTTATATAAATATTTCATATGGGAACTTTATAGGAAAGTCACTACTTATGGTACAAGTGTTCAATGTGGACTTATGCCTACAGAGAAACCATTCAAATCCACCACCCACCAACCCACCCCCTAGGTCCACACTGGGTGTTTTGTTTTTCTTTTCAAGAATATAAAAGAATAAATAAATAAAATAAATGGAAATAAAGTTAGACTAGAAAGATAACTGTGAGCAGAACTTGGGGTTTCTTATTATTATTAAGAAATACACATGTCTAGGACGCCTATCTGCAACTGTAGTTATAATTAAAGTGGAAAATATATATGACGTTGTCCTTATTGTTTAGCATATCATTATCAATCAAATTCCACTACCAAAGAACAACGCTTTAAAGTAGGAAACGACTTTCCGGCTATTCTTTTGTTTCAATTTCAATTTTCTGTTTATTTTATATAACCAACTTTTGACGATTTCTAAGTTTAACTTTTGGACATTGACAAATAAATTTATATTATCATATTAAGTTAACGCCTTGCAAATTTTCGTTAAGATTTCAATTCGTTAACTAGTTCTACATTGCCCAAATTACTTTGTTTTTACATGTATTGGGAGTAAGTAATTTGGGTTGCATTCCCCTTCATAGAGCGGAGGCAGTAAATAAAGTCTTTTATTTGTATTAATTTTCTTTACTAAATATGTATAAATTAAAGTCAGAAACCAATACTTGTGGCCGTGTCCTAGAATACAGAACCATAAGCTTTAAATTCTGTATCCGCATGCTTTTTCTCTTTGAACCACTTCAAACCCTAAGTAAACTATTCAAAATTCGGTTAAAAATGAATTATCATATCGATTTGAATATATTCAATTTTCGATGTACCCAACAAAAATTATAGAAGAGATAAATAAATAAGATTTAATTTCATGGAGTTGCGCTGATGGATTCATTTTGATTATTAGTTTTTACTTTACAGTTTAAATTTTGACTTACTCTTATCAATTTTACTTCTTATGTTTCTATTAAAATGATTTGTATATTAAATTTTCAACTTAGTATCATTAGTATATATAATTATATATTATATACCATCATAAAAAAATCACAATTTAAAATCAGATGTAAGGAAACTAAGTTCGTAATCTATAATAAAATTCAAATAATTTTCACGTAAATTCCTAGGTAAAAAGACCCCCCACTAAAATCTGCAGCTAAGTGAAACCCCATCCTTAGGTAATGATCCCCAACTAATTTTACAGGAAAAATACTTAAGGTAAATTCGCCACTAACAAAATCTCTATATAAATCCTTAGGCAAAAGAAAATCCCCAGCTAAATCAACAGAAATATATCTTCATGTAAATATTCTTTAACTATATTTCAAGTAAATCCCTAAGTAAAATAAACCCTACTTAAAGGCTAAGGGAAATCCGCAACTAACAATATCCTAGATAAATTAAATATAAATATATCCCTAGGAAAATCCCAGAACATTTTGTAAGTACCCCGTCCGAATTAGCAGTAACTTTAGCTAAAAAATAAATTATTGCTTTAGGAATTCAAGATTAAAGTTAACAATTATTTTCAACTATACCTTTAATGGTACATTATTTTAAAAGAATAAATCAATCTACTTTTATTAAATAGGGATAACTTAGTAAACTGTACATAGAGCCGTCAATATGGGCTAAGGCCCATGGGCCGACCCAATCCAACCGGTGATTTGATAGGGTTGGGCGTGAATTTTTGGAGCCCATTCAAGAACGAGGTTTTATAGCCAGGCCCATTTAAGCCCATTGGCCCGTGGGCTTGAGCGCACGTGGGTTGGGCCGGCCTGTGGGTGTAATATAAAAATTAATTAAAATAAAAATAAAAAGAAAGAAAGAAAGCGAAGATGTTAAAACAACCTTGTCAGAAGCAGATTCAGATGTGCTTGATGAAGATGATGGTGTTGATACGTCATAAGCGCCATGAAAGTTTCTTTGAGAAGTTTATTTTTACTTTAAATAATTAAATGGATGAAATATTGTCATTTTCTTTAGCATTTTATTGAGATCTATTGGAACAAAGTTAGGTTAATATTTCTATTTAGCTAGTTGTATTGCTACTTATTAATTGTTTAGTTTTCTATTAACATCTCTATTTAGTTTGAGTGGTATCAGTTATTAATATGTTAAGTGTTAACAATGTCAGAAGTTATTAAGCTTCGCAGAAGGTTTTGTCCAACAAGATCGTTTTTTTTGTTCAGTTGTACCCAAATCATTTGCATAGAATGATAGAGATTTCATACTGAAGTCATACAATCAAATCTTTGTTTGAAGCCAAACTTAATAAGCATTTTTAGAATCATTTTATTTGTGGATTTGAGACTTGGTTAGAAGTAGTAACGTCATGTCATATTGTCTTGTAAATATTTACATTAGCGTTTTTATATTGAAAATTAAATTAAAGAATTATGATTTTTTTTTAAAAGGTGGGCTGGCCCGGCTAGACCCCCAACCCACGTAGTGATGGGTTGGGCTTGCTGTTTTAAGGCCCATCAAAATGGTGGAAATTTTAGCTGCTGGCTTGTCAAATTTCAAAGCACAAGTGGGCGGTGGCCACCGTTTTTGACAATTTCTCTGTCGTACTTTTTGTTTATTGTCTTTCTTAATGATCTAATAAAAAGCTAAAGTGAAAGTTAAAATGGGACGGAGAGAGTATTAAAACTTCATGTAGATATCTAGGTAAATAAATCTCCAAGTATATATGTAGCAAAAGACCTCTGGAAAATCTCTAGGTAATTTTATGTAGGCATACTTGGGGAATTACATGCGAAACTATAGGCGAAAATCATTTTCACCCCCCAACTTTGCTTTAAAAATCAAACTCTCCCCTCAACTATGAACAATAGACATTCTCCCCCCCTTTATCCTATGCAATGTCTATTTTACCTTTGACATTTTCAATTCTCCATCTATGTAATACTTTTTTTATATTATATAAAATTTATTTTTTTAACCTAGGTATTTATAGATTCTTATTTAAATTCATATTATAAGTAGAATAATCCTTTATGAATTTATCACAAAATCTAATGTTACTTTTTATGATTGATATTTTAATACACACACTCACATATTACCTGTTATTTTTACATATATATGTGTATGTATATTTAAGTTTCACTTCTCTCTTATTCTCTATTGTTAATATATAAACAAATTTTGATTTTCATTAACGGAATATTTTAAATTATAATTTAAAATTTATTTATAATATAAATAGATAATCTTTTAGGAATTTGTTATAGAATATACCTCTATTTTTATTAATTATTTTGTATTACCGGCATTGAAAGATATTGATAAAGTTATTGTTACCCGTTATATTTATTTGTATAGATAGATATCAGAGTTTTGATTATTATTAATAAAAAAAAAATTCTTTTCTTCTCATTTATTTCATTACAGAGCGACATTAAATTATATACTCAACTAGTATTTTTCACTTTTCTTTTTCCGTCTCGAAAGTACTATTTATTTTTTATAGGAAATTTGTTACATAGATTAAAGAGATAGAAAAATCACGACTCTAAAGAAGTAAAAGTAAAAAAGATAATTTGACAATGTAAGGGTAAAATAGGACTTTTAAAAGTCAAGTAGGATAAAGGGGGGGGGGGGGGGATGACTATTGTTCAAATTTGAGGGGGAAGTTTGATTTTTAAAGTAAAGTTGAGGGGTGGAAATCATTTTCACCTGCAAAACTATTACTTCTTATAAATTTTTCATTATAAATTTGTGAGTAATAACTGCGCCAAGTTTACTTACAAATTTTCTTGGAAAAGTTTTCTCTATCTAAATATTCCTAAATTCACGAATTTTTAGATTTTCCCATGAAAACTCGCAATAATTTCTTGGGATGTACACACAAAAATATTCAGGTAAAATTCCATATAAATCACACGTTTCTGGTTGTAAATGATTTAGGGATATATATACAACATATATATACACATATATATACAACATACCCAAAGGAAATCCCACAGTGTGGGGTCTGGGGAGGGTAAAATATACGCAGACCGTACCTCCATCTCGGAAGATAGAGAGGTTGTTTCCGGAAGACCCTCGACTCAAGAGAAAACATGATGAGAAAAGGTCAAATAAGCAGAAACAGTTCATAGCAATACGAAAATGAAACTAACGAAAGCGAAAAAGCCATAATATAGCAAAGATGAGAAAACAGAAACAGTAGCTACCATAGACAAATACGATAATTGTGGTACACGGACCAACATATAGTTGCACGAATCAAAGGACAATAAAATGAAGATCAAAACTGCAACTACTAGTACGACGGGATACGTGGGACTACCTACTAGCCTTTACCCTAATCTGAGTCCTCCATAGCCTCCTATCTAAGATCATGTCCTCGGTAAGCTGAAACTGCGCCATGTCCTGTCTAAGCACCTCTCCCCAATACTTCTTCGGCCTACCTCTACCTCTTCTGACACCGTCCATAGCCAACTTTTCACACCTCCGCACTGGGGCATCTGTGTCTCTCCTCCTCACATGCCCAAACCATCTCAGCCGCACTTCCCGCATCTTGTCCTCCACTGATGCCACTCCCATCTTATCTTGGATATCTTCATTCCTAATCCTATCTCACCTGGTGTGCCCACACATCATAACATTCTCATTTCCGCAACTTTCATCTTCTGGACGTGCGAGTTCTTGACTGCCCAAAGACTCCACCCCGTACAACAAAGTCGGTCTCACTACTACTTTGTAGAACTTGCCTTTAAACTTTGGTGGCTCCTTCTTATCACACAAAGACTCCTGAAGCGAGCCTCCATTTCGTCCACCCGGCACCAATACGATGCGTGACATCATCGTCAATATCCGCATCTCCTTGTACAATAGACCTAAGATACTTAAAACTTCCTTTCTTTTGGATGGCCTGGGTACCCAGCCTCACTTCCACGCCAGCCTTATGCGTCTCGTCACTAAACTTGCACTCCATGTACTTTGTCTTGGTCCTACTCAACTTGAACCCTTTAGACTCCAGAGTTTGTCTCCAAACCTCCAGCTTAGCATTCACTCCGTTGCGGGTCTCGTCAATCAGGACTATGTCATCCGCGAATAACATGCACCATGGCACCTCACCTTGAATTTGCAGCGTCAAACCATCCATCACCAAGGCAAATAAAAAAGGGCTAAGAGCTGATCCCTGATGCAACCCCATCTCCACTGGGAAGTGTTCCAAGTCTCCTCCCACTGTTCTAACCCTGGTCTTGGCTCCCTCATACATGTCCTTGATCGCCCTAATGTACGCCACAGGTACACCTTTAACCTCCAAGCATCTCCATAAAACCTCTCTTGACACTTTATCGTAAGCCTTTTCTAGGTCGATGAAAACCATGTGTAAGTCTCTCTTCCTCTCCCTATACTGCTCCACCAGTCTCCTCACAAGATGAATGGCTTCTGTAGTCAAGCGCCCCGGCATGAATCCAAACTGGTTCTCTGAAATGGACACGCCTCTCCTCACCCTCAGCTCCACCACCCTTTCCCACACTTTCATAGTGTGACTTAGCAGCTTGATACCTCTATAGTTGTTGCAACTTTGAATGTCACCCTTGTTCTTGTACAAAGGAACCATCGTACTCTACCTCCATTCCTCGGGCATCTTTGTCGTCTTAAAAATGACATTAAACAACCCAGTCAGCCACTCCCAACCTGCCCTGCCTGCACTTTTCCAAAACTCCCCAGGAATCTCGTCAGGCCCGGTCGCTCTTCCTCTACGCATCCTACGAACAACTCCCTTAACCTCCTCTACTTTTATACTCCTACATAAGACACTTACATACTCATGAGATAAGTGGTATATTACCGCCGTCGTCCAACACAAGTACGGATGAACGAGCCGCCTAAACGATGATATATATCATTGCATCTAATTATTCTCTTTCATTTCATTTTTTTTTTTTTTTGGAATTTAATGTTGCATGATATCACGGTGAATCTCTCTTATAATGCATGCATATAACATTTTCTGAACCAATCAAAAAGTTTTGCTTACATTACCCTTTTCAGAAAGATCACATGTATTTTTAATTATTCATATGTAAAAGATCTTATGTAAAAATATCTGACACCTCAAAGCTTATCCTATAAATACAAATTTCTCACTTGTGCTTTAGCGATGTCTTCGAGATTTGATGGACTAGCTGTACACTCAATTTGGATTTATTTAGATTTTGATCTTCCCAAATATCCTTATAGATTCAGATGAGATATGAAAGTTTTTCTCTTTCATGAAACTAGCCTTAAACCCCTTTATTATACTAGAGAAGCCAACCAAATCTAGTTTCAACTTATAAAACATATTGTACATTATAATATATTTTACCCACAAGTTGGTAAGATATTCGCAAAGTCTAATTTAATACTTTGTGCAGTAACAAGTTGATTTAGTTGCTAAAGCATATAGACACAATAACGATACAAAAATAAGCGGCCAATATAGTTCAAGCTAAGTGGGAATTAGTGGAGTCAAATTTCAATAAATTTGTCTTAATTTTAAGTTATATACACATGGCACCATTATTGTGAAGAAAGTACTTGGTTACAGCTATTATCTGACGTGTTTTTGTGTGATAAAAAGACAATTAGCTCCACCACTAGAACAGTGAGACTGGATAGGGACATATACTTAGCAAAATATCATGTAACTTTTCTAACTAATTAAAAAAAAAGTTAGTGATCGGGCAAGATTTCTCGATTTCTATTGGAAATTGTTGAAATCTTGTGCAGTATCTGCCAAGAGGAAGATACAAATATTTTTAGAAAATCCATGCTTTTCTTTTTGTTGGTAGAATGACATTTGCACACTTTTTATGTCTCAACAAAATAAGCAATTGTCCTCATCTTGCAACTTTTGGTAGGGATGCATGTCTGAAGTACTCAAGAAAAGGCACACTGAACAAGTACGAGAAATTTGTGTTGAAAATAATTTTGTGCAATGCAAATAATAAATAAATTATTTTTTTCCCTTTTCAATTTCATTGAATGGCTGGTTTAAATGATCAGATTAATGGTCGTTAAGACCTCTTTAATGGCTCATCAATTCCTTCTTTGACCCTTCAGATTTTCAGCCTCTATATCCTCTCTTCTTGGTGAATTGTTAATACACAGAAAAATTCCTTTTCATCACTTTTACTCTCGAGTTGTTTCTGGGGAATTGATTTTGTGAAACTCCAAACTTCCAGCCACTAGTGCAAGTGTTTGGAAGTGTTGTGTAACCTTGGGGAGCGACCAGGCTAAACGATTTGCACCGTAGTCGGTCGGAAATCGCTTTCAAGGCAGTGGCTTGCCACGACGCAAAGAATGATCCGATAAGTTGATTCTATACTTTTGTTCATTTTACCGATTAATATTGTTAATATTTCCAACAATTTGAAAGCGATTTTATTTTATACAATATTGACTAGTACCATACAGAGAGGTAAGATAATTCTCTACATTTTCTAGTGATCAAAAGTAAGTACTTTTATTTCCTCTCTAAATAATGTGGTAAGGAAAAAAGAATGTATGAATTGGATTCTCTTTGATAGATGCCTTAATCTGAGAAGTTGGATCTCAACAAAATTCAAAAGAGAAAGACTTCATGTTCATTTGAAATTGTTTTCTTCTCTTGGTTGGTTGATTTTTGGTAAAAATCAAACAACTGTTATGATATCATGGCGTAACGAAAAATGAAAGGTATTTATTATTGAAAGAATATAATGATTGTAGGTGATTCACTGTGTTTGAATATGTGGAATCATTAGCTTGTATGATCTATTCATGAGTGTCAAAGCTGTAGTCATAAGGAAAGAGAGATTTGTTGAAATTGTGTTTCTGTTTCGATGACAACAGGAATTTTGCTTAAGCAGTTTTATATTAAAGTAGTCAGGTTAGTATCTGTATTTATACTTATTGATAAAGATATAGCAGGTACACATATAGTGATGTTGTTCATGATGACATTAATTTTATGGAATATGGTTGCAAACCAAAAGCTAGTTGTCAAACTTTCAATGATAATTAATTATTTTGTGGATGGCAAAATATGGCATTATGCCCCCCCAACGTAGACTTAGATTCAAGAGAAATGGCAATCCCGCTAAATCAAAAATAAATTTGATTAAAATGGATGATATAAATTTTTTGGTAATTTCACGAGTGAATCTTGTGGCCAATGTGAGAAATTGGGTGTTAGACTTTGGTGTTGTTGGGCACATTTGTGCTAACTAAAATTGTTTTATATTCTACACCCAAGTTGAAGGAGAAGAATTTATTTATTTTAGTGATTCAAGAATTACTCAAGTTCTTGGAAAAAAAAAATTCTTCTCAAACTCACATCTGAAAAAATATTGGCTTTAACTGAGGTGTTGGATATTCCTAATACTTGAACCAATTTGATTAATGTGGAATTATAACGAAATGTTGGAGTAAAGATTTCTTTTGAGAATGTTATTAACTAAGAAAATCATTTTATGGGCAAATGATATTGTAACCATGATTTAGTTGAGATAAATGTTTTTAGTCATGAATGAAAATGCTAGAAACTTCCTTGGTTGATTTCTTTGAACTTGTGCACTCGATAATTTTTTAAGAGAAGCTATTTTATATGCTTGCTAAATACAAAATCGTAAAGGTTGAGGTAAGGTTTGCATACATCTTACCCTTCCCAGACCCCACTCGTGGGATTACACTCGGTATGTTGTTGTTGTTTTTGCTAAATACTAGAGTACCTTATAAGAAACTAGAATACCCCTTTATAAATTGTGGAAATATTATCCGTCCAACCTGAAATATTTGTAAGTGAGGGATATCTTGCTAAGGTTATGTTACCTGTACCTAAGAGGGGAAAAAAATAGTTTTGAAAACATATGATTGTATGTTTATTGGATATGCTAAAAATAGTGATGCATATAAATTTCTTGTTGTTAGTAGTGATGTAATTGAGCACACCACTATAATTGAAATAAAGGACTAATGCTGGGATTTTTGAAAGTATGTATCCTTTAAAGAGTGATAATTTTTGTAATGTCTCTCGTGAAGGATGTATATAACTGAAAATGTGAATTTTTCTACGCTTTAAGAGATCATCAATAATGAAAAGTACTCTCAAATCTACTTATATCGCTGAGTCTATTGATTTGTGACAGGTACGCTAGGTCATGTTAATATTGCTTCTGTATAAAGACTTCGAAAAATGGATTTAATTCATGAGATGAATGTTGATGAATTTTCTAAGCACCCAATTTGTGTAGAAGCAAAACATAGTAAAATACCTTTTAAGACTATCACTAGTAGAAAAACAGAATTGGTTGAACCAAAAGGCATTCAGACTTAAACTGATTTCAAGAACACAATTAGTAGAGGTGGAAAGATATATTACATTTCATTCGTGGATCTCAAGGTGATAAAGAATTGCAAAATCAGTGAATATCAAGGTAGAAGTTCTCTACTAGCCCTTTTGTGAGTTGAAAGGGTAAAGTACTTTTCTATCTGTCCAACTCAAGAGATGAAAAGGTAAAATTATCTTTTACCTAAAACTTCTATATTAATGTGTGATACATTTTCATAAGTATAATATTTCAAAATAGTGGAGATTAATGAAATGAGAAAATATTCATCATGAAAAATGTGATTTGTATCTTTGAGAATGCTTTAAAAAGAGTTTTGCAGGTGCATATATTAGTCTTGAAATAACTCACGTGTTATTATTTGTGTATGATGATTTTTATCTCCAATATTGGCAGATGTGCCACTGTGGGGGAACTAGCTACCCTAATTTTTTTTAAATAGTGTGACTCACAGGAGGCAATTGAAATTGCTAAGAGAAGCGTGTTAATTGAAAAAAGAAGAAGATACATTTGCGTTAGACATGATGTTGTTAAGCAATTGTTGAAGCTTGAAATTTTTAAGGTCCGAGAGAAATTTGACGGATCCTTTAACAAAAAATTCTGCAATGAGAATAATCCTTGAAACGTCGAGGGGGATAGGGCTAAAGCCCATGGATTGAGATAATATGATACCCATTTGTTGTTAAACGAAGTCATATAGGCCGTCAATATGCACTACATATCCTATCCCTATGGAGTGTGGTAGTGTCTTATAAGGTTGAGTTTTACTCTTAATCCATAGCCCGTTGTGGTGGTGCTTTTGAGAAGCACTTGATGGATTTACTTGAGTTTTACTCTTAATGTTTCCATAGCCCTTTGTGGGTTGCTATTGAGAAGCACTGAATGGAATCACCACTTGATATGAGAAAGTTTGAGCTTACTTTTGCTCTTAATGATTCCACAGGCTTATGGTAGTTTAAGTTGAAGATAGATTTGATGGAATCACCTATGTGAATATAAAGGTTTGGCCGCCTTTTATGAAAAATTTGGGTTGTTTTTCTAGAGCATTCACGAGACCCGAGGTTCGGTGCATGGCCATAAAAGCACTGTGTTAGTATCGCGGAGTTTGCATAAAATTAAGGATATAGTATGTGTTGTGGGGGTCTCAACTCATGTCCATTCAATTCAATAGTACTTCACTTTGTGGATATTAGTTGTTGCCTCATTTCACTACGTGATAATTCAAATCGAAAGATATTGACACTTAAGTACATGTTCCTTCCTTTTGCCCAAAAATGTTCTTAGAGCCCGTTTGGCTTAGCTTAAAAAAAAAGGCTTATAAGCTGGTTTGACCAAAAAACAGCTTATAAGCCAAAAATAATAAGTTGGGCCACCCCAACTTATTTTTTTGGGTTATCCTAAGCACTTTTTTAACTTATAAGCTGGTTTGCCAAACACCTAAAAAATAAAAAAATAGCTTATAAGCTGGTTTGACCACTTATAAGCCAATCCAAACGGGCCCTTACTCTTTATTTTTGCATTAGTGGGGGATTGTTGAAAATAACTTTGTGTAATGCAAAGAATAAATAAATTATTTTTCTCCCTCTTCAATTTCATTGAATGGCTGATTTATGGCTGGTTTAAATGGTCAGGTTAACAGTCATTAAGTCCTCTTTAATGTCCAGATTAATGGCTCATCAATTCCTTCTTTGACCCTTCGGATTTTCAGCCTATATGTTCTCTCTTCTTGGTGAATTGTTAATACACAGAAAAATTCATTCTCATCACTTTTCCTCTTGAGTTGTTTCCGGCAATCTGGTTTTGTGAAACTCCAAACTTCCAGCCACTAGTGCAAGCGTTTTGAAGTGCTGTGTAATCTTGGGGAGCGACCGGGCTAAACGATTTGCACCGTAGTCGGTCAGAAATCGCTTTCAAGGCAGTGGCTTGCCATGACGCAGCGGTGATCCGATAAGTTGATTTTATCTTTTTATTCGTTTTACTGATTAATATTATTAAAATTTCCAACAATTTGATCAGCCCCATTTTCTTAAAAGTAGTTTAATAAAATACTTTGAATTTCATTTTATATATAGGCGTTGGTATATACATTAATCTGAATTTTGTTTTGTTGGATCAATTCAAAGGTGGCAAAATGGGTAAAAAAATATGGTTATCTGCCCGACCCAATCCATTTAAAATGGGTCCAATATGAGTCAACTCATATTATCCACTTAAAATATGGGTAAATTAATGGGTAAAATGGATAAAACCCACAACATATAGAGTGTGTTTGGTATGGACGAAATATTTTCCAATTTCCCCATGTTTGATTGGTCAAAATGTTTTGGAAAATATTTTCTCTAGGAAAACAAGTTCCTTAATCACCCCCTCCTACCCCCACCCCACCACCTAACCGCCCCTACACCCTCACTATCCCCACCCTACCCTACTACTTAACCACCCCTCCTACACCCACCAACCCTACTACCCCCACCCCCACCACCCCTCACTACCTCCATCCCCACCCCTATAACCAACTACCCCACCCCTTACCCCAACCCCTACGTCTCATCTCCCTACCACCACCTCCTATCTCTCAACTTTGCAAAACTAGACATTTTGTGAAAGTAGTAACTTTCAAAAATAGCAACTTTTCAAAAGTAATCACACTACAAAAGTAGCCGCTTTTTCTAAATAATACTTGCAAAAAGTAGATACTTTTAAAACATAGTCGTTTTGCAAAAGTAGTCACTTAAGAAAATAGTAACTTTGTAAAAGTAGTCACTTTTAGAAAATAGCCACTTTGTGAAAGTAGATACTTATTAAAAGAAGTCACTTTTTGAAAGTAGTCAATTTTCATAAATAGTCATTTTGTGAAAGTAGTTACTTTAAAAACAAACTACTTTGCTAAAGTAACCGTTTTTTAAAATAGCTTCTTTGTGAAAGTGTTAAAATAACCATTTTGCAATGTGCCATTTCTAAGATTGTGGTCACTTTTGTAAAGTAGCCGTTTTTTTTAAAGTGACACAAAAATGGTTCCTTTTGTAAAGTAGCCATTTTTTGAAAAATGACAAAAAAAGTTGCTATTTTTGCAAATTTGCATTTTCGGTCGTTTTGCAAGAAATATATTTTTGCAAAATAACCTTTTTTATGTCACTTTTCAAAAATGGTCAATTTACAAAAATAGCCATTTTTTGTGTCACTTTTAAAAAATGGCTAGTTTACAAACATCGTCACTTTTTGGGGTTGTCTTCAAAGTGCAAAGTAGTAATCTATGAAATAGATGCTTTGGGAGGGGGTGGGTGAGGGTTGGGTGGAGCGGTGGTGTGCGATGGCGTGGAGTTGGGGTGTGTATGTGAAGATGAAGTGCGTTTGAGGGTGGTCGTTGGGTGGGGCTAGGATTTGGTTGGGGAGTGGGTGGTGGGGGGTGGGGTTGGGTGGATAGTTTCCAAAAAAGATTTTCTTGGAGGTCTGGTCATTGAAAAGTTTCAAAGTTCTATTCTTCCCACAAATGTTGAGGCGCAACTATGTACTAAGGATTGAATTTATGGACAAAATGGTAAATTAATCTTCTCCATATTGGCTACATGAAGCCAACATCTTTGAAGTAGCTTTAGATAAAATGGATATCCATATTATCCGTCGGGTAACCCATTTTTTAACCGTTTTAAATATGGGCTGGTGAGGTAATTGATCCGTTTTTTGTCAACCCATTTTCGTCCCGGTCCATATCCGACTCGACCGGCCCGTTTGCCACCCTAGATCAATTCAACAAAAGAAGAAAAATCAATTCAATTTGAGTCGATTTTGAACAATTAATTGTTTGTCTTTTTTCAGTCAACATCCCGTTGATCCGTTTATTTGTCTTTCATAACCATTGAGTAAGTAAGACTGCACTCTTTCTAATATTCAAAAGGTCAACCATGTATACTGTACTACAAAATTCACACAGTATGTAATTTTTGCCTTTTAGAGAATGACAATTTAGTACCAAGTTTTTGCTATATATGTTCCTTTCCTCCAATGCCTTTCTATATTGCATGATCAGGAGGGGAAAAACAGGGAAACATACATCGATATATAGAGAGAAAATCAAAAGAAAAAACCAACTGATCATTGGAGGATGGAGGTATATGCTTGGTACACTTATAACTAGCATAGTAATAGGTTCAACATCAACAATATGAGGGAACTAATTCTGGGCTATAAATTTAAAAGGAAAAAAGGGGCAATCCATATATAGATCGTTTTTGGGAAAATCAATCATTATGATATGGAGTTAATAATTCAGAAGCACTTGACTCTTTAACAGTAAGGCATGCATGAATAAACAGCTAAAACTCTTCTGTTGTGGTCATGTCACAATTTCAATTTCTGTTGTACATGCATGTAAGAATATTGGACTATACCCTAAAAAATAATACAAAACAAAGAAAAAAAAATTCCTGTGTGCCAGATAAAACCAGGGTTCTGACTTCTGTCCTAAGTTTTCTAGAAAAATAACCATCTATACATTGATTATTTGCAAGTTGATAAAAAAGTTATGACTCAATTATTTCGTTATTTATTCTTAGGGTATGGCCCCAAAACAATTCAACGGGCCGCGGTATGCATTCTCTCCTTATTGTGTCCAGGATTTTAGATCAATAGATCTAGAATGTGATATTTTTTTATTTTTTATATGTTTATAATAGGAGAAAGGTTAATTAGTTTTGTCTCTAAACTATTAGGACTGTTTCATTTTTCATTTCATTTTGCACAAAAATTTCCTCGTTGTTAGACAAGTGGCTAAAACATGTCCACTCTACTGACGGTTGCCTAAATTCGGATGAAAATTGGTCAATTTTGCCCCTGAACTTTGCCACTACTTGACACAAACTTAGTCAGCTCATACATTTTTAGACTGAACATTACATAATCATTCAACCTCCCACCCTCCAACCCCCACTCCTGACCCTAAAATAATACTCATATATAATAAAACAAAATCATATGCTGTCTCTTGATTTATTTCGTTAATTATTGGAATGAGACAATGAAAGATGGGATGGGATTCGAAAACTTCATGCACCGTGCGTGTACAATTTGTATAGAGAAAGTAAACGTTAACAATAAGTAAATCAAACTGCATTTTCTCTTTTCTTGGTCCTACACATATTGTTAATAGTTGTAGTTACTAGTTAGTACAACAACTCTTTTTTTATTTTTCTTACAACTTGTGGGAGTGGACACCGCTCTAAAACCACCTTTTATAAGATGATGTTATCAAATCCACTGAAACAGTATTCATTTATTTATTGTTTCTTTCGTTAAATTCTTTCATGATTTTGTTAATTATATTACTGGGACCTTGTCCGTAGGTGAGTAGGCGACAAGCAAGAGTTCATTTCAATCATCAACTTTGACTCTCAACATATAAAATACATATGTAGACCTATAGTTGTATAATATGTGTATGTTTAGGAGATGTAGGAGTATAGTGTTGTGTTAAGTCAACCCCAAAGTACTCTTAGTAATATGGTGTGATATTGTCTCATGTCTTGGTTATACTCGTACGATTTTTAATAATTCTTTTTATATCATTGAGTGTATCCCTATACCTTATATTTAGTATCTTTTTGTTAAATCATTTTTGGTGTGGAACTTTGTGAGTTTGTTCCCACATTCGGTATTGAGCGTACAAGGGGTAAGGTTACTTTTATGCTATCACTTTCATTACAAGTCATTCTTATACTTTAAAGATAAGGTTTAATTTGGCTGTTTTGTAGTGTCATATAGCACTCGCACTTTTCTTAATTTTTTCATATTTTGGGGTAAAATAATAGTTCGCTAAAATGTATGTTAATTAAAATCTGCTTGCCTCTTTAATTAGTTAATTTACTATAATATATTCTTGTGTTAATTGATTATGCGTAAGCTATCATGTCTAATGTATGCTATTTATAAACTAGGGAAAAGGAAGTAAAATGGCCCTCCACTATGGGAAATAGAATAATGTGTTCTTCATTTGAATTTGGTTCCACATATGCCTTTATCGACACTGTTAGTGGATCGGCTTAGTTTTTCCCCTCAACTATGAGAAATAAAACAAATCTACCTTTCGTTTGAATTTGGTTCCAGATCATATGCCCTTACCATTAGTGGACTGGGTCAGATTTGCCCCTCAAAACTAACGGAGTTGATCACCTTTTTCCAACTTAACATATTTTTGAATATATGTAACTTTATACAAGTAGTGGTTAATATAGATTTACATGATTTTAAATAAGTAAATTTTATCAAAGTTAAAAGGAAAAATTAATGCCGGAAATCAAATGGAACATAAATAAAATCTATCCTCTGACACTACTCCATCATTTATTTGATTTTGAATGAAGGAGATAGATTCAGTTTAATTAAGACGAAGAATCGATGCAGCCGTCGACACGTTGTCATGTGTCCAGTACTCATGCATGTACGTATTACGTACTATATAGATTATTGAGCAATTAATGTCAAAACTCATTAATCATCCTTTAATTAATTTATTATAAGATGACCATAAAAAATAATATCATACTTTAATACTGAGCATTCAAGGAAACAACTTACCCTAAATTCCTACTTAAGATGAGTCCAAAGCAACAAATTAAGCCAGTTGGCTATGTTGGGTTGACTCAAATTTTCTAAAAAATAAGTAGCCATCTAGCCCTAATTAATTAGTCATGCTCAATGTTTGTCAATATTTCTATTTTTTAATCATAAAATCCGGAAAAAAAAAAAACGACATTAAATTAAATGCCCTACAATGTTTGTCAACCCTTTAGGCTTTAGCACTATCAATTAATAGACTATTTTATGTGTTATTTTATAATGCTATAACAAAAATATACAAAATAGGAAGGACTTTAAGTATCCAAAGACGCATATAACGATTTTTTTCTATTTTCTTGGATGAAAATTACAACTTATATATCTGTTGTTTACATGGAGTGAAGATCACTAATTGGTTTTTTTCTTTTATTTGATCATTTTGTTACTAGCTATAGTTAAAGTAAAATTATATATACATGCATGGGATCAAAATATGTACAACATTCTCAACGGAGAGAATCTACAACTTAATTCAGGATGATTCAGGGGAGCAACTTACTAATAATACTAACATAAATAATAATATGAAACAAATAAACAAGTGAAAAGCAACAATTGCCAGTTGGCTGAAGGCATGGCTAAACCACTTTAAAGAAGTCAATAAGCTACACTTCCTAATTTAAGATTTTTGTTGCTATTCTAGATCTTTGATTATCTCATGGTATTACTAAAGATTAGTTAATTGATAGTGCTATTAGGTGTCCAGATTTGACTCGTTATAAAGTCAAACAGAGATTTAATGTGGCTAGAGTAGACTTTGAGAAGTTAGAGCTAGCGTTAAGTAAATGCAATTAAGAAGAAAAAATGTACAATATTTTTGCTATATTTAAAATAGATACACAGTTAAAACTTTCTATAACGTCATCGTTTGTCTTATATTCTAAGATATAACATAATATGAAAAAAATGGTTCCAAGAAAAACTTGATTGGTGTAGTTAAAACATTATTATAGAGGAAGATTGTTATACAGTGATCTGGTTGTATATATGTAAAAGAATTATTCACAGACTCCTGATCTCATTAATGTCATTGCTTACGAACTAAATATGTGTTACCTAGTCGTCATTTGAAAGTGTTGAAAAAAATCTACCCTTAACTAGCTCATATTTAGGATCATGCTGTTGCATAGTTGACCTTGAACTCGATCTTTCTTCTGTTAATTCCCTGTTGGATGGGTGGTATACTTAATTTTTAGGTCTAATTAGCATAACTTACGAGTTGACTTCCCATTAATTCATTGCCATTTGGTGTTTTAAAGAGGCGTTTGAGACTTATTAGTTATTTTATTACCCTAGATAAGAATAAAAAGGTTGCGTTTATTTATTGAAGATATATTAAATCTGTTTTTATTTTATTCATATTGACAATACTACGTCTTTGCTTCAGGGTTTGTCCCAAACAAATTCTTTCCACTAGTAAATAATTTTATTTTGTAAATTTGAATACTAGATGCGTAATTAAGACGATTTGTTTTCTCGACATCTAAAATTGTGTAATTTATTTTATGTCAGAGCTAATAAATATAAAATTCAAATAAATAATAAGTAAATGAAATATTTTATTAGAGAAAATATTATTTTACACGTTGTTATAAATACGATTATTTTACACGTTGTTATAAATACGATTAGTTGGGTGATATGCACGATAAAAGCTAGCGGTAGCGTTCACTGCTCAGTGGTGATGATTATGAGGTGATGGCTAGCGATAGTATTGACAGTTGCCACGACGACTATGGCGATTGAGCAATGTTGACCAATAGTGATGATAGTATGAATTAATTTTTTCACAAGGCCATTATTTTCAATAAAAAGATCATGTTAAGTGGAGATTTAAAGAACTATAGATTTGTATTGTCTCAACCATCTATACCACAATGAACTTAATTAATTAATTATTCGTATTCGACGCCTACGCCAAACAAAATTATCTAGCTTTACCAATTAAAAATGTATGTACGAAATGCATTCAGTGATTTGATGTATTCATTGTTTGCGAGTAAATTTTTACTCGATAATTACATCAACAAATGCCCATCTCCTAATTTTTAACATTTTTTTGCACAGATTGACCTTCAAAGGCGTTGGTCTTTAATTTTTTCCCCTCAAATTGCTGGTCTTTAAATTTTGTCCTGCTTAAAAAAATGGCCGAAAATACGCGAGGTTACGGTTTTGAACCCTCGCCGAAAAAAAAAAAAAAAAAACACAAGGCAAGGCTTCGTGAAAATTCTGCCTTAAGGCAGAAGTTTGCCTTGCGAAGTTTTGCAATTTCGCAAGGCAGTTTTTTTTTTTCACTCTGCTGGAATTCTACAAAAGTTAGGCTTTGCCCGAATAAGCCTAATTTTGCTACGAAATTTAATCTTGCGAATTTTATTTTTTTGACTGAGCCGGGATTCGAACCCAAAAATTCGAAATATTTTAGGCGAAGTCTTAGAAACTTAAAGACCACTAATTTGAGGGGAAGAAAATTAAAGACCACCCCCGAATAGGACAATCGTGCAAATTGCCCAATTTCTAACAAGGTATAAATGGCTGTGCTATGTTTGGCCCAAACTCTATGCTGGAAATCCAATTGTGCTTCTTTTCTACCTCATATGTAAAAGGGAAAATTACGTCATAATTTGTTATTAAGGGCATAGTGCTATTTATGAGAATTTCTCTATAAAAGTTTAGAAACATCCAATTGTACGCTTCAATAGTTGTAATTGTAAGTTCTATAGTAATTCTACCTATACAAGACACATTTAGTAGGGTTATGGCCCTTTTCTATCAATGGGCTTTAGGACTCAAAGCACCAAATTTGAGTCGTCCATCAGCCCATTAATGTAATGTCAATGGGCTTGAGAACTCAAAGAACTAATTTAACCAGGCATCATCCTGCTTGAAACTGCCGTTATAGCAGTAGTAAGCTCCCGTTTGGTAAGATATGGTTGAAGTTGAAATTTCAAACTTGAAAATTTGAGCTTTTGAAGTTGTGAGTTTTGAAACTTGAAGTTGTGTTTGGACATGCATTTTACTTGAAAATAATTTGATGTTTTGTAAGTGGAAGTGAAATTTCTCCCGCAAGTTGGTTTGAGCTTGTTTTTGGAACTTGAAAATATTTTGAAGATAAATTTTTAAAAAAATTTGATCAAATTATGGCCAAACAAATATTTGAAATATTAAATCTGATCCAAAATCTATGGTCAAAAGCTAGCTAAGTAACTTGAGGATGAAACCTGATCATTTCTTAAACATTAAAGTATGTCTATTGTTCTAATAAATACATAAATTTTCACTAGTAGTCCATTTTTTTTTTTTGAGATAACTATTTAATAAATGTCCTCTTTTTATTTCTCTTGTAATTTACAGATCTTTTAGATCACGGTCTAAAAATCTTTTTTTAGCAAACTAAAAATCGTATAAGAATACTTAGACTACAGTCTAAGTTTTGTAGACGTTAGATGATAGGTTAATGTTTTGTTAGTCTCAAGAGCTATATTTTCACAACTTTGAAAAATAGTGACAAAATTTAAATGATGGCCAAAAAAGAGATATTTGTGTAAATCATCCAAATAAATATTTTAAGGATCGGATGTTCTTAGAGTTATATTTTGTGGGTATCATTGACCAAAAGCTCTAATCAAATAACACAGAGACTGAACTAGGAATATAAATTAATAATTTGAAGGACAAAAACCAATGAATTGCTTTTTATCCAAACCATGGAGCTATAAAGTTGAAGTCAGAAGGCAGAGGATTAGAACCCTTAGTGAAATAAAAACCATCAGCCTTCATCATATAATTGCAATACTCATTCTTGAAATAAAAACCTTCGGGCAATTCGCTGGGGGTGGTCTTTAATTTTTGTCCCTCAAATTGGTGGTCTTTAATTTTTGTCCCTCAAATTGGTGGTCTTTAACTTTTGCCCTTCGCTAAAAATCACTTGGTTTTGGGTTCGAATCCCCACTCAGTCAAAAATTTTAAAAAAATTCGCAAGGCAGAATTTTGCAAATTCTGCCTTGCGATTTTATTTTTTACTGAGTTGAGGTTCGAACCCACAACCTCGGCGTATTAGGCGAAGGGAAAAATTTAAAGACCACTAATTTGAAGGGCAAAAATTAAAGACCACCCCAAATGAAGGGTAATCCGCGCAAAAAAAAAAAATGAAAACCATCCCCTCACTTTATAGGAGGAGTGCTTTCGTATTGGAATCTGAATATTATGGCATCTGAATATTATGGCAATCTAATAGAGATGTGGTTAGAAAGGGGAAGTAATTAATTCTCTCCTTTTTAGGAATTTGTAAATAAATTTGGGATAAAATTGATAAGGACAAAAGAACATATCTATATAGTATAATATTACCTAATACCCATATTTTAAAGGGCTTTTAACATATTTAAGTGGTTTAGGGTAGAGGATTGCACCATTGTCTACTAAGTTTCGTGAGCCACTGGCCCTCGAGGATTACTCGGTTATCAAAAAGAAAGTCGATGTAGAGGAAAGTAAACTCGAATTTGTAACATTTTGGGATTACATTCTCTCTTTTTAAGAGAGACGCTACCTGCTAAAACTATTACTCCTACTGAAATTTTGGAGCGTGTTTGTTAATTATCTTTAAATGTAAGAGACATGCTAATTTCCCAAAAGCTTCATGTTCATTTCTCTCTTGGTTTGGTATACTGAAAAAATACTACCTTGTATATTGAATATTGTTCGAGGCTTGTAACTTTCATCATACGTGCAATATTGACTGTCTTATTGGCTGATATTTTTTGTCTCCTCAATTTGTGTACTTATGAAAAATATAGTCAAACTAGCTGATCATCTCAAGCAAAACGTAAAAGATAAATTGATTCGTACTTGAGCTAATATTATTGATACAAAGTGCACTTAACCTATTTCTTGAGTTGGTTGAAGATATTTATGTGTGTGCGCGTGTGTGTATGTTTATTAAAAGTTTTTGCATATGATGAAACCGATTTAATCTTTTTACTAACCAAGCTAGGTAAACAATCTGAAAGGAACTAGATTAAGAAACTTTTGGTGTGACTCTGCAGCTATCTCCCTCAAGATTCAAGACTCTGAAATAATGGTCTATCTTGGATGATGAGAACCTTTACACGATAAGGGAAGGGTGACAACACAGAAACAAAAGAACAGATTAATGTATATACAATTTAAAATCCTAGTTTAGCACTGCAGTAATGATGCAATATGGATACTATACTCATCTTGCTAATAAAGATTATTAGAAAACCAAAACAGATTGAAAACCGAAATTTGTAATGTTTATAAAGGTTTTGGACCGCTCCACCTATTGCCTTAAGGTTTTAGGTTAAGTGTTCAGATTGCTATGCAAGTAAAACAGACTATAACATTTAGGGTGAGTTCCTATACGAAAAATGGCTATACAAGGGGTCACTAAATAGATGTTTTTACATTTATGTTCATGTAGAAAAAAAAAAAAAAAAAAAAAAAAAGGACTTAATGGTACTAATTTTAGACACTTCTTAGTTCTATACAGGTAATTCAGGGACAGGCTGAGGCTTCATGCAACTTGAAATTCTATAGACAATCTGTGTCATGTTTGGTCTTGCTTCAGAATTTTCAATCAAAGCTGAGTTAGCCACATCAACCAAAACCCTTAGCTGTTCTATATCTACATTACCATTGAGTTCTGGCTCCAACATACCAATTAGCACATCCATATTCTCATTATTCCTGCATTCCTCAGTCCATTCGGCAAGTGTCATCGAGCCCTGCACTGACTTGAGCCCTGTAATGAGCTCGAGAAGTAACACTCCAAAGCTATAAACATCACTTTTTGGTGACACTAGCCCCGTGTTAAGGTAATAGGTGTCAACATAACCGAGTGAACCTTTTACTTTAGTAGGAGTACTTGCGCTTACAACATCATTGCCTAACTTGCATAGCCCGAAATCAGCAAGCTTGGCATGATCGTCGTCAATTAACAGAATGTTTGATGACTTGATATCTCTGTGTATGACAGGAGGATCGGCTACTGAGTGGAGATAGTCAAGAGCACGAGCGACGTCTAATGCAATGTTTAGACGATTAGACCATGATAGGATACCAGAGGATTGACCATTGTATGTGTGTATCCTCTCAAAGAGGCTTTTGTTTGGAACATACTCCAAAAGTAGCAATTGTTCTCCTGCTTTATATTATAAATGGAGCTGAATTTGAGTCAGATATAAAGCACTATGTATATATTATGGTATAAGAAAAGAACATAATTGGGACAAAAGGAAGAGGACAGCAAAAAGATCCTGATGAGTAGCTTTTATTTCTACTTCTCCAACATATACTCGTCTATTCTTCAATAAAGAGCCAATAGAAGCCCTTTCTCATTTTGGACAAAAAACCTCTTTGATTCTTTCTTGGGATTTTCTTGGTGAATATGAAGTGTTACATATAGTAATTACTATGGTATAAGAAAAGGACATAATTGGGACACAAGGAAGAGGACAACAAAAGGATCCTGATGAGTTTTATTCTTAGTTCACAACAAATACTCGTCTCTTCTTCGTATAAAAATTCCCTTTGATGTTTTTCTTTTGGTTTTTTCTTGCTGAATATTCTTTCTACTCCACCCCCAACCCATAGTTGAAGTAGTCTTCCTTGGTATTATCTACACTAAAGACAATTTTCAATCATCTGAACAGATATCTAATGTTAAATTTTGGGTCAAAACATGGTTCTGATCCATTATCTAATGGAGAAATAGTTAACAAGACCTCTATGATTTCGTCTGGTAATTGCCCCAGACTGGTCGAGGGGCAGGTTGTTTGTCTCCTTGTATGGTTTTGGGAAATCTTTATCTCATGAGCTAGGTTTTGGGGTTGATAGGCCCTAGATTCATTTTCTTAACATGGTATCAACGTAGGCGGAGGTCCTGGGTTCGAGTTTCACCACTTCTTATAGTCCAAAAGAATTTTCACATACTTGATCCGTAAAAAAAGAATTAGGCCGGCATGTAATGGGCAATTTTGAAGACATAATCAAGTAAATAAAGATATACTCTGCCTAACAGTTTAAACTTTTAGATGGGATAAGTCAGACGCTTCAAAATCTTCCCCTTGCAGGCCTGGAAAATTCTGATGGAAAACATCATTAATGTCGTGAACATTGTGAACTAGATCATTTTCATGCAGCTTAATCCTCATGCCAACAAGAAAAATGTTGAATTTTATCATCCACAAAACTATTCCAAAAATGTTTACTGTTTAAGTTGTTTCCCTTAACTGTGGAGAGGGAGTGAGTTGGAGAATAGAAAACAGCTGAAAACATACTGCATTATATACTCCATACATGTTTCTTAATGCTCAGTATCAAATACCATATCCATAAAAATAGGCCAAAGAGAGAGTTCTAATTTCATCTCATATGATATTTCTTTCTGGTCTTTGATAAGAACATGTTAAACGGAGCTGTATGGCCAATGAGTCTTCTTTATCTTCACTAATAATATGGAAGTATTTATAAACTTGTGGAACATAGGAGTTTGAAGATGATTACCTTTTTCCAAGCAAAATCCCATTAACCCAACCAAGTTTGGATGTGATATCCTAAGCAAGACAGAGACTTCATCCAAGAACATCTTTGTTTTGCCACCTCTTTCCTCCATGACTCGCTTCACCGCGCCTAGTTTTCCATCTCCAAGCTCAGCCAGATAAACATATGAAGTTGCTCCCACGCCAATCCGAATCTTGAAGTCTTTGGTTGCCATCTTCAACTCTTCTAGTGCATAAGTTCTTATAGTAGCATTAGAATCAATACTGTCCACAGACTTTTCATCAACTTGATTTTCTTCATCTGGTTTGGTTTTCGAGAGCTGCTTATTGCCTTTACAATATAGATAAATGCCTAACTTCTTTAAGATAATTGTGAGAATGATAACAAGAGCTATTGCACCAGCAATCCAATAACTTCTGGGATTGGATTTGGAGAATCCAAGGAACCCCATGTTGGGATCGTGTTCAATCAAGAACTATAGTTCTAGAATTTAATGAATCATATATTTCTTTTTGGCATGTATTTGGTTCTTTCTTTTGTTTTAGATTATTGTGCTTGGATGATAACAAATATTATTGAATTTGGCTACATAATGACAATGATAAGGACTGAAAGCAACCAAGTATTGTCTTATTCTTGTGAATAAATATTTGCACTAGGGTCTCACTTATGTCTTTTAAATTGACCTCTCAAAGACAGATTAGAAATGAAAACAAGAAAGACTTATTTTTTTAAGTTGATCAACTTTGTGATTTTTCCCAGTCTAACAGTGACTAGAAGATTAAAAAAAAAAAAATGTAAAATTTCAATCTACTTTGTTTCTATCTCAGATTAGTTATTGTCAGTTAGATGAATCATCTTCATCCATTCTGATCCATTCAAGTTCTTCAATATTCATAGGATTCTTCGTAAATAAACTATTTCTTTCAATTGTTGTTGACATGCATGCCGTTTCTCGTTGATTCTATCTCAGGACCAGCTAACTTTGCAAAGCTCACATCGGTGAACTTTAATGGCTATATTAGAAAAATGATACTAGTTCATTTTATAACAATCAATTACTAGGTAGTTTAAAGACAGGTTCTGGCATGGTTGATTGGGACAAAATTGCAACTGAGAAAGGGTAGAATGAGTTCAAAACTGCTTAATTAGAAAGACTCTGTGTCCTTTGCTAGGACATTGAACAAGTGGCTTATTTTTTTGATGCTTTTTAGATACCTGACCAAGTATGTAGTAAGAAACTTCTTTTCAGATCCTTTGTGGAAGTACCATTCGCCACCATAACATGGATTGACAATGGCTAAAATCTCAAATTGTATTGATAAGAACTGAACTCTATTACATTCACTAATAGCAGAACTTTTCAACTCTGAACTAATAAAGGAAATACTGCATATGAATAGTATCAACTCTTTGTTCATCCGTTATGATTTATGAACAATTGAGCAACACATGTAATTTTTGTTTATAAGGCGGAACTTGTGGTCAATTGATCAGGTTGATTGTTTCTGGCCAATTGAAATGTTTTGAACTCCCGTCTCATCGGCAAAATTAATGTATGCCCATAATTTATGCCCAATGGGCAACGAAAATTGTGCCAATGAATTTTCGTAAATGGAGATTATTTTCTTAAAGATATTAAAGCAAGCAGGGCCGAAGTACGTCATTCTTGTAAATCAACCCAAAAATGGTTGTGGGATTTCTAAACTAACATTGAAGTTCTTAATTGCTGGAAAGCCCTCTAGTCGAATTTAATTATGTATTGTGGAATTAGACTCTCAGGTATTGATTAAACTCATTAAGGAAATGAAAATACACTGTTGTTGCAACCATATTTTAAATGACTGTAGGTTCCTACTAGATGCACTGGGTAGTCTGATAGAAATTGAAGATGAAGACACTGTATTTGGGAATTTTCTCTGTGTAATTTATTCATCAGTCTATACATCTATTTATATACAATGCTATGTAATAGAAACAAGAAGGAAATGGACAAAACTAATTACACTTGTCCTATTCTAATTTGTCCAATATGTAACAAACTTTGATTCTTTCACGTGTTGGTCACATGACCAGATTTGGATCTGTTATAATTTTAATCTAATGGTGGAGAATTAATCTATCAAGTGTGTGTGTTGTGTGGCTGAGACGAATCCAGCTGGCTGATCATTTTTGTTTCTTGTTTCAGTCAAAGTAAGAGTTGAATCTCTTATTTTCAAAGCAACACCAACACACACATCCGTCTTCTTCACTTCTCTCTCTCTTTACCCTTGTGTTTGCAAGTCGTCTTCTTCATTGCTCTTTCTCTTTTCCTTTGTGTTTTCATGGGGGTTCTGTACTCCAACATCCCCCCTCAAGTTGGAGGGGAGAGTCATGACCCCCAACTTGTTCAAAATCGCTCTGTGAGAAACCCCAGAAAGAGGCTTAGTAAATAGATCTGCAAGTTGATCTTTAGATGGAACAAATGAAAGAGTAATCAGACCGGATTGGAATTGTTGGCGCACAAAATGACAGTCCAATTCGACATGTTTGGTGCGTTCGTGGAAGACCGGATTACGGGCTATATGGATGGCAGCTTGGCTATCTGAGTGGAGCGGAATGGGGAGTGAAATCGGAGCAGAAAGGTCCTCAAGAAGACGAATTAACCATGTAAGCTCAGCAGTAACACGACGCATGGACCGATATTCCGCCTCCGCGGAATACAAAGAGATCGAGATTTGTTTCTTCGATTTCCAGGGGATCGGAGCACCGCCAAGGGTAATGAAAAACCCACTAACCGATTTGCGAGAATCTTTACACGATGCCCAGTCCGCATCGCAAAAAGCCAGTAAAGAAAAAGATGGATCGGAAGATAGTAAGATGCCTTGACCTGGATCGGAGCTCAGGTACTGTAAAACTCATAAAGCAGTGGAAAAATGTGACAAACAAGGTCGCTGCATGTATTGACTGAGAGCAAGAACGGCAAAGGACAGATCTGGGCGAGTATTGGTCAAATAATTCAACTTTCCGACCAAGTGACGATAAAGCGTGGGGTTATCCATGCGAGGACTGTCATCTGCTCGAAGTTTGGAAGAGGGATCCAATGGAGAGCCAACCTTAGGCAAATGAGAGACATCGAATTCGAGAAGCAGATCTGAGGTAAACTTTCTTTGATTCACAATAAAACCATGCTCTTCTCGTAAAATTTCCATGCCAAGAAAATAGTGAATTTCGCCCAAGTTCTTAACTTTAAACTCTGTATTGAGAAAACATTTGATATTCTCGAGTTCACTCAAATCATCCCCTGTTAGGAGAATATCGTCGACATAAACTGCTAGGATGGAAATTAGTGGCCCATTTTGCTTAAAAAACAGAGAATAGTCGTTTAAGGAAGAGGAATAACCTTTGAAACTCAATGCTCCTGCAAGCCGAGCATACCATTGTCGTGAAGCTTGCTTTAAACCATATAGAGATTTTCTTAGAAGACAGACATGATTAGGACTAGGAGGTATCATTCCTGCTGGAAATTTCATAAAAACCTCTTCTTGGAGGTCACCATGCAAAAACGCATTATTGACATCTAGTTGTGAAACAGACCACTTCTTCTTAGCTGCAATGGTAAGTAAGCACCGGATAGTGGTCATTTTCACAACAGGTGAAAATGTTTCTCCATAGTCTATACCCTCTCTTTGGATATCCCCCCTCACTACAAGCCTTGCCTTAAGTCTCTCAATACTGCCATCTGAGAGGTGCTTTACCTTGTAAACCCATTTGCAAGGTAAAGCTCTCTTCCCCTTAGGCAACATCACAACTTCCCAGGTCTGATTGTTTTCCAAGGCCTGAATTTCTGAGTTCATGGCCTCTCTCCAGCCTGGGTGTTGGGAAGCCTGGCTGTAGCAACTAGGTTCAGTAATATTAGAAAGGGAATGGAGTAGTTGCTGATTGTTAATAGATAAGGAAGAGAAAGCATAACTCCTAGGCTTATGAGGGTGATCAAAGCAAGTTTTCCCCAGGTCAGTGAAGATCACACTATTGCAAATGTAGTCCTTTAGATAAACAGGTTCATGAGAGATCCTGCTAGACCTTCTTGGTGGATTTGTTATAGGAACAGATATAGAAGGAGAAATTGGTGGGGTAGGAGAACCTGGGTAAGTAGGCTCAAATTGTGGTAATAGAGGCTGGTCTGTAGAATTCATTTGGTGAGGAGAACCTAGTGGCAGATGAGAGAGTGTAGAATCAGAACTTCTCCAATGATCAGAAGTAGTATGGTGAGGTTCTGAGGGTGTAACTTGGTGAAAAGGATCATTAACTGGTGGTGTTGATTGAATCTGAAATGGAAAATCAGAATGATCATCTAAGGAAGAAGGGGAATTGAGGAAAATAGGTGTGTGTGAGTTATCAGATGAGTTGAAAGGAAAGTGTGATTCATGAAATCTCACATCTCTGGATACAAACACTTTCTTTGTATCAAGGGACAGCAGTTTATATCCTTTCTGTTGTAAAGGATATCCTAGTAAGACACATGCAGTGGCTTTTTTATCAAACTTGTTCCTTCCTTGTGCCAAGGTGGAAGCATAGCACAAACACCCAAAATTCCTCAAATGATCATAGGTAGGTTTTTGTCTAAACAGTACTTCATAAGGTGTTTGCCCGCCGAGCACACTAGATGGCGAATCGATTAATGATGTGTGTAGCAGTCAGAATAGACTCTCCCCAGTAGGACATAGGCAATTTGGATTGGATCATCAATCCTCTAGCAATCTCTAAGAGGTGTCTATGCTTCCTCTCAACAATTCCATTTTGTTGAGGGGTAGCTACACAAGGCAGTTGATGCAGAATCCCTTGTGAGGCTAGAAAAGCTGATTCTTGTGTGCCTTTTCCCAACTCCAAAGCATTATCAGACCTGATCATTTTAACTCTCACATTGAATTGTCTCTCTACCATAGATAGAAAGCTCTTTAAGACAGGAAAAACATTACTCTTAGTGCTTAGTAAGAATGTCCATGTTCCTCTACTGAAATCATCTACTATGGTGAGAAAGAACCTGAATCCATTGTAAGTATTACACTTGTAGGGTCCCCAAGTGTCTATATGGATGAGATCAAAAATGTGTGTGGACTTTATGCTACTCGTAGGAAAAGGTTGTCTAGTTTGTTTAGCTCTAGGACAGACATCACAAATAAAATCGAAATTGAAATCACAAGGAAGAAAACTTAAATGTTTCATTCTTTAGAAAATGGAAGGTGTCCCACCTTACATGCCAAAGCTTTACATTAGGAACGAGCATTAACATGTATGCTTGGATTAGAAGTAAACCGATTGTGAAATGGAATTTCTTCCTTTTGGAATTGAAAATACATCAATGGAATTGAAAATACTTCTAGATTTGGCACTATTAGGCTCCACGATAGATAGAGTCCCTCTCTAACTTCACCAAAAGCTTGAGGACTCTTCATTGAAAGGTCCTGCAACAAACATCCAGCAGTTGTGAATAGGACATCATATTGAAACTGGACACAAAATTTGTGGACTGACAGGAGATTATACTTAAAATCTGGCACAAGAAGCACATCAGTTATGACATGACCTGGTAAGATAGAGACACTCCCTATGTGAGTCACACTTACCTTGAAAGAATTAGGCAAATTGATATTCAAAGGCATAGGGAGAGGAATTAAAAATAGGAAAGAATTGGGATCAAAACACATGTGTTACAAGCTCTGAATCAATGATCCAAGTATTTTGTTTAAGGCTAGTGAACACAGAACTTGAGTATTTAAGAATGGTACCGACCACTTTGCATTTGCATTGATTCCTATCTTTCCTGCTTGTGTCAATTTACTTTGCTTGTACATTTGCATCATTTCTGCAATCTGTTCCTTGCTAAATTGCTCTTGAAAATTGCCATCATTGACTCCAAAATCTTGTCCTTCCATGTTTTCCTCTGCCTCATGAGTTAAACTTGCATTTGCTTTAATGCGGGGGTGATAGTTCTGGGATTAGTGAACTCAAATGTAGGAAATCCATGCGATCTGTAGCAATCATCATGCACATGTCTGTTTTTCCACAATATGTGCAAGATACATTTGGATCATATTTCTTCTTGCCTCTAAATTTGTTCGTGGCTTGCGGATCCTACGATTTGAGTTATTATATTTACGATATGTGCTTGGCCCTCTCGTTGCTTGACTTTTAAATTTACGTGCATTTCTTCCCTGTCCATTAGCCATGAATGCTGCAAACTCAGCAAATAATTTGTTGTTTGGTTGTTTTGCTTGACCCATTGCCATAAATGACCCGGAATCGAGAGGTAAAGTGTGCATTTGCATATACTTCCTCGGTTCTCATCTGCAAAAAGCAAGGAATATGCAACATCTATTCCAGGCAAAGGATTCATCATAAGTATGTTTCCCTTTTTCGAGCATACACATCATTTAGTCCCATTAGGAATTGAATTAACCTGCGATCTTCCGAGATTTTGTTAATTTTGCTTTCCCCTCACAAGTGCATTCACGTGAACAACAAACAATCACATTTATCCCATCTAATTCATCCCATAATCTCTTAAGTTTGGTGAAGTACCCGAATGTCACTATTACCTTATACTAGTCTGTCGATTCCTTTTGTAGATGGTAGAATTTAGCACCATTTGACTTGCCAAATCTGCTGTTCTAGGCATCGTCCCAAAGTTCTTTTTGCGATCTTGGAATTCATCTGCTTGTATCTGCAATATCCTTAGATAATGCATTTGATATTTAGCATATAACCATATCATTGACACAACTCCATTGCTCAAAATCTGTAGACTTCAGATCTGGTGCTTTACAAGCTCCATTGATAAAGCCAAGTTTCCTCTTGGCTGATAGAGATAGGAGGATAGATCTCCTCCAACCTGGGTATCCTCTTCCATCAAAAACAGTGTTGACTAGAGTCATACCGAGTGAATCGAATTGTTTAGGTGATAAGGATGTCCATTTTCATATGTGATTCCTTTCTCTCTCCTTTCGATTCTGTTTCATTTGTTTCAGGCATTTTGGTTTACCCAGAATTTGAAGATGGTTTTGATGTTTTGACACAGATCTGGATCGAGAGCTTAGAGATGCTCTGATAGCATGATAGAAATTGAAGATAAAGACACTGTATTTGGGAATTTTCTCTGTGTAATTTATTCATCAGTCTATACATCTATTTATATACAATGCTATGTAATAGAAACAAGAAGGAAATGGACAAAACTAATTACACTTGTCCTATTCTAATTTGTCCAATATGTAACAAACTTTGATTCTTTCACGTGTTGGTCACATGACCAGATTTGGATCTGTTATAATTTTAATCTAATGGTGGAGAATTAATCTATCAAGTGTGTGTGTTGTGTGGCTGAGACGAATCCAGCTGGCTGATCATTTTTGTTTCTTGTTTCAGTCAAAGTAAGAGTTGAATCTCTTATTTTCAAAGCAACACCAACACACACATCCGTCTTCTTCACTTCTCTCTCTCTTTACCCTTGTGTTTGCAAGTCATCTTCTTCATTGCTCTTTCTCTTTTCCTTTGTGTTTTCATGGGGGTTCTGTACTCCAACATAGTCCTCTCCCAAATTTGATACCTGGATAATCCACTTAACCTCTCCAACCAAACGGCCCCTAAAGGAAGTTAAAATATTTCAGTGTACTATTTTCCAAGCACTTCCAACTTTTAGTCGTAGAGTATTCGCAAGTCATAACTATGAATTCCATTTTTGAACACAATATAAGCTAATCAAACTAAGATTTTGGGCAAAGTCCATCATGGTTTTGCTTAATGCAACCAGGAGAATGTGCTTTGCCCAAAATCTTGGTTTAATTAGCTTGTATTGTGTTCAAAAATGGAATTCATAGTTATGACTTGCGAATAATCTACGACTAAAAGCTGGAATTGCTTGGAAAATAGTAATCTGAAATATTTTGACTTCCTTTAGGGGCCGTTTGGTTGGAGAGATTAAGTGGATTATCCAGGTATCAAATTTGGGAAGTGAACGAGGTAGCACATAATCTCGCTGCATATGCAAATTCTGGAGTGGATGATATGGAAAACATAGGGGAAACTAGTTTTTTGAATGTTCCCACGAACATTATTTTGACCTCTCTAAACAATGATCTTTTAGAGGTAGAATCATTAAGATATACCTCATGGAACAATGACTTATTTTAGAGGATGCATCGTTAAGATCTTCATCATTTCTCTGTACTGTTTTAAATTCCAGTCTTATTTAAAAAAAACCCTTCGTTTTAGCAAAAATAAAAAATAAAAAATTATGTATTTTCTTTTTCCAACGAGACAGTTTGGATAGTACTCCCTCTGGTTCATTTTACTTGTCGTCCTTACTAAAAATAGATGGTACAAAATAGTTGTCATTTTAAAATCAAGGTATAATTAGTTGTTTGTTTCCACCTTTACCCTTACTCAGAAATATGGAGAGATATTAATGTGGTGAAATAGAGAGTAGTATTAAATTGAGAGGAGTAATACAACAATAACATATAGTGTAATCCCACAAGTGGGGACAGGGGAGGGCAGAGTGTACGCAGACCTTACCCCTACCTTGAGAGGTAGATAGGTTGTTTCCGATAGACCCCAGCCCAGAAACAGAAGAGTAACAAATAAGAATAATTTAGTCAAATTACCCTCTAGTTAATGTTTTTCTTAAGGGGTGTGCAACACAAAAATTCTTTATTAATTGTATTTTTTAAACCTAATACATACGACAAGTTCGTTTTATTTAAATCCTAGATACACTATTTGTTTCACCAGTAACCTCCCCACAAATTCTTAGATATCGAAAGTTCATTGTCAATCTGGAGATGATGATCTTGGAACTCGAACCCTTAATTTTGGCGATGAATTTGATTTCTCCTTCCGTGAGAACTACTGGGAAACCACTCTCTTTTATTGTAGCTTCAGTTGGGGTTTTAAATTTAATATGTTTGATGTATTTAAAAAATTCTTGTGATAGAGCCTTTGTTAGGAATGAGTATTGCAATTGGTTGATGAAGGCTGATAGTATTTATTTTGCTAAGGGTTCTATTCCTCAACCTTCTGACGTTAATTATTTAGCTCCATGGTTGTCTTCTGACTTTAATTATTTAGCTCCATGGTTGTCTTCTGACTTTAATTATTTAGCTCCATGGTTGTGACAAAAAGGCTCAGTTTATAACAAATTTGTTTCCATTTTAATCATTGTGTTATTTGATCGAGTACATTTTCAATTAAATAAAAACTACGAACAATGTGATTCTAATCCTACTAATATTATCTTAGTCCTAATTGCTCCGGCAATCATTTTTGAGATTGTGGGCGCAGTAAAGAAAATGTTCAGGTGGATCAATTATGAAAGAGATCGAAGAAAACTCTCAAAATTATGTTCCAATAATTTGGAGTTTATGTTCTATTTGTCTCTTTCTGGTAGTCAAGTAACGAGCCTCCAGAAAATATGATGAAAAAGAAATAAATCTGAACACCTACGGGTCAAAACTATTTTTAATTATCTACGACGTTTGTTAAACACTAAAAACATTTATAAGCGTGCTTATAAGCCAAAATCAATAAAAAATTATAGGTTGGTCAACTCCAACTTATGATTTTACAGCTTATAATCACTTTTGATTTAACCAAACCTTATATGATATTAACCCTAATATATTTTGTAATCTTCGATATACTCTTCCTAAAACTTAACTTTTAGTTATCTCTCTATTTTATTTTCGTCATTCGTTCTTTTTTATGTAGAAATCTTTTTAAAATTACGTTTTTTCGATACATAGTTTTACCGTCATTTCGACCATTTTAATAGTTCTACAGTCATTTTGATAATTTTAACCAAAAAGTGCTTATTAACACTTTTATCAAACACACTAACTACTTATTATCAGTTTTAATACTTCTATCCAAACACATTATTGTTTATTTATAAAATCAATTCATTACTTTGGTTGCTTTTAGCGGTTAATCTTATCAGCTTATTTTAATACTCTGTCAAGGTGTTTTTTTTTTTTTTTTTTTTGGGAGTGGGAGTGGGGGTGGGGGGGGGGGTCAAATAGATGCATAATATTAATAACTAAGTAACGCGATCAGAGATATTTGGAGCGTTAGTGTCATGAGAGTACTCTTAACAAACATAGTCGTCTGAATGCGTTTAGAACCACAGTCATAACAGACAAGTCCGACTGTTCCTTTCAAAAACACTAAAGACTACTTAACGTTTCACATCAATTTTTTACGTCATATTTTTCACAATAAGGTTCAATACATCCTAAGGTATTGTTATTATTTGTGTAAGACTGTAATAAGTAATTGGGTAACTGGATTCGAGCAACCTACGGACGAGTCATGTGACACTGACATGGATACTAATCTTGTCATGTAGTAGTCATGGCCTCATGGGTAACATGCAAAGCATTTTGGGAAGTTGCTTGTGCTTTGTTCCTCCAACTATAAATTTGTAATACTCGCGCCGTTTCATAATAAATGATATTTTTATTTTTTTATTTTGTTTCAAAATAAGTGGTGTTTTACAATTTAAGAAGGTATTAATTTTTCTTCTTCCAATTTTACCCTTATTAAAATTGATGGAGTTTTACATAACCAAGAAACCACTAAAAAACTACGGTAGTTTTTTTTTTTTTTCAATGCATTTGGTTAAGGACGATAAGTTAGTAAAAATACATTTTACTTTCTAGGGATAAATAATTTTCTAAGGGGCGTCCAAGCTAAAAACACCACTTATTATGAAACGAAGAGAGAATTAAGCAGCGGCTAGAATATAATTGGGCTATGAGAAAAAAAATGGGTGACTAGGATTTGGGATTAAGCTACTTTGTACATATTTTGATGACTTTTAGTTCTGTTGCTCATAACTTAGTGACGTTTTCTATTTATTTGGTAAATGATTTCACTTGGGGAATGCACAAGTTGAATTGTAAATTATTATACGTTTCTTTGGACATGTAATGTTATTCTCGTTTGGTACGAGGGATAAGGGATAAATAATTTCAGGATTAAATTTGAGATGAGTTTATTCCATGTTTGGTTGGGATAAAGTCGTGGTATAACTAATCTCGAAATTAGTTATCCCGGGATTATAGTGTTATTTTATTCCTGTGAAAAAATGAAATAATTAATTCCGAAATAACTAATTTCAGAATATGTAATCCTTGGATAACTTGTTTTCCAACCCCTTAATGAATTAACAGATGATTGCTTTCGTTGAGAAGGGAAACGAAACTCGGTCTGCTTTCGTGGCAATATTTCTTTGTCATATTCGAACTTAGTCTTTAAGCAATTATTTAATTCGTACTACATTGCACTTATTTAGCAGTTACCACATGCATCTTTTCATTTTTCATATTACTACAAAGTATTTTGCATTTTCATAAATGTTTTTTTTCTCCTTTAGTTTTAGGGGAATGATAACGATTTTCTGAAGCTAGAATGTTTTTCATTATCCAAGTACAACAGTAGATCAATATGGGAAAGTTCCAATTTTTCGGTAATTATGTCAAAATTAAAAGTTAAGCTATGTACACGAATAAGGGCATTAATCATCAAAGTCCAAAACTCTTCAGTCTCCACCTCTGCAGCTCTACTTCACACTAAAATTGTACTACAATCTAGAAGTTTCACATGCCTATTTAGGCTATTTTGGTACATTTACACTTTTAGGGTTGGCTTGGGAAAAGCTGGGCAAAGAGCCGTAAAAATTTTCTTCCAATGTTTTTTCGAGCTAAACATGTATTCGGTATTTACATCAAATCAATAAATATATGATACATGTTTTCCTATATATATATTTTTACCTTAATTTATAAATTAATATGATTTGATGTAAACCTCTGGTACACATTTTTTTTTTGTCGGAGAAAGGTAACCTAGACATATGATTAGTTAATTTCTTTGCCCCACCTTGAACGTTGCAAATTTTATTAACTCACTCCGAAATATGGGCTTTTTCTCTCGCAATTTTATTAGTCAATTTCTATAGGATCATTGGGATATTCATTGCACGACAATGATACACGTTCTTCAGTATATCAAAAGCAACCCAAGACAAGGCTTTAATTATTTATGAAGATCGAAAAGAAACACCAAGTAATTATATGCAGACATAGATTGTGATAGATTGAGAGTTTAAAGTCTATGAATGCTTATAACGATGTCAATTAATTTTGAAAAAAAGCAAAGAACAATGGGTGTACTAAGCTTTCGCTATGTGCGGGGTTCGGAAAAGGGTTGAAACAATGAAATCTTACCCTGCATTTCTGCAATAGGCCATTTCCTAGGCTCGTGCCTCAATTTAACTACTATATAATAATAACTACCTTTACAATCAAATATTTATAAATCTTTTAATACAAATATGATATTTAAATAAAAGTTATTAGATTTCTTCATGTAAGCGTGTACAACATACCACATAAGCTAAGTCCGCCCCTGGACCAATGATCCACTTCCATATTTGATTTGAGGACCCAAGACTTTTGTAACCCAAAAATAAATTTTTGGAACCAAAATGACTCATTAAAAAAAAAAAAAGAATCAAAATAGGCTTTACGCATAGATTCTGTGCGTAAATAGACCAAAGTGTAGTTTTACACTTAAGTTCTTTTACGCACATAATCTGTGCGTAAAAGACCTGAAATAAATCGATCCCTTCCTTCTTCCCCACCACTGGTCCCCTAATTCAAAAAAAAAATAAAAAATCAGCCATTAAAGGTCGCTTTCCGAGGTCCCACGCGATCAAAAACATCGTTTTCTTGTTGATTTCCAACCCAAAAGTCAATATTTTTGGTATATTGAAGTCTAGGAACAAGTTTCTTCGCAATAAAGCGGCGTATAATTCAATTCAAAAACTCAAAATCAAAGCTTCAATCTAGGTATTTTACTACGATTTTTCTATTACATTATTAACCTAAGCATTACTATTGTGTATTATTTGCGGATTTGAACAAAAAAAAAAAAACTTTTACGCACTTTTTTTGTGCGCAAAAGGGCAGTTTCTGCTCGTTTTTTCTTTTTTTTAATTTTTTTTTATTTGTTTATTTGTTATTAATTTGTTAATTGTTTATTAATTGTTTATTTAGTATTTGTTAATTGTTAGATTAGTTATTTCAATTGTTAGACTAGCTAATTATTTATTTAGTTTTTGTTAATAATTTGTTAATTATTTGATTAGATAGTTAATTGTTTATTTATTAATTACATGCTAATAATTTGTTAATTATTTGATTAGTTAGTTAATTGTTTATTTATTAATTATATGCTAATTGTTTGCTAGATAATTGTTAATTTTTTGATTTGTTAATTATTAATCTTTATATCTTTAATTGTTAATTTATTTATTTGCTAATTAGAAATTGAAAATCCTTAGTTTAGGATTCAATCCTTTGTATAATTTCTCGGTAAAAGATTACATAACTAATACTACGTATTAGAGATTAATTAAAAAAATAATGATTAATTTAAAATGAATAAAAAATATACCACTTTAATCCTTACTTCATGTATTAATGATTAATTTAAAATGCCTAAAATAGATAGGACACCTCCGTGAGCACAGGCCCCGACAACGAGAGGGTACTTTATCTGGCGCACGAGCATAGGTCCCGGTATGTATGGGATGCACCGATATCCTCTGGTAAGAGTGGTCGACCGTTCGGGAGTCGCATGGGATATTCTGAGGCTATTCCCCGACATCCTCGTGTCATAGATATACTACGTCGGGGCGGTATCTACCGGTGCATCGAGGTTGGTCGGCTTGTGCACGATAGGGCTCTAGTGTAGGCCATGATTGAGCGCTGACGACCGGTGACCCATACATTTCATCTCCGCACTGGCGAGGCTACCATTACCCTGCAGGATGTCGAGGTGATTTATGGTCTACAGATTGATGGACAGGCATTGTATAGAGTGGAGCCTCCGTAGATGCTGCCGTATCGCCGGTGAGTTGACTAGAGCTCATCGGTTTCGTGCCTCGGCGGAGATATACGTGGACGGTAGTCGCTGTTGCGGTCCTCCCTCCATGCTCACTTGCGCCTCCTAAATCTGCAGGAGCCGATTGACGAGGCGACGCCTCAGACTGTTGTTGACCGACGTGCTCGCTTATATCTTCTCATCATATTCGGGGGCATCATATTCCCGATCATGTCGGGTGCTGATATGAGCATAAGGTATATGCTCTTTATTGAGGATCTATACGAGCTGGGATGTTACAATTAGGGCGCCGCTGTCCTGGCTTACATGTACAGAGGATTTGATCAAGCCTTTATGGGCGAGAGGCTTGAGGTAGCTGCATTTAGTCCTCGTCTTTAGGTAATATATTTAAGTGTGTGTAATAAAACACTAAATATATTTTTTCGAAATGATGACTGATAAATAATTTTTTTGATAACTATGACAGATATGGGTGTGGACTAGGTTGAGACCTTCACTACTACAAAAAGGGGCTTTAGCGACAATTATCTAATGGCAAAACACTAATTGCCGCTATTGCATTCTATAAAGTCCATTGTTACTGGCAATTGAACATTAACCGGTAATAAGTTGCTTTGTAGTGGCAACCCAATAGAATTGCCACAAAAAGAGTGCGCCTTTTACTAATATCTTCTCTCAAAATTTTCCCCGCTGAGTTAAGCGTTCCCTCCACAATGAATATTCCAAAAATTTAGAATTTCCTCCCTTGAACAATACCTTCTGTAATCTCAATCTCCCTTCCAATTACAAACCCTGGGTGCAATAAAGTAAGTAACGTCAAAACACCATCCCATCAACCAAGTTCTACTCAAGAACTGTATTCTAAATCCTCTTTCCACGAAACCCTAGAAACTTTCTAAAATTCTAGTAGTCGGGTAGCGACAATTCGCACAAAGTAGGGAGAATCGATACATTGGAGGTGTAAAGCTCTGTCTTTGTTAATCGAGATCCTTCAAAGTCTAGTTCATCTCCGTGTTGCGAATGCTGCCATCGTAAGCTTCCTTTTTTCTCTGTTATTTTTAAATTTTTTATTACTTGGCTAATTTTGATTCATACTTAGATTTGTTCCTTTTGAGTTTCTGGGTATTCTTTTTTTGAATTCTTTTTACAATTTTTTATAGATTTTATTTGAACTCATCTTTATCACAGTTTCTAGTCAGCCAAACAATTGTGTGGCATATGGAGGAGTAACCTCAAGAGTAGTTTGGAATTCATATTGGAAATTAGTATGATTTTCTTCATGCTATCTATTTGTCTCTAGCACTTGGAACCCTTATTTGTTCACTTGTTTGCAGCTCTTAGATATATTGCCAGGTTCTTAACTATGTCGCATGCCTTAAGATTTCAGTTCTGAATAGTTAGCTGCACCATAACTATTTGTCTATATAGACTATTAATTGATTGTTATAGGTTTATTGGTTGTGCTTTTTATAAGAAGTGTGTTAATATTAGAAGTGGTTGTGTTATACCCCTGTGGTTATGCAGGTCACATGGGTTGACTATGTCCTTATTTTGTAGTAGTTAAAACTCTTCCGGCTCTGTAAAATGCATCTTTTGTCTGTAAGTTAGATGAGTGTGAGTGCATTATGTGTATGTGAGGATTAGTGTTGGATATGATTTATGTAATACATGCCTTTTAAATTTTGTTTGACAAAAATTTATTCAATATGCACTGTATTTTTTCCGGAAGTTTTAAGCTTCCTTCATTTGGTTACATCAAATGGTTTGCTTGAACAGATGGAAGTTATTTGGAAGTGCATTCTACTCTTTAAATTGCATCTCTGTATTTCAATCAAAAAGAAAATAAAAGAAAATCACATGAGTTTGTTAAAGGAGGAACATCAATGAGCTCTATTGCAATTTGGATTAAGTTAATTGTAACTTTGGTTTGGATTCTTAAAGATGTGGTCTCTCTGTACTTGTTCCCAGATTAACATCTCATAGTGATTTGACGTTGTTCCTAGTTAGTATGGGAAGTTGCATAATATGGCACATCTATCAGGTTTACTAGCGTAGTCTCTTTTTGTTGGAACTGACAGTGGAGCTGAAGAATTAAATCCAGTGTCAATAACAAATTTGTCATTTGGAGCACCTTATCTGTCAACCACTATCAAAACGGGCATGGTCACAGGTGTCGTTCTCTTGCTGTAAGCTTTCCATTTTAATTGCCCCTTTTGTCCTCATTCTTCGCCTACTTAATTGCATTATTTATCAAATAGAGCTATGATTCTTCTTGTTGAATGTAACTCTCCGTTCACCAAATTATCTTTGACTAAAAATATTTTTATATGTCAACTTAGTTACTTGTCATGGTGAAACTTGAATGGTTTAATGAATTAGCTATTATGTTTTTTTAACCTTTCTGCATTATCTTATATTTGGAGTTATACAGATTCTCTCTCTCTCTCTCTCTCTCTCTCTCTCTCTCTTTTTTTTTTTTTTTTTTTTGCAGCTAGCTAAGAGCTTATTTTTAAAAGAATGAAATATGCAAAATAGTGGCCATGAACAAGCAATACAAGCACCAGGGATGCCATTTCAATTAACAATTCCCTTTCCTTTTCATATTTGAATATATGTTGCAAATATATGTTCTTGAAATTGTGGAGAACTCATAAGAAACAAATAGTATGAACTATGCAAAATAGGTTCTTTTTGTTGCTAGTATCTGCCTTACATTAAAAAGGTGGAAAATTGATGTGTTGCCAGCGGTCTTGATATCTCTTTATTTTAGTCTTAAAGATAAGTTATTCAAACTTTTTGCTTGCTTGACTAGTTCTTTGGCTAATATGTTAATATTTATCAGGTTCCTGACGCCAACAGTGGCCATGAACGAGTACCACAAACATCAAGGATACCTAGTATTGTTGAAAATACTCCACGTTCTCTCGGTACTACTCATCTTTATCTTCGACGCTATTGTTTGTTCCCTCCCTTTTCTTTTTCAACCAAAAGAGTTGTAAATTTCATTTAGGTTTGATCTAGAACTTAACCTAAGTGGAGTTTCTGATAACATGACTATATTAGGTCATATTTTCTCTTAGTTTGCTCCAAAAAGAATTGAGATGATTTTAAATGTTAGTACTTCATTTCAACATCCAAAAAGACTTGGGAGTATTCTGAATTACATCCAAGAGAATATTATTATTACGACATCGTTTGTGAACTCGACGAAACTCAAATCGAGTAGTACCTGTAAGGCTATTAATGATTAGGCTTAGCAGATGACACTCACTTCCAAGTAGCAAATAGATTTAATTCAGGTGAAAGCAATGCGTACTAAAATTATACCAGGACGGAAAAGTAGAGAGCATTAATAAGAATGACCCTCAACAACTTGCACATTATGCAGCTCACTTCGTCGCCAACACCGATGAAGCTCAACCCTGCAACTTTGCCACATTTGTCCCTATTGGTGAAGATGCACCTCTCCAGGTATTTAATGAACTAAAGATTAACTTACGTACATTGATGATACACATTTTGTTTTTACATTATTACTGTAATTTAAGTTGTAGCAGGTAGCCTATCGTACTATTTAGATTATGAGTTCTACTTATTATGAACAATTATCTTTTATACTGTCAGTATATAGAAGTTAAACTCATGAGGTAAAGCTTTTTTCTGTTTTGTCAAGCTTTGATTTGATCTCTGGTTGGATGGTTACAAGTAATTTGTATTTCTTTAACAGGGTGCAGAATGGATAAAATACATAAGAGTTTTTGTGAATATGATTAATAGGGCAAACCAAGTCAATGATGCAGTAAGTGAAAAACTGAGACATCCTCTATTTTTATTATGACTACAATAGTTAGAAGAATTTTTTGTTTATCAAGGATTTTTTCTTTTGTGGAAAGCATATTAAAGAGAACTATCTGTGCTTTTGAACAAGCTGCACTCGTAGGAATTCATTTAAACCAACCGTCTTTTGGATGGAGTATAAAGATGTGTGTACACCCGACTCTTGAACCCATCCTTTTTTTTTTAATTTGTTTTACAATTGCTCCTTAGCACTTCTTCTTTTAGCATTCTCCAATTTCACATCTACCTGACTATAAGCTACTTTGATAGTTGTGGATATTTTATGTGCAACTCTTCAATAGTCAATTATGGAAAATTTTACACAGTCCAATTTACAAGGGGGACACTGCCGGAATTTTTAAGAATTTGAGTAGCAAGTAAACTGAATCTATAAATTTCACAACATAATAGATGTACATGTACTATACATTAGATTTCATACAATCAAATTCACTCTTTTTATTGTTTCAGGTCATACAGTATGAAGTTCGAAAATTTAACATGTGGAAGATATCATGAAGAGTGCGGGAACTGTTTGAAGGATAACTATTCAGAAATTTATTATTGTGGTATTCAATAGGGGTAGTTACACCAACATTAGCTATTCAGTTTAAACATGTAATATTGTTATTTAGTTCGGTGATACATAGGTTTTTATTAGTACTTGCTTTTGGTTGTCTAGATTTAATAAAGTACATTATGGTTTTATGAATTAATAATAATATGTTTTATTAGCATTTGCCTTTTTAATTGTTGTTGTTTTGCAATTAGTACTTGCTTTTGTACCTTTTATTTTCTGCTAAATTACTTATTTTTAAAGACGTTTCAATTGGATTTAGCTGTATCAAAAATGGAGGCTAAAAGTGCAAACTAAGTCATATTTGGGATGAAATTGGATTTACTGACGGGCAATTCGCAGAATTGCCCTTCTTTTGGGGTAAATTTTGCCCCTCATTTTGCGCTTTAAATTTTGCCCTTCGTATTTGTGGTCTTTAAGTTTTGCCCTTAGCTTGGATACCGAGGTTTTGGGTTCGAACCCCCCGCTCAAGCATAAAATAAAGAAATAATTTCGCAAGGCGGGGGTGGAGGGAGTGTACTGCCCCCTCGCATAACTTCCTTAAGGAAAAACTAAAGTTATGCAGGGGCATAACTTTTCCTCAAGGCATAATTTAGTTTTGCCTTATGGGGCAAAATTTTTCCTTAAGGAACTATGCGCTTATGGGGTATCTTTTAATTAGTAACCAAAAGTATGCCTTAACTAAAAGTGTCCTTGAAAAGTTTAAAAAAAAAAAAAAAAAAAATGTCTCAAGGCAAAGTCGCATGAATAACTTTGGTTTTTCCTTAAGGATTGTATCTTTGATCCAAGCATACACTCTCCCCCGGCTACTGTCTTGCGAAATTATTTTTTTTTATTTTATGCACGAACGGGGTTCGAACCTGAACCTCGGGTATCCAGAAGGCAAAACTTAAAGAACACAAATATAAGGGGCAAAATTTAAAGACCACCCCAAAAGAAGGGCAATCCGTGCAAAAAATTGTTTACTGACAATAATAATGGACGCTAAATGGTAAACTAAGCCGTTTTAGAATGAGTTTAACGGCCATTAATATTGTCACTAAAAATAGTTGTTAAATCGGACAACTTTTAGCAAAATTTAATTGAATTCGGCAATATGAATAGATGCTAAAAGGGTAGATCGAGCAATTTTGGGAATGAATTTAGTGGACATTATAGTGCCGCTAAACAATTGTTGTTAAAGCAGGTCATTTTTAGCGGCAAAAAAACATACCTTTACCAGCATTCGGCAGAATGGCCGCTAAAGGCTTTACCGACGCCAACATCACCGGCCAAAGATTAATGGCCGGTAAATGTTTTAGCGGCAATACTTATTACCGCTAAAGGCAATTTTTATTGCCGCTAAAGGACCTTTTTGTGGTAGTGCTTTTCAGCCCATAGCTGCTCACCCCCCCGATGACTATGTTACTGAGGATATGCCATACGCGCGGAGATGGTCGCGAGGCCGTACCAGAGGTGTGAAGACGCACCATGTCATTCTACCGTTTAGGGATCAGTTAGATCGCATGACGGCGCCCGAGGTAAGTTTTTTTTATTTAACGTTAGTTTGTTATTTTTGTTAGCCTTTTATTGTTAACTAGTTGAATTCCTTTTATAGGCTTTCATATGGACGCCGTATGATCGACTTTTGGGTCGATTCTTTGGCGTTTTGTAGGGCTGGTGAGCACGTGGATGACACGGAGTCCATTGATCCATATGGACATCGTTGAGCACCACGCGCCCGACTGCGTGTTACGGCAGTTTGAGCATGTACAGAACATACCCGCGACTACACGTTGGGAGCACACCCACTATACCAGGGACGAGCGTTCAATCGACAGTGTGGCATGGCGGGCGCGTATGCACCAGGAAGTCGATGCATGGAACGCGAGGATGACGATTCTAGCGGTGATCGGACATGACACTCCGGTCCATGAGTACGTGATGTGGTACATGCGTATCACTCGCTCGCCGATGCCAACCCTCGACGCCGCGTCCGATGGCCGGGATATGCGTCACTCTCGGGGGCGTATGAGGCGCTGGTAAGTTTTATTAGTCTTAAACTTAATCCATCGTCTTATTATGTATTACTTTGCGAATTTATTCAATTCTTAAAATTTGCAAATATATGCAGCTACGGATGACTCTAATAATACGCCATGAGAGCATTCCCCGTACGGAGTCCACCGACCCTGGGATAACGGCATATGTAGCACGGATAGTTCAGCTTACCGACACTGGTATGACACGGGCACAAGAGTAGCATCGTGTCGATGAGGATGCTCCAGAGCCTGTACCGGAGGGTGCTCCAGAGGGTAGTAGGGCTGATAGAGATGGTCGGGCTGGCAGAGGTCTAGTAGATGAGCCTGACGATATAGCCCGTCAGGCTCCGTTGGCTACAGATATCCCGTTGACTTCTTCTTCCAGGCCGTCGACTTCATAGAGACCTGGATATACACCAAAGATGTTCCCACATTATGATCCTTGGTCATCATTTCCACAGGTGCCAGTTAGTGATCTATATATGGGAGACGGAGATGAGGACATAAACTTGGATGTTATTTTCGATGACTACTTTCTTCGTCCTACAGCCAGGCCTACGGCACCATCTGCATCTCCGGCTCCGTGGGCCGCTCAGGAGCCCTCTCGCATGCCATCCCAGGAGCCCGTCGACACACAGGTTTGTTTTTTTATAATAAAATAATGTATTAATTAATTATTTTACTAATCTAAACTAAATTATTTACATGTATTATAGGTTCATTCTTCTGTGCCAGTGGACCCATCTCCTCTTGTTCAGATTGACCCGTCTCCACCTCCAGCTACAGCTCCGGGTAGCGCTCAGGAGACCGTTGAGGAGCCAGCTAAGGAGCCCTCTGACCAGCCATCTCAGGAGGCCGTCGACACACAGGTTTGTTTTTTTACAAAGAAATAATTTATTAAATAATTGTTTATATGTTATTTCATGTTTAGTTTATGAAACATTAAATTGTTTATATGTTATTTCAGGTTCATTCTTCTGCTCCTGTGGTCCAGTCTCCTTCGATTGAGTCATCTCCTGAGGCTACTCAGGTGGAGACCGCCGCCGTCTCCCAAAGGAAGCATATTTTCACCCGGGGCCTGAAGAAGGGAAAAAAGGATGATCATGCCATAAATCATTTTGTTATTAAGAGGAGGAGAGAGGATCCTGGTGATAGTGAGGGTGGTGGGGTTAGGAGGATCCTTAGGCCTTAGGAGATTGTATATTTGTAAATAAAATGTACATTTTATGTTAATATTATATATATTTTTGGGTATTATTTTTTTAATGATAAGTAATTATTTTAGTATTTATTGTCGATTAATAATAACTCGTGCGACGTTCTATATTAATTAGAACCCTATAACGACGATCTAAATTTATATGTATAACAAGTTTTCAAACTTACTTCAGAACACTTTACAACCCGTAAAACGACGATCTATATGTATATGTATACTTGATGTAATGAGTCGATATTATTGTACATTAAAAAAAATATTAAGTTCTATATAAAATATTTATATTCCGGTGTTTTGAAACATGACTAATTTTCGGTCAAAGTATGGAAAAAAGCTTAATTTGGAGTTTGATTTCCAAAGAAAGGTTGGGGTGCCTCGGGGGAGGGTTTCACGCACAGATTCTGTGCGTGAAAGGACCAAAACTTTAAATGTACACTTTGGTCCTTTCACGCACGTTACGTGCGTGGAAAGCCATTTTGATTCTTTTTTTTTTTTTTTTTTTTTTAACGGGTTAGTTTGGTTCCAAAAATTTATTTTTGGGTTAGAAAAGTCTTGGGCTCTTGATTTGACATAAACTTGACATCATGGTGAAAATAAGCAAAAACGTAGTGGCTATGTTTTACAGAAGCTGAGTACCAAATTATGTGACAATATGTGAGTTTATGTGGTTGAATCAACAGCTTGCGGAGGTAAAGCTTGGAAGAGGGAGACAAATGAAATATATATATATATTATGACAATCAGACAACACAATATACATTTCGTCCAACCCGATTTTCAAGATAATGACTAACTGTATTAAAATTAATCGTCATTTCATCTGTGAGAAAGTTCAATTTAAACTCATGACAATTGATTTTGTTAGTTTAAATGAGCACTTAGCAAACACTTAAAAGAAGGGCTTTCAAAGTTTGAGAATGATACAATTATGTGGTAAAGTTAGGATCTAATGATTATCTTATATTAAAATATGATCCCCTAAGTAACATTTGTTTGAATAATCTAACAAATGTTAGCTAAAGAATTACCTTGTTTTGGGGCTAATTATCAAGATGAAGTAGTTTTCCCTCCTCTAATCTCTTTCATTTATATTCCTGTTCGAATTTTGTGATCTTGATCTCAAGCGTTATTCTTCTATCATACTCAACAATGACGAGCTAGGTGGGTCGACACATTAGTTGCCAATGCCTAAGCCTTCGACTAAGTATTCTCTCGAACAATTCTTTTGTTGTGACAAATTATGCAATTTATAGTTAATGGATTGTTACTCTTTAATCCAAGTAGTATCATTCAAATCCTTTATTACTTTTCCAGAAAAAGTTTGGATTACATTAATTAATTTCATCTATCACATACCAAATGACTTTGCTTTCCATAATTTTTTTCTTTTTCCTATTTGTTTCACACACCAAATTGCTTTGCTCTTTCTCCCTATGACAGTTTCATCATCTCTTTAGGCCAAAAAAAAAAAAAAAAAAAAAAAACAATGAGAAAAGAAAAGTCTCATTAGTACCACTAGGCCATGGTCAATTTTTTCCAAATAGTAATTAAGAACATAAGAAATAAATAAAATTAATCTTTTTCTTTCTTTATTAATTATCTGTCACTGTCATAATAATCAAAAGTACACAAAAATCCACCGATCCAAGTCCTACTCCAACTCGCAGCACGATTTCTACTTAATCCAATTATTCACTACTTAATTAATCAATTTGTATGTAATTTTTCAAATAAATAAATAAATTAAATTTTCCTTCACAGATTCCGATTTCAGACAACTTAGGTGGCAGTTGACTTTCCCCCCACCCTTTGAAGGCCGCCACACTAGTATGCTAAATCACTACTTGAAGCTCCAATAAACTCACAAAAAAATTCTGAAAAATTCAAAAATAAATTATTTGCTCTGTTTTCTCATCTGGGTATTTTTTTGTTTCATCAAATATGGAATAAATAACGAGTTTGGGGGGATTTTGAAGTGAATAAAGATGGCTTGGGAGAACCCATTTAAAGAAATGGCAAATTCCAAGCCATTGTTTATGACGATCTATGCTACAGTTTTGATCGGAATAGTATTCTCTTCTGTTTATGTGTTTTCAGCTATTTATTCTTCTCCTCATTCCACCAACTTTTCTCTTTCCATTGCTCCTTCAGCTACTTCTTCAGGTTACTATTTCAACTATACACATTATTGCATTTAATACTTTGGGTTTTATTCTTTTCTATGCAGTATGTCTCTTTATATTTGACTTTGTTAATTGGATGCTTATGTCTTAAGAATGACTTTATAAGATTTTGAGGTTTCTTTAATGGAAGGTTTCCTTTTTTTTTTTTCTTGTTGGTTGGTGATTTATTGTACTTAAGAAATAGATATATGCATTTGGGGTATATGCATTGCCTCTCTACCTCCACACGATGTAGGGATAAGGTCTGCGTACATCCTAACCTACGCAGACCCCACCTTGTGGGATTACACTGGGTATGTTGGTGTTGTTGTTTGTTTGCATTTGTTAATGTGTATTGGGTTGTCTAGAGGAAAAAAAAAAAAGTTTGCATTTTTGCACTGACTTTTTAATCTAGTAATGGTTTACGAAATTTGTGAATACACTGGTTATGTCTTGAGAAAAGAGTGTTCTTTTCTATTTTTATTAGATTCTGAAGTTTGTAAGTCATAAGCAATATTCTTTTTCCTGGTTTCTAATGTTGAAGAGAACTAGTCGTGATACGAATATCTTGAAATATGATATCAAATTATTTGAAATTGTGGAGCTGAATATAAAGAAATAAGGACGACTTGGATGCAAATTGGATCAACAAATGGAACATCGGGATGGTGTTTTATGTTTGTATTGGAAGGAGAATGTATTGGCTTGGATTGACTTTTGTATCCAGTAGCTTTTGGTGCTTAAATTTTGAGCTTTGTGGTGACTGATTTATGTCACTGTTTCACTAATGAGTATGGAGTGTTGGTTCCTTTTATCTTCACCTATCTTAGTTTTGCGTTGGCTTTTTGTCATATTAGTTGGACTCGGGTATGAAAAATGCCAAGTCTGTCTCGTCAATTTTGACTTCCAACACTGTTTGGTTCCTAATAGATTCCAAATTTGTATATACATTTGGAGCCTATCGGTTTGAGCATTTCATTCCTTGCTTTATATTAGTTTGGCTTGCTTTAAATTGCGGTTCTCTAGCAGCGATTGTCGTCCAGCCATCATCCGCATTTCTACAACGGTAATGGCTAGAATGCTTGCTTAGTTGATTAACTTTGAAGTTCATTCTTAGAGTTTATTGGACAGGTGACTGCCAATCATATGACTGAGGTTTCTGGAGAATCCTTCTCTCCAGAAGCCGTCAAGAATGCCTAAATTTTGCTGTAGCTTGAATTTACCTTCCCGTCAACATGTGCGTATTTTGTCTGTGTGAGATATGTTTAAAATGAGTTTTTATCTACATTTCTTCCTTCTTCCCATCGTTTGCTTATTTTTAGTTCTTTATTCCGTACAAAAGAAAATAAAAGCAATGAATTTCTGTTCCAGATGCAAAAGCAGAACCTTCTGGTCAAGCGTCAAATATTTCTCGTGTACAAGCAGATGGTGATTCAACAGCAGTCAATTCCCAGCTTCCAAGCAAATTATTGAAGCCAATTTGGAGAGTTCCCCCTGCGGGTTCAAAGATGCCAGATTTAGAAACTTTCAAATTATCAAAAGAACTTGTTCAGGAAAGAGTTATAGACAATGTTGTAGTTGTGACCTTTGGTAACTATGCTTTCATGGATTTTATCTTGACGTGGGTTAAACATTTGACAGATATGGGTGTTGAAAACCTTCTCGTGGGTAAGTGATGCATATATTTGTCTGTTGGTATAGAGAGTAATATTTGATTATTTGAATACTGAGAAAACCACCAAGGTTTTTATTGTCAGGTGCAATGGACACAAAGCTATTAGAGGCGCTTTATTGGAAAGGAGTACCAGCTTTTGATATGGGTAGCCATATGAGCACTGTAGATGTTGGATGGGGGTCACCAACATTTCACAAAATGGGGAGAGAGAAAGTTGTACTCATTGATTCTATCTTACCTTTTGGCTTTGAACTCCTAATGTGTGATACCGATATGGTGTGGTTAAAGGTAATGATTTGTCCATCGACTCCTTGTCTTTTGAAACCAGCTGACTTTTCAGAATTTCTGGTGATTGATAGAAAATTTAAGATTTTTTATGACTGGTTAATTGGTGTGGTTAAACGTAATGCTTTTCTTATCTACTCACCCGTCTTTTGAAATCTAGCTGATATTTGAGAACTTCTTGATAATTGAAACTTTAGGTCTTATTATGAGTTGTTAATTGGTTAAGTAGATGGCTGGAGTACTTCAGTTTGAAGATTTCAGGGTAGGTGCATAAAAAAAGAGAATATTTTTGAGTTCGAAATGACAGGATTTCATTCTTGGAGTGGGACAAAAAGCAAAAAAGTAGTTAAGGAGTTGCACTGAATATCATTAGGTGAAACATGATTATGACATTGCCTCAGGCACCACATGAAATCATGATGAACACCTATTATTCATGAAGATCAACTGATAATACTCTACCATAATATATCTATGAAAGAAAAAAAAAAATCTCCACCATTTAATTGGAAAAGAACACTGATACCTTGAATGTACCACCTTTCCTTTATTGTATGAAGATTTGAGCAGACCAATTCGAAAGAGCTCATCAGTATTTTAGTTGTAAGTCCATTAACCCTGCAGATGAAGTAAGAATATATAAAACATTGAACACTGCAAAGCTTTGTAAACATGAACAAATTATCTTTATTGTTCCTATTGTTGCATCCTTTTATATTTTCTTGCTGTTAAGTTATTGACTGCATAGCGGCTATCTTTCTCTAGGTGCTTTAGGGAATTCTTGTTTCGCTTTCTTTTTATTTTAATTTTTTGTATTCTTCTTCACCTTGCCAATTCTAATGCCAAATTCTGCATGATATGTTCAATGAACAGAATCCTCTTCCTTATATTGCACGTTTCCCTGAAGCAGATGTATTGACCTCTACCGATCAAACTGTACCAACAGTTACCGATGACAGATTGGACATGTGGCAAGAAGGTAAGACTTTGATGGAAACAAATCTTTTCACAGGATGGTGAATCACCATATAACTTCAGATTATTCTTATGTCATCCTTTAATATCAGTAACATCTATATTTGTTATATAGGAGATAGGGTTGGTATCAAGACATTTTCATTCTTGGCTTAAGGTTATATTTTAGGTTTGATGGAGCTCACTGATCACGTGGGTGTTACTTGTGATGGAGAACATCTGTGTTCTGCTTTTCTCTAAAGTGTGTTCTTACTGGTTACCTTTACCTAAAAAAAAAAAAAAAAAAAAAGGGTGTTCTTACTGTCCACGCCTTCTCCTCTTCATTGCTATTACCTTGAGTGAAATCTGAAACACGTGTATTTTAAAGTGGATTATTAGCATGTGATTCATATCTTATTAGCTGTGAAAGATAAGTGTTTGTCTACACATTTTAAAGGAGGACTACATTTTTTCTCTTAAAACATTTTTTGGTAGGCCATATCGTCCTCCTACTCTATGCTCTCTTTTAGTCTTTCTTCTAACCTGTGAATTTATTTATTTCTCTGTGGGAAAGTCTATTGGTGGGGCGAAGCCACATATACATGGAGTTAGAGAACCGGACCCCTTTCTTAAGAAAATAGAGAATTGAACTTCTACCTAAAAAAATCTTAGTACGATTAACATTAGGTGTTAACGGGTCTCGGCAGTCTGCAGATACTTCATTTCTCCTGACACATCATAGTTACTGCTATCGTTGAAGGGTCGTTCAATAGTCAGTAGTTGTTTAATGTATCTGTGGTTTGCAGACCTGTTGGTTTTCCTTTATCATTGGGCATTAGGACGTCTTCATCAGTAATTTTGTTAAATAAGAAGTTTATGTCTTCCTTGCATAGTTGGCGCTGCTTATAATATTGGAATCTTCCACTGGCGGGCTACTGAGTCCTCAAAGAAACTGGCCAGAGAATGGAAAGAAATGCTTTTAGCTGACGACAAGATATGGGATCAGAACGGTTTCAATGAACTTGTGCACAGACAGTTGGGACCTTCTGTTGATGATGACAGTGGGCTCGTCTATGCTTATGATGGCAATCTCAAGCTTGGTCTTCTCCCCGCAAGTATTTTTTGTAGCGGGCATACCTATTTCGTCCAGGTAATTCCTTACTTTGCAGATTATATTTCTTTTATCATCCTGATATCAAATTCCTGTTTACTTGCTTGATGAAAATGTTAATCTTCCCTAATTTCTCATTTCTTATGCTCCTTTTGCTGTTGCAGTCTTCGTTTCAACATTTAAGATTGGAACCTTATGCTGTACATACAACATTCCAATATGCTGGGACTGAAGGAAAGCGTCACCGATTACGTGAAGCCATGGTGTTCTATGATCCACCCGAATACTATAATCCACCAGGTTTCTCCTACTTTACCCCTATTAGCATTCTATTCTCCTTTTTGTTTATATTTTCAGCAGTGGCTCAGCATTCACATTTTTATCTCCTTTCTTGCTTGCAAGTTGCAAGTTGCAAGTCTACCTCGGAGATACTCTTTCTTGCTTTTGCATCTTCTATGCCTGCTTATTGGACCTTCTAACTATTGTAACTTGTAGAAAAAGTTAAGTCGTCTAAAAAGTGAAGTCGTCTATTTCCCACCTGGCCTCCCTAAATCCCATACGGATCAAGATGATGGAAGTTGTCAAAAATCATGAACAAACATAACTTATTAGATATTATCTGACAGGACAGCTGCAGTTAGACTTAATCTTTTTTACAACAACAACTATACCTCAATTCCAAGCAAGTTGGGATGGGCTATGAATCCTCACTTACTATGCTGCTCCAATTAAGTTCATCTTAGACACATCTTATACTATTATACTTTTTCAACTTTAGTACAATACAACATATTTTGATCGAAGTGCAACTTGTCTTTAATTTTATGCAAAATTTGATCATGAATCGGGTTCTTTTTGGCTTAGAAGTTGATACACTTTCCAATCTTGAAAATGAAGCTTGGACAAGTGAGCTAACCTTCACCTTATCCCAAAAAAAAAAAAACACGTGGACAAGTGAGCTTCCATACAAATTTTGCCCCTTAATGTTGAAAGAAGTAAGATTGAAAGAAGTAATTGTGTCTTAAATCATGTTTAACTAGATCGAGATCAGGGTTTATTGGAAGTATATCCTGCTTCATAATAAATTTACCAACAATGAACTGTAACTTATTTAGTATTAGTTTTTTGTAATAAATAAGTGTGCTTTGGTGTGTGTTAATTAATCCTTTGTGCAGGAGGGCTTTTGACTTTTAAGCCGGCAATCCCCAAGAACTTGCTACTGGGTGGAGAGCATTCCATAGATACACACTTTGCTCTTGTTAATTATCAGGTAAGCAGTAGCCAACCCTGTTCTACTGTTTTTTCACGGACTTTCTTGCATTTCTTAATTGAATTATTATTCCTTAGATGAAACAAATAAGGACTGCACTTGCTGTTGCTTCGGTGCTGAATCGTACCTTGGTGAGATACTAACCCTGATCATTTACTTATTATTTCACATGCTTCATATATTCCTGCCATGTATAGTGAGCTATAAGATAAGAAGATAAAAGATTGTCTTTTATACGTATACTCCACACAATAAATTACAATATGTTTTCCCAAATTTGATTTATGTTGTCCTTTGTGATTTTAGGTAATGCCCCCACTATGGTGCAGGTTGGATAGGTTGTGGTTTGGACATCCTGGTATTCTGCCGGGTTCTTTGACAAGGCCACCTTTTGTTTGTCCTCTCGATCATGTTTTTGAGGTACATATTTCATTTTTCTTAAACTGTTAATAGTTAGATGTCCTCACCCGATGACAAGAAAATAGTGAATAAAGTAAAGAAATAACTAACGCAAAAGACTGTTATGTGCGATAGCCTAAAAATTACTTTCACATTCTTTTTTACTTGTGGGATCACTATGAGATGTGTTTGTGGTGTTTCTGGAGTTTTAATACCTTTGTCTTTGTAATTAGAAGTCAAAGAAGTAACGCAAATATGTCAATAGTTCAGAAAATCATGAACGTAATCAGTTTCTCTTTAGGACTGTTTTAGTTTCTATAGGCTCAATTTCATGGATACTGTAAAATATGTTTTGTCGGAGATTAGCAAATCATATCTGCTTTGATCAATATTTAAAATCAGCCAAAATAACCAAAGGTTAATGAAGGTTCATCGTGTTCTTGTAAAGGATAGCCTGGTGCACGAAACATCCCGTGTTCATTGTGTTTTGATATGTGACAATTTTCAAGTTCATTCTAATTCACTGTTTAGAAGTTATCGAAAGGTCAAAGATGAGATAGTACTGATGAATCTCCCTGCTGCTTGGAATTTCTCACCGTTCTTGATTTTCTCTTTGTACAGATTAATGTGATGTTGAAGGAAATGCCAAATGAGGAGTTTGGACCTGGGATCAGTATCAGGGAGTACTCATTATTTGAAAATCCATCAATGCCACAAGAGGTGTTCCATTAGTTTCATACCTTGTTTACTCTAAAAGCTCGCATCATATAATTCAGAGATTAATCCTCTCTTGTTATTCTTTCAGGTGAAAAAGTCATGGCTTAATGTACGTCTGTGCCAAGAAGGGTCACCGGGCTGTCAGGTTAACATTACGAGTCAAAGTGGGGCTCTCAAACTTCCCAAACATAGTACGGAAGAAACGGTAATTCTGATTTTTCTCTTTCCGTTTCTCTCTGCCCCGTCGAACCCCATCCCCCAAATACCCTTCCCCTGGGTCCAACAGAGGTTTTCCCACTTTTACCCCTTGGTGACTCAACTTCTTCCTTGGAAGTGGAAGGCTCTATTACTACTTTATTGTCTTCTATAACGTCGAGCTTTAAAAGCTCATTGTCATCAGATAGAAATAGTCATTTAACTTCTAAACTTGGGTTTGATATAAACAGTTGAAGACGGCATTCTCCAAGTTTGAGGATGTGAAAGTAATCCAATTCTCATCAATGCAAGATGCCTTTGATGGTTTTACCGACAAGGTAATATCAACACCCTCCCTCTCATTCATTCTTTATGTATAGTCTTCCATGAAATGAAAATGGAGAATAATGTGTACTGAATTTGTAACAGACAAGGGAAGAACGATTCAGGAATCGTGTGAAGAGGTATGTAGGCATATGGTGTTGTGTGGAGGATCACACACCAGGTCACATTTACTATGATATGTATTGGGATGAGAAACCTGGTTGGAAAGCAGCACCTCCCAACTCTACCCAAGACGATCACCCCCCTTGGTAAGGCTTCTCGACCGTCGGGTGGGACTCCATTAGTATTACCCTCAGAGAACTGTGAAAAATTCTACTCCAGTGTCTCTATAACACATTGCAATTCAAGAGGGATGTACCATTGTTTCATAGAGAATGTACTTTTGAATCTATAGGGTTGGTATGAAGGATTAGTCCTTCATTAGGATAGAATATATGTGCTTTTTTGTGTACAAGCAAAATTTTTTGATTATTCAAACATTAGAAAGTACAAAATAATGAAGTGTATAATTTTGATCCGAGTAAAGATGACAGCCAACCTTTTATCATTGATGAGTTCGACAACAGTCAAACTGCTAATGCAGAGGGGTTGATAATGTTAAAAGTTGAAACAAATCAACTGTTCAAACCATGGCAAACAGGGGGGAAAGAAGAATCTTCAATTTAGCCCATCTCATAAAAATGTCTACTTTAAAGTTGAAAGAACAAAAACTTTTTCAAACTTATTACACCACAATATAAAAAGGTATATTTGATCTACTTTATTATTTCTCGCAAGATTTTTGCCTATTTGTATTGAAACAACAATGTTTTAAAGGCAAAATTGAGATTAACAAGCATTGCTTCAATATATAGGCACTTGTCTCATGCATTTGGCATTGGGGCTATCTGCCTTTATGTTTCAAGAACATCATGCGCCACAGTAAAAATTTACTGCACCGAGTGTTTACACCAAACCAAATAGATATATGACATGTGTTTGCATATAGAAATACTTTTGCCATTTAGAATACTATAAATAACAATAATATTTCGATGATAATACATATCTCCTAGCATGGCTAACAAAATTTTCCTTTTCAACTATTCAAAGGAAAATTAAAAGAAGCTCTATCCCTTTTTTTTTTTTTAAAAAAAAAAAATTCCCTAATGGTGATACATACTTCACGACCCGACTAATTTAAATTCGTGCCAAAAAATTCTACTTTGGGGGATAAAGCCTCTTATAAACGACTGACTTAATTCTCACGGCCCCATCATAATCTTTGGTGGTTCGATTTTTTCTTGTTGATAGGAAAAATAGTCAAATTCACCCTCTAGAGAAGGACCAATTATACTTTCCCAACAAAAACATTCTCAATATTATCTTAAGTGGTTCAAATATGCTTCTTCTTCATTAAAGTTATTGAAGGTGAATGTATAAAGCCACGAGATACTGATATTTTAGTGGGGTGAACATATGTTATCTCACCGCCGATTTTAACTCCTCATCTTTACTTCTTCTTCCAACACCAGCACATCTCCCCTCCCCCACCCCCACGTTATTTTGAAAGTCGTTTGGCATGGTAAAAGGAGCAAATTTGGGTCTTCCCAATTTTATCTTATGCAATACTATTTCCCTTGTAAATAGCAAACCAAACATGAACCTAGAACGCATTGTTAAAAACTCAACCTTGCCAAAGAGGCAAAACACCAACTGCAGTTAATAGCCAGCAAAAAACATGTTAACTTTCCAATTTGCAAAGAACATCTATTAAGAAACTGAAATGAGCATAACATGAAAAAACTGTCCAACTATAAATATAAATATAAAGCTCTTTTCTTTTGCCAATCATTACCAAACAAAATATCTCAACATGTACCACCTTTGCAATACCAAAAACCCCTTTTGCCCAACAATTGCTTTTTTATTACATATGGAAGGACCCAAGTTTTTGCTTACACTTCCCATGCCTCCCAATTGTTTGACAAAATGCCACAAAGAAGAGATCAAGATTTCAAGAATGTAAAAGGGCATGAAATATTTGAGCTTGTTAACATCGTTAAAGAAAAGCCTGATACCTTAAGTGCTTCACAAGTACATGGCTTAGCGCTTAAAGTAGGCATGCTTGCTTATTTGCCCACTATAACTACTCTCCTCATTATATACTCAAGAACCAAAAATTTTAGCTCTTCATTGACCCTGTTTGATGAAATTATAAGTAAAGATGTGGTAACATGGAATGCTATCATGACAGCATGCATAAAGAACAAATCTTTTGGACTTGCAGTGAATTTCTTTACTGAAATGGTGAATGAAGGAAAGCAGTTTTTCGATTCTGCCACGCTTGTTATTGTCATTTCTGCCTTGTCTAACATGAGAGATTTGAGAAAGGGATTGGTTGTTCATTGTTTAAGTATGAAAATGGGACTGCTTTCGGATACGATTTTGGGAAATGCTCTGATTGATTTTTACGCGAAATGTAGTAATTTGAGCTCGTCGGAGTGTGTGTTTCACGAAATAGAATGTAAAGATTTTGTTTCTTGGAATTCAGTTATTAGTGGTTGTGTCTATAATGGTCGTCCTGAGAAGTCTTTGTTGTACTTCAAGCAGATGGTTAATTTGGACAAGGGTGCTGATAGTGTGAGTCTTTCGTGTGCTATTGCTGCCTCTGCGTGTTTAGATGAGTTTAGTTGTGGTCATGCTATTCATGGATGGGGTATAAAGCTAGGATCTGAGGAAAGCCGCCACCTTTCAGTGGCGAATTCTCTCATTTCATTGTATTCCCAATCTGGGGACGTTGATGCTGCTGAATATATCTTTAATAAAATGGAGTATAAGGATATTATAACATGGAATTCTATGATAAGCGGATTCGCTTTGAATGGAAAAATCAGTGATGCATTTGATGCTCTTTATGAAATGCAGCTCACAAGGACCGTAGAACCGGATGCTGTGACATTGATTTCTATTGTTCCGTTAGTTTCAGAATTCATGCTATTGAGAGAAGGGAAAGCTATTCACGGATTTACCATCCGGAGAGAGATGGGAGCAGAACTGTCGGTGATGAATGCCCTTATGGATATGTATTTTAACTGCGAAAGGACCAAGGACGCTGAGCAGCTTTTCTTAAATATGCCAAAGAAAGATCTAGTTTCATGGAATACCATAATCTCTGGGTATTCCCAGAATGGCCGTTGTAGAGAAGCTCAGTCGTTGCTTAATGAATTCCGGAGTGGGAACTCGAAATGTAGCCTGTCAACTCTTCTGGGAATTCTTCCTGCTTGTGATTCTCCTAACTCAATTCGATTCGGAAGGTTGATCCATTCATGGGAGGTGAAGTTGGGATTTGTAAATAATATAATCCTAGTAAATTCGTTGATGTACATGTACATTTCTTGCGGAGATCTAGTAGCTTCTTTCAAATTGCTGGAGGAGATAGCTTATACTGCTGATGTAGATAGCTGGAATACTGTGATTTCGGGATGCACACAGAATGGCCATTTCTGGAAAGCTTTAAATGCTTTCAAGTTAATGAGACTCAAATCAAATATCATCCATGATACTATCACTCTAGTCAATGTCATATCAGCTTGTGGAAATCTTGAATTAAAATTTGAAGGAAAGTCAATTCATGCCCTAGCTTTAAAGACCTCAGCTGGTCAAGATATTCGTGTGCATAATGCTCTTGTTACTATGTATGGAAAATTGAGTGACGTGGAAAGTGCAAGATCAGTGTTTGAACTTTGCTTTTATCGTAACTTATGCTCTTGGAACTGCATGATATCTGCTTTAGCTCAGAATAAAAGTTCTAAAGATGCAATGGAATTTTTCCGTTTGCTTGAGTTTGAACCAGATGAGATCACCATGGCTACCGTTCTTTCAGCTTGTCGGCAACTTGGAATTATTAGACATGGGAAACAGATCCATGCACACGTCATAAGATCTGGTTTTTACCAAAATGCTTTTGTATCAGCTGCTCTTGTGGATATGTATAGCAGTTGTGGGAGGTTAGACATTGCTCTTAAAGTGTTTCAGAGTTCAGCAGAGAGATCTATTGCAGCTTGGAATTCAATGATTTCTGCATATGGTTTCCACAGCAATGGTCAGAAAGCAATCGACATCTTTCATGATATGATTGATTTGGGACTTACTCCATCAAAAGTCACATTTATCAACTTATTAACAGCTTGCAGCCACACAGGGCTTGTTGACCAAGGCTACTGGTATTACAATCGTATGCTTGATGAGTTTGGAGTTCATCCTTCCACTGAGCATCATGTCTGCACGGTTGATATGTTAGGGCGATCAGGGAGGCTGCACGAGGCGTATAATTTTATCAAAGAGCTTCCGACCCCACCTGATCCAGGGATCTGGGGTGCTTTGCTGAGTGCCTGCAATTATCATGGTGATCTTCAATTGGGGAAAGAAGTAGCAAATATACTCTTTTCGTTGGAACCTGAGAATGTTGGGTATCATCTTGCATTATCCAATATATATGTTGCTACTGGAAGCTGGAAGGAAGCTGGAGAGTTGAGGGACATTGTTCATATAAAGGGGTTAAAGAAATCTGCTGCTTACAGTCTTATTGATGTTGGCTTCTACTGAAACATCAAGACCTCGTGCATAGATGCCAAGAAGAGCAAAAGTCTTTGGACGCGCAACAACAAAAAAAACCTGCCTACTTGAATCAAGAAGTTTTTGCCAGGGAAGAATAATATCAACCACTTGACGTCAATTGAGGCAACCGTTATGGACTGAGGGTTTTTTAGTAGAGGAAAACAGTTAACAGAACATTTTGTCGAGCGTCTAATCTTAAAGAAATTTTCGAGCTTCAATTGGCCTTTGTTGCTGGTAGAACTTGATGGTTCACATTAATTTCAAACAAAATTTTCCAAATATATTTTTTTCTATCCCTTAATTTGGTGGGAGACATGTATGTCAGTATAGGATAAATGTGACTAGTCCAGTAGTACTGAAATGAAATGAGCATGATTAGAGTGAAATTGATACAGAGAATTCATATAACCAATCTTTGAGGAGCAGTTGATTGATTTCTTTTCTTGTTGTGTTACTTATTGCAAATATCCAAGTGAAACATCTTTCGGAGTTTCCTCATTTTAAGTTGATCGAGAGAATACATTTTTATTTACTTAATTATATTATCGATATGCCCCCTCACGGGTGGTGGACAGTGGCAGTTAGCGATGAAAGTGGATGGAGTAGTGATGAAATGTCATTTTAACATGATATTAATCATTCAGATCGATTAAAAAGCTGACAGACTTAATGACTGAAACCAGAGTAATTAATTGATTCAAATCTTCATTAAGTGCAAGCAAATGAGGCTTTAATCTCCACAGAGATGAGGTCTAACATATTCAGAGAAATTTAATACTATCATAAGCTTTTTATACCTTCTACACCTTCACTCGTGGTTGTCATTATTCCTTGAAAATACTTGCACCAAATCTCTACAAGATACTAGGAGTTGCAAGACTTGTAGTAACTTCTACCTAAGAGGACATTGATTGCATTGGGAAAAAAAAAAAATCCATGCTAAACTACAAGATAAAATCTCTCTTGCAATATTATTTCTATGACTTATGAGGGTCACTATATCCATACTACTTTTTACAATTGGAATCGTGAGATTTATGCATTTTTGGCTTACAAAAGATTGATCAGCATCAGAAGAAGAAGGTGGGGCGACTATGGTGCGGCGTTGACTCAAACATGTGTTGTTTTATTCATAGTATCACTTTTTGTTATATTTCTCAAGTAAAAATTAGTCAAAAAATGGCCAATGTGCAAAGAAAGTAAAATTTTCCATCATCTATTGAATATCTGACACGATTCAGAGTATGAGGGTCAAACTATCTTATTGTCAATATGAATTCGGATATATATAGAATCTTCAAGTTTTTTGAATAAAATTTAAAAACTACATAAATGGTATTATAAGTCACAATAATTGACAATTCAAAATATTTAAACTAAGATATGAAAAAGTCGCAATCAAAGAAAAGCTCATTCAATAATTCTCCAAATAATAACTTGTCAAATAAAGACCAATGGAGGAAATGATTACTTATTGCCACTTACAATTTTTTAATAGAAGAAAATGACCTTTTCATTTTATTTTGTTTTGTGTTATTTTCAAATCTCTTATGGAAAAAAAAAAATTTGTAAAAAGAATATAAAATTAAGAACAAATTTATAAAAGACTACAAAATTATTTGACGCATACTGAGATAGAAGGAGTATATGAAAATTAAATGAATTGAAAATATTCCGCTATACTATGAAAAATTCTGGACCAACCTATCCAAAGGAGCAAGAAAGTGAATAAATGGATTAACTTAAGTGAAAGCACACTCATGTCTTCGATACGATACTTGGTGAAAACATTATAAACTGTCCTATCTAAAGAGGGATAATTTCATATATGTTCATTCAAGTATAGTAAATTACTTGCTAAAGTCATTTATGTTTATTTTGTATCAATAAAATCACTCAAGTTAGATCACTTTATCCACAAAGTCATTATAGCTGGAAACTGAAATTGTGAGTGAATCGATCAATTTAGAGTAGAATCATAATGAAGAAGAAGAGATGAAATGGAGAAGAAGAAGTAGCCGTTAGTTTCATTGAATAAAAGTTGAGTACCCAATACAATGTAATGTCCTATTTATAGGTAATTATCCAACATACTTAATTAACTAATCCACATTACAGAAATGACTAAACCACCCTTTTAGCTTATTTACAATACTCTTCAACACTTCTCCTCAAGCTAGGAGCCATGAAAATGTTGAGTAATCCTAGCTTGGAAACTAGATATTCATGTTGAACTCTGTTCAACCCTTTTGTAAACATATCTGCAGGCTGCTCAGTTGTGTGTATGTACTCAGTTTTGATCATTCCTTGCTAAATTTTTTCCCTTATGAAATGGCAGTCAATCTCTATGTATTTTAATTCTTTCATGGAACACAGGATTGGCTGCTATCTGAATGGCTGCTTTGCTATCACTGTATTTGTACCCCTAAATCCTTGATTAATCCTGTTAGCCATGTCAATTCTGCCACTGTAGTTGCAATGCTTCTGTACTCAGCTTCAGCCGAGCTTCTTGAAATAGTTGTTTGTTTCTTGGATTTCCATGAAATAAGTGATTCTCCCAGCTTTATCATAAACCCTGTCACTGATTTTCTTGAGAATGAGTAGGCTGCCCAATCAACATCACAAAATGTTGTAACTATGTCTTTCCTGGTGCTTGACATTAGAATTCCTTGTCCAGGTTGAGTTTTCACATACCTTACTATTCTTAATGCAGCTTCCATATGTGATCTTTTTGGTTGTTGTAAAAACTGACTTAAAGTCTGTACACTGTAGGCAATATCAGGTCTTGTAACTGTTAAGTATAATAACTTTCCTATTAGTCTTTGATAACTTCCTTGATCTTCAAGTAATTCATCTTCTTTGTAGTCTGATCTTTGTTCATGTCCTTCACCTTCCTGATTTCTGATTTCCTTGACATATTGATCATATTCTCTAGTGGTAAGCTTCACCTTTGTGTCTATGGGAGTACTTGCAGGTTTAGCAAAGACTGAGTCTAGATTCTGATATTAACTCTAATGCATACTTTCTTTGATACATTAGGATTCCTTTTTCTGATCTTGCAAACTCAATTCCCAGAAAATATTTCAACTCACCTAAGTCCTTCATCTTGAAGGCTTCTTGTAATGCAACTTTTGTCTTGATTATTGACTCTAGACAGTCTAGATTGGTAAACAGGTCATAATACATAGAACTGACAAATCCTCTGCCATTATCAGTTCTTATGGTCTTGACCATTAGATCATATTGATTTCTGATAAGAGTCGGGAAATTCTTTATATGCACAAATACATTAGACTTCAATCTTAGTAGAAAGACCCAAGTAAATCTTGAAAAATCATCTACAACAGTTAAGAAGGATTTACAACCATCAAAAGTAGCAGTCTTATATGGTCCCCATACATCCATATGCACAAGTTCAAACATCCTGGAACTAGTAGTAGTACTCTTAGGGAATGACAATCTAGTTTGCCTAGCACAAGGACATACTGTGCATTTATTTAGTAAATTTGTAATACTAGACATTGTAGTAGGAAACAGTTTGTGTAAAATACTAGATGACACATGACCCATTCTTTTATGCCACAAACTAAGGTCTTCATCTTTAACAGTTTCACTAGTAGAGTACAGACCATAACCAAGTATTTGTTCCTTAGTAAGCCTGAGTTTTGACCTTATGAGATAGTAGAGACCATCATTTTTCTTACCAATCTCCTTCACCTTCCCAGTGAAGAGATCCTGGAAAACACAAAAATCAGGATAAAACTTAACTAAGCAATTCAGTTGTCTGGTTAATTTTGACACTGACAACAGATTGAATTTAAACTCAGGTATGTATAACACATTATGAATATTGCTCCTAGATGATATAACACTTGTACCTGTTTGTTTAACATGAGTAACCTCACCATTAGGGAGTATTACCTTCTTATCAATTTCAGGTTTAGTCAAAGTAAATTTTTCTAATGTTTCTAAGTCTGAAGTCATATAATCTGTAGCCCCTGAGTCTATGATCCATTCTTTTGGATTTTGTGAGACTAGCAGAGCACTACATGTACCTATCATGTTTGTAGAATGAGTGATATTGCTGGATTGAGATGGTTGTCCACCAAGTTGACTTTGCTCCATCATTTTGCAAATTTCAGCAGACTGAGAAGGTGTGAGTGTTGTAGGGCCTTCAGTTCTTTGAAACCGAGCATTATTCTTTGTAGAGGAACACCATCACTTGGTTGATATTGATTGTAATGTTAATTGAAATTCATCATCATCTGATATCCAGTGTTCACATCTGAGATACTCATATTCTGATTCTGCTGTTCAACAACTGCATTATGAGTTGTATGTGCACTTTGTCCACCTCCTCTACCATACTTTGCCCTGAACCTGTTATCAAACTGATGAAATTTATTTTCACTTTAAGTGAACCTTCCATCTCCTTGATTATCTTTGGGATGATCTGGAGGATATCCCACTAGCTTATAGCAATCAACCTCGTAATGCCCTTTAAACTTACAATGATCACAAAAGGCATTAGGATTATAGTTTGGATTGAATCTCTTTTTGAACTTCTGACCTTGGTTTCCAGCTCTAGAGTACATTGCTATAGCTTCATTTTCACTCATTCCCAGATTCTTACCAGAACTTGAACCAAGTAAACCAAAGAGAGTTGTTTGAACTAGTTATAGCTCTTTGGTTTTCATCACTTAATATCATAGAGTAAGCTTGGTTCACACTCGGAAGAGAATTTTGCAACAAGATGTGACTTCTTGCTTGAGAATAGGACTCATTCAGGCCCATGAGAAACTGATAGAGTTTTTGTCTATGCACATATTGAACAAACTCTTTTGACTTATCACAGTTACACCCTGGTATAGGTACCATAGACTCAAACTCATTCTATAATTCTTTCAATTTAGAGTAATAAGCAGACACAGATTGAGTTCCTTGAACTGCAGTAGCAATTTCCTGATGTGTGTTAAATGACCTTGATCATCTATTTTTTCGAATCTCTCTTTCAAATCATCCCACAAAGCTTGTGAATCAGTAGCATATATAATACCACCTATTTGATGAATATCTACAACATTCATAAGCCAGGACAATACTATAGCATTCACACGTTCCCACTGATCCCACAAACTTTCAGGATAGTTTTCCTTCTTACATTTTCCATTAACGAACCCTATCTTATTTCTTCCTAACAATGCAAGTTTCATAGATTTACTCCGTTTTGTGTAATTTTCACTACCTTTCAATTGAAACGAAATTATAGTTGTTCCACTTACATCGGGTCATTGAAATTAACCGTGACTCCGAATCAAAATCTCAAAGTTGAATACCCAATACAATGTAATGTCCTATTTATAGGTAATTACCTAACATACTTAACTAACTAATCCACATTACAGAAATGACTAAACTACCCTTGTAGCTTATTTACAATACTCTTCAACAGAAACTAAAGGCATAATTTCATAAATCCCCTTCAAGTTTGATTTCGTAACAATAATTTTCCTTGTGTATTACGCTACATTTTTTAGCAACTATTTTAACTTGATTATTATTAATAAAAGTTGTGTTTGAAAAATTTATCCTTTTAATTTATTTCTTTGGTTTAATTAATTTTTGTGTACCCATTAGTCAAATCGCAATTTTTTTTTTGTCAATCACAATTTTTATAAACAAAAACTTAGTTAAATCATACTATGGGTGGTGGAATTGCCGTGGCGGAATCGTAAGTGCTCTTGCACGGAGAGCACATGCTAAACATAGCTACCAAACCATATGTTTTACGAGGAGTTAAAATTAATTATAGAGCCATTGGAGAATTCTTATGCAATGTTGATGTATTGAGACATGATCAACTTAGTTATTAACGAGCAAAATAATAGGAAAAATTTGAGCGAAGCTAAGGAACTTTTTTTTTCTTCTTGTAGAATAACTAATAACAGGAAATGGATGGCTAACGTTAAGAAAATGCTATTTATGTTTTTGTTCTACCTGCATATATAATTTCTAGACTTACGTATTATCATTGTCACAAGGTAAGAATAAAAAAAAAATAACGGCGATAGGTTTACAAAATTAATTAAACAAAATAATATATCGTAAAGGAAAAATTTGTCAAAATCACAAATTTTTATATTAATAATAATTCAAGTTATAATATTTGTTAAAAAAATTAAAATAGAACTGCAAGTGTAATGTTATAAATCACAAGGGAAGTGAGTGTTACGAAATTATACCTTTAGTTTTCTAGTTATAATGACTTTGTGGATAAAATGGTCTAACTTAAATGACTTTATTTGATATAAAATAGACGTAAGTGACTTTAGCAAGTAATTTGGTATACTTGAATGACCATATATGAAATTTGCCCATCTAAAGACTATAATCAGAACCTTTGTATATTGTATAGAGAATTGAACTCTATAATTATGCTAGTCTCTGAAATGTCAAATCAGTGCAATGATACTCATAAAGCAATCACTAAAAACTTTCCCTTAATTTGTAATTACTTTATATATGTGATATGTGATTAGGATCCACAAGTTTTTATTCTACTGTATCTGTAAGATACACAATGCGCGTATCGTCACTTAATTTGGTGATAATATGAAAATTCTTCATATTCTCGATGTACGTAACATTTAAGAGAATCTCAGAAAAAAAGGAAAAAATTAAGAGAAGATTTGTATATCTGTAGAAAAAAATCAATTCTAATTGATGATTTAAATCATTTAACCATTATAAGTGGCATTGATTGGTGTAAATCCACTGTGGGTAAGTTTTTACCATTGATTTGTTGGCTTGTTCTGCTTACCAAAGGTAGAACAACGTGGATGGAGACTAGAGATTGGGTAAATATCCATAGCCGGTGTTTAATCTTTTCTTTTAATTGGTTAAACCTAGCTAATGGCGATATCCACTAATTAGATTTAATGCACCTTGTGTATTTTATATTTATTATGCACTTTTGTGTATGCAATCAACACTAGTAGGAAGAGAAGAGTAATAGCCAAATCCACTAGTAGTATTGTCTACTTTGAATCTAGATCTATACGGTTTTAAAACGTGACGTTACGATCTGAGACTTATTTTCTTATATATCAAATATTTGTCTCGTATTTTACCAATGTAGAATTTACCTAGGATGTCCCGGTGCATCTTATGTTTAAAGTCGTCGCTAGTAGAAAAAAAAAAATGGGTTAACCTTGTACGTAGGCTCGGTACCTTTTAGTCCAAATTTAGGAATCATAAACAATATGGAGTAACAAAAGAAGCAAATTAAACAAGAATGAAGCCATATGAAGTAAATCGTGGCTAGCAAAGCATACCTTTTTCTTAAAAAATTCATGGTTCAGATTTGACTTTTTTCTCTTTAATGATGTGTCATTTTCCTATTGGTTGTATTTTCCATGTCAATGACAGGTGAGCCTCACGCATTTTATCACCTTTCTTCAAGTTGTTATGTGTGTTCAATATACACTTTTCTTGACGACTTAGGTTATTAAATAGGTCGAACCTTTAGTCTAAGTGTCTAAATGAAATTAAAAATTCAAATAACTTTCAGGAACTGTCTATGATTCGGACAAAAATACGGATATGCTAAATAGTAAGATAAAATTGTTTCCATATATTTGTATGAGGGTACACCCTCATTAAACTTTAAATTTCAATAATACATTTGTAACACTGTACTAGTTGTCTTGGGTTACAAAAGATTCATCAGCTGGACTAGGAGGGAAGAAAGCAGTGCATTTTTGGCAGATGCAAGTATTAGCTTGACAAAGTTTTGTCCCATCTTCCCCACAATTAACCTTGCAATCTGCTGGAGTCTGGCAAGGATATGTGGATCCTGCATTACCTGTTTCCCAAAATTCATAATTCATTAATTAAAAGGGAATATACATACTCCTATATATATTATAACACAAACAATTGAAGCAGGTAATTTCAAAAGTCTTCATTTTTTTCATTAAACTTTGTCTGAAGTACTCAAACTACAACAGATAAAGTAAAACAGAATGGAGAATTTTTGGAATAATGTAGGAAGTAGGAACCAAAGGGAATATTCATGTTCATCAATATAATGAAAAAGGAGAAATTGATGCCAAATAAGTATTAATTTGTACATACCATAACTTGAATTGACTCGTTCAGTTTTGCTATGTTTGACATTTTCTTATTAGTCCGTTTCAATAAAAGAATGACACGTTTTATAGGCACACAACTATTAGGACATGTTTAAGACCATGCATTCCAATAGTTTTATAACAACACAAATAATTGAAGATCATTATTTCAAAAATCTTCATTTTTTTTAATTAAACTATGTGTGAACTCAAATACGACAGATAAAGTAAAACGGAATGGAGTAAATTTTTTGGAATAACATAGGAAGTAGGAAACCAGAGAGACCATTTACTTTAAAAAAAAAAAAAAAAAAAAAAAAAAAAGAATCTTGAACTAACCTTTACAAATGAGCAACAAGGTGAACAACAAGATCACTTTGAAGGAAAGAGAATTCATCTTCTTTAGATACTAATACTTTAGTGACTATATGATAATTTTTCCTATGTGAAAACCATCTTCACAACAATTGTATTTATAGAGAAGTCAAAGCAAAAGATATTAAATGTAAATTCCATTGGAAAAGATTTTATAAAATCCATCACTTTGGGCCATTTTGCTGTAAATGGTAGGTTGTTACATGGTATAATCTTGTGGGAAGATTTTCATTATCCTAAGAAGTCAAAAGAATAGATTATGTGACTCCTGCTTCTTTTCTTTAATTATGTTTAATCTGATGGGAAAATTTTCATTATTCTAAGAAGTCAAAAAGAATAGATTATGTGACTCCTGCTTCTTTTATTTATTTACTTACTACTATTATTTTTATTTAGTTACAATAATTTTTTCAGTTTTAAAAAATGGTTCTTGCTTAAGAAGAAAGGCTTTTTATCACTTTTATATATTTAAATCTATCAATATACATGTATATATGTATTTAGTTACTCCTCAAAATGTGAGTTCATGTTAAATCCATTTATTTTTCTCAGTTCTCGTTGAATTTAACAATCGGAATTCGTTAAAATATTTATGGAGACCAAAAGTGTGGACTTTTGCAAACTTAAGAATTAGAAATGCTTAGGAATATATTTAAAGGACCATTTTGAACTTACTCCAAACATAAGGGGTTATTTTCTCATTTTCATCTTCTCCAAAAATGAATATCACATAACTTAAGTATAAAATTTGAATAGTTAACATATGAGTTCGAATCCTTGAAATTTATGAAGTTGTACAAAAATGAGTTAGTGCCAAGCATTTTAAAACGTCCCAAAAATGGGAACGAACGAATGTTAGTATTAGTGAAATTGTATCTACCATTTAAAAAATCGTCAAAATAAAGAAAAAGAATATCAAATACATTTAAACAAAGGGGAGTACATGCTCCTCTCAAGTCTCAATAAACAACCAATAATACAAAGTCAAAAACCGGACATCCATCTTTTTTTTTTGGTCAAAATAATATTGAAGAGAGAATTGCATATTTGGTACTCCCTCCATCCAATATTACTTGTTCACTTTTTTTTTTACACGCCCTTTAAGAACTCATAAATAAAAGTGTATTTTTACTACATTAGCCTTATCTCTCTCTAATTAATTACATTCTAATCAATATTGCTTACTTTAAAAAACAATTAATGTTAAGGGCAAAGTAGGAATAAGATAATTAATTCTATCTTGATTTTGTAAATGACCAAGCATTTTGGGACGGATATTTATAATAATGTGGACAACTAATAAGGAACAGAGGAAGTACTTAATTACATGGTTCCTACATTTGTTGTCCAAACTTTTTTGTAGTCCAAAAATTTGAGCCACCTAATTTTATTGAGTTTGTGCATTTTTTATCCTCTTCGTTTTTCTTTTTCTTTTGTCTAAACGTGTACATGATGATCATTGATACTCAACTTTCTACAGAAATGCAATATGAAGCCTCCTCTTGATGGCATTAAGTTTTTGGGAAAAGAACAGATGCCTATTGCACCCAAAATAATTATCCGGTTCTGTACTCTAACTTTCATACCTCCAAAACTATTTATTTGGATGCCCCCAAAACTATGATACCAATATGGTATCTCTTATAAACCGTAATGGTATCACAGAGGACTACTTTCACTTCTTCAAAAACACTTATCAACTCTCTATGAAACCCAAATGGTATATGTAATATATTGACAGGTTATCATAGAAGACCGTGTTCATTCATTCAAAAAACACACTTTCCTAAAAAAAAAACCTCTATGCTATTATCATGTTATATACATATACTGGAATGATATCATGGAGGATTGCTTCAGTCCTTCAATGAGACACTCCTCAATCCTCCATTATACCTAGTATGTACCATATACTGAGATGGTATCATGGAGGAAGGGTTCGGGCGATGATACTCGGGTAAATAGTTTCGACCTAACTGGATAGAAACAAAATTAGTTTATGAGGGGACATGATCGGGTAAATATTTTGTGTTGTTTTCCCTAAATTTTTGGACAGTCCATTTTGTCAAAGATATTATGTTCTTTTATTTTAAAAAGGATAAATTAATAGGGAACCTTTAAACAACGATAAAATTATCTTTATATGATCTTATAGTCATGAGCTTGAGCGCGTTAAATTAATAAACCACTAATGCTTGCGTCAGAGCCCGGCAATTTTGTAACCCAAAAAAAAAAAAAATTGAAACCAAACTAACCCATTAAAAAAAAAAAAAAAAAAACCAAACTAGGCTTCACGCACAGAATCTGTGCGTGAAAGGGCCAAAGTGTACATTTACACTTTGGTCATTTCATGCACAGATTATGTGCGTGAAACCCCTACCAAAAACCGACCCCCACCTTTATTCTTTGGAAATCAAACTCAAAATTAAGGTTTTTTTCGTACTTTGATCGAAGATTAGTTACGTTTCAAAACACCGGAATATAAATATTTTATATAGAACTTAATATTTTTTTTAGTGTACAATAATATCGGCTCATTACATCAAGTATACATATTTGGATCGTCGTTTTAGGGGTTGTAAAGTGCTCCGAAGTACGTTTGAAAACTTGTTATATTTAGGTTTAAGTGTCATATTTTATAGGGTTTTGATTAATCTCTTTTGTTTTACTCCCAAAGCTATGAAAGTACTTTTTTGGTTCAAGAAAGATAGAAAAGAAAAAATTACTCTGCTTTGTATTAGTTTTTTTTTTTTTCTTTTATGTCTATTTTATTTTGTTATTGTATTGTGTAATCCGCACCTTTTGAATGTGCAAAAATAATTCATCCAATACGAGAGGTTCATAATAATTGAAAAATATTTCATTCCATTAGCACCGAAATACATCATTAAATTACAATAGAGTTAAAAAAAAAATCAAGTTCTAGACACTCTTCTACTTCCAGATGTGCTGCCACCATGGGAGTTTTGCCCACATGAACGCTTATCATGCCCAAATTGCTTACATGTCGAGCACTTGCGAGAGTAAGTTTTTTCGCTAACATCCATTTGATTGTGATAACGGGTTAGTTTGCTTTTTCCCAATTTACGGATATGGTTCTTGTTCGCAATCATGAAAAACAAAGGCCGGTTGGCCAATAAGCTTGATCACCAAGGGGACGGAAGTGGGCCGGAATATGCTTTAAGGTATTTTTACGACCTTATATTCCTCCGCCACATAATCGGCTTACATTTACGGTCATTCTCTCAAAGCACTTGACTGCATGAGAACATGGCATGTGGTACGTTTGCCACTTACCACAAGTGCATGATTTTGTACGCTCAGTAACGATATGTTTGTTTCCTCCTTTGCCGTCGTAATAACCTATTCTAACTTCATACACTCGTTGAGCGACGTCATACTCGATCATTTGGTGACCCTCTGCCTTTCTTCTATGGTGCTCCATCTTTTTGTAGGGCTTTGGCATCCATGTTCCGTCCTAGGCTAATATAGCTCTGGCCTGCCTTGTCCTATCCGCAAATCGCTCCACGACCTGCCTGCAAGTTAGCCTTACCATTGCGGTGACAGGTAGTCCTCGAGTAGATTTGAGGAGTCTATTGAAAGACTCCGAGTTGTTCGTTGTGAGCATGCCCCCTCTCCTTCCTCTATCAAAGATAAAGCGTCCATTTTTCAACTTCTAATTTCATCAACCAAACATATGCCTCTTCATTCACTTCTCTTAGCAGCTCCATTTTTGCAGCCCATTTTCTTTGTTGATGCTGCATTGCAGCCCCCCATATCAATTTGTTTACAGTGCCATTTCCAAACTTTGTTTGCAAATTAGCCTTTAAGTGCCGTAAACAATATCGATGGTAAGCATGTGAGGTCACCACCTTTTCTAGGCACGCATATTGTGCAATATGCCTTTATGACGTTCCGATAGGACACATATGCCCTGACGACCCTTAATAACATGAGTTTGTAGATGAGTGAAGAAGCGGCAATTGCGAAAGCAAGAGGGAATATTGACCCATTGGCATCCATACCTACTGCAATTAGGAGCTTAATGTTATATCATTCATATACATGCGTCCCATCTATCGATGTCACATTCCGGCAGTGAGCGTAACCATCAATACTTGGTTTGAATGCCCAAAAGACGACCCGAAAATTCTCGCCCTCTAAAAAGCCGCCACCGTACAACAAAGTCGGATTAGCATGTTGTAGAGCCACCATATACCCCGGCAACGCCTAAAAAGAGGATTCCCAAGTTCCAAAGATCATCTCAAAAGCACGTCTACGCCCGAGAAATCCCTTTCTCTTGCTTATGATTTTACCATATTTTGAGTGGACCATGCTAATACAAGTTTCGATGGGCATCCTGCATAAGTTTAAACAAACAACATTTCGCAATTATATTTTAATTGCTATAAGATATATAATACAAACGGTCAGGTAAGTTACCTTGGAGTTTCCTCAATGTGTTTAAGTAACACATGAGCAATCATGTTTATATCTAAATTAAAATGATCTGCTCGACTTTGTCCCATATCACAACTGTGCTTTGGGTGGAATTTTGTGATTTCCCGGACACCATCAATGCTTAGCAATTCCCCGAAGCAACCACCGACCTCGAGTATGTCGCTTACAAATCAGCCTCCATACCAATTTGTTTGAGTCATCAACCTTAAACTCCCTCATATCCTTTATACAATACATTCTGACAGCCCGTTGCAACATCTTTTTTGATGTGAACTGCATTCCCTTTGCAAGGACGCATTCATCGCCATGGGATTTTTGGTTCAATCCACGTTTTTTGGCGACTTTGATCATCATCTCTTGTGAAGAAAATGCATCCTCATGACCTTGGAGACTATCAAGATATGGAATATAGTCGAACGCCACCGCATTTGCGTCAGAATCGGGGGTTTTCCGCCACCTGAGGTGGTACATGGTGGTGAGTTGGTCTCGGATTGCTTTTCGGGGACTAAAATGCGCATCTTCTTCATCCCCTTCACTATCTTCATCATCTCTCCTTCCGCATTATTAGTCGGTTCATCGCCATCACTCTCCGATGTATCCACATAACTTGGACAATCGCGCCATCTAAGACAGCCTCCTCCTACACGATAAAAAGCATATGTTAAATATATATATATATATATATATATATATATATATATATATATATATATATATATATATATATATATATATATATATATATATATATTATTTAACATCAAGGTGATGAACCTACACATATTGATAATAGAGTACGGTGTGGAGAATGATCAACTCTACCAAACCGAGAGGACCGCCTTTCATCCACAACATACCACCGGCGAGTTTTGATAATAATCAACAGTACAATCGAGAATTATTATAATAATCAGCTCCACTGAACTGAGAATTATTATAATAATCAACTCCACTGAACTGAGAGTTTTGATAATAATGAGTTGCTCCACTAAATTGACATGATTACCCAATATTACTCGTATCAGGTCTATAACCCCTACAAAGATTTAAAAATGGTTATTTACCAATACATACAATAAACACGTGCACGTACAAAATAATAATATAAGAATGCATATTTACCAAGTTTGATTTACTTGTTGGGTAAGATTTTCCGCGGCACTTGGCCACTCAAAATACCCCCGTAAGAACTAAAATCTCCATACTTGTTAGCTTGATCGGCGCTTCTTGACCTCTCGGGTATCTTTTCAACATACATCTCAAGAACATTAAGGGCGGCTAAATGTTTTAATTCTTCCGCGCATTCAAATAATCCCTCAAAGAATCATCATCATTGATATAATGCCTACCATAAAGCACTATAACATTGGAAATCGATTGTGGATATCCGCTCGTTATAGAGATTTCATACTCATCTGTACTAACCTTCATTTTTTCATATATGTAAGTGGCTAGTGATTCATAAAACATTTCAAGTGGACATTTAATATGAACGTTTGGTCTTTTATTGTAACGAACTATACTATTGTCATCAAGGATAATACCATCCCAATGTATTGAAACCTTAACTGGTGGAATATCTTGAGCTATTTTTTGTAGGAACTTTGATTTTTTTTTTTTTTTTGAATGACTTCACAGACTTAAACTTATGAAATTGATGAGTTTTTACCTCGTCCAACATTCTTCTTAAATAGATTCATATTGACCCCTATTGCGCATTGAAACATTGCGTAATATGAATTAAATTCAAATAAACGGTCAAAAAATGCAGCATTGTATTGTCAAATCGGTCCTTTACGTGTCATTAAAAAGCTGAAATAGGCATGCATGATGTGTTGTCAAATCATGTTCTATTAGGCATTGAAACATTGCGTAATATGAATTAAATTCAAATAAACGGTCAAAAAATGCGCATTGTATTGTCAAATCGTGTCCTTTACGTGTTATAAAAAAAGTGAAATCGGCATGCATGATGTGTTGTCAAATCATGTTCTATTGCGCATTGAAACATTGCGTAATATGAATTAAATTCAAATAAACGGTCAAAAAATGCGATTGTATTATCAAATCGGTCCTTTACGCGTCATAAAAAAGTCAAATCGGCACGCATGATGTGTTGTCAAATCATACCTATTGCGCAATGAAACATTGCGTAATATGAATTAAATTCAAATAAACGGTCAAAAAATGCAGCATTGTATTGTCAAATCTGTCCTTTACGTATCATAAAAAAGCTGAAATTGGCATGTATGATGTGTTGTCAAATCATGTTCTATTGCGCATTGAAACATTGCGTAATATGAATTAAATTAAAATAAACGGTCAAAAAATGCAAAGACTATATATAACAGGATTGATAAATAACTAGTATTCACTTTAAAACGAGTTATCATGACATTCTACACCCAATTTGGTAATCTTGATTCTATTACAAGTTTACCCCAAAGAAACATATTTGAAGCAATGGGTAGGACATGGGAACTAGATGATGATGATTTTCATTGCTCAAATAACCCTAACAAAACATTCAGTCAAGAATACAATAAAACAATGAGAGAGGAGTGGAATTGGTGTGTTAGGGAGGTTGAAGCACTGGAGCAAAAGTTAGCTTCAGTAGAGCTTAAACGCCCAAAAAAACATGTTATGTCAATGCCCGCGGAACTCCACAAGAGTTTAATTTTGCTCTTAATCGTTTTCGCGAAGAGAACAATCGGATGCAAATACGTTACCATAGGGTAGAATATGGTATACATGGTAGCACAAAATTTAGATCCAAGTGGGATTCGGACTGTGAAATGTCCGGTGAAGTTTAATATTTTTCTTATAATAAGGTAAGTAGGTAGGGTCATAAAGACACCCCCCCCCCCCGAGGGTACTTGGGGGTTTGCAACTATATAAGTAGCCCTTTTTTTTTTATTAGACTACAACGTATTCAATGTCGAGTAGTAGAAACTCGCCCGTCTTTACTCCTTCCAAAAAAATCAAATAGCAGTGATGATGAGAGTTCAAATCATAGCAGTTTTTCGAGTGATACCAGTGATTTCAAACTAGACGAGCTAAATCCCCACCTTCTTATAGAGCGTAATGATGATTTCTGCAGTGTGAAATATTCAGATGCGCGAGAATATTATTGCGGTTTATGCCGAGAATGATCACATCGGATTGCTGAATCAGAACGTCTTGTTCGTGACTTGGAAAATCTCAACGCTCCAATCCCAACAAGGTACTCAATAACCATGCCTCGAGTAGGTCCAAAGAACTTGCTAGCTTGCCGTACAAAAGATTAGAAAAGAAAACAACAGAATGCTAGCAAGACGTTGTAGATTTTACATGCTAAAGTTGGCCGAAGAACAAGCATCATCAACCGGTAGAGAATTAACATCTCCTGAAAAAATATGTGTGTTAAGAGACCGTCAATATCGTTCTGAGGACGATATTGAGGACTTCTATTCTGATGACAATTAGGGTCTATTTAGGCTCACTGTCTTAGATTATGGGTCACTTAAGTTTCGGACAAAGGCTGTTAATTTGTATTTTTATTTTATGATGAAGTCATAAATTTGAATTAGTTTGGCATGTTTTTAATTCTTCAAAGTTTATTGTTAAAGTCTATTATTAATTGACAATTTAACAAAGAAACACAAATAAATTAGTACATAAAGGGTGCGGATTATATTATAGGGGAAAAGGTACAACTAGTAAAAAACATAATCCATAGAAATATTAAACTTAATAAACAAAATACATATAAATAATGAACAACAATAAGATAGCACAAATAATCTTCCACAGTTTAAGTTTTTCTTTCAAAGCTATTTTCTCGTGTGGTGAGCCTCTAAGTTTAGCCTTCAAAGAAAATTCATTTTTTTTTTTTTTCGGAACCGGCGAGCAAGACCTCCAAAAGTTCAATTTTTTCTTCAGCTTCCACAAGCTTAAATTGCGAGTCCAACTTAGCGGTATCTCTAGAGATATGTGAAGTCGCGGTATCTCTATCAAAAAGTGGATTTTTAAACTTCGCCGCCACCGTTTTATCCACGTGAATGCTATCTTCCCACCGAAAGTGTTTGCAACCGCTCGTATCCTATAAACATTACAAGAAAATCAGTTTTTTAAAGTAAAATATATGGATAACATGAAAAAAAAAAACACTAAAAAATGTAAAAACACTTACTTCGGCACTTTACAACGCCAAAAACAAAGGACCTTGATTATCTGGGTCTTTGATGTTTTTAGTTTACAACAATCGCATTCCCAAATATCGGGTTGTATAGCAAACTTTGAAGTTTCAATACTTTGAGACATGTTTTTGGAGTGCAAAAGTGTGTCGAAAGGGTGAAAATGGAGGAAATGAATAAGAAGAGCATTGAAACGGAATCGTTTGTAGGGGTTTCACGCACAGAATATGTGCGTGAAGCCTAGTTTGGTTTTTTTTTTTTTTTTTAATGGGTTGGTTTGGTTCCAAAATTTAGTTTTTGGATTACAATAGTGCCGGGTCCCTTGCGTCATGATAAGTTGCCTACATCACACCCCACGAACACCGCATAAACACCGATGCTGTTCATGCATCTGGCTACCTGTTATTTTGTTAAGGATAATTTGTCCAAGGAAGTATGTGATTTCGTGAGACCTTGACCATTGATAGGCATGCAAAGAGGTCACATTATTACCGTGAAAAGAAACAACCCATAAAAATATGTGAAATTGCAAACAAGAACCAAACTAAATTACCCTGTATGAAACTGTAGGACACCTAAAATTTTACTCAAATTGGAAAATACAGTAATTTATTCAATAAATCAAACATAAGCTTTATAACTCATGTTAGTACTATTTCTAGTTGAACATGACCCTTCATGGATTGCAGCTTTTCTCACTACAAACTTCATTTGCTAAAGCAGCTAATTTCACTGGAATTAGGGTGGTTTCATTATTAGCTGTGGGTGGAAAGTACACAAATTGGGGAACCTTTACCACAGTTAACGTGGCATTATTCTACATTTAAACATGAAATAGATTAATTCCGTGATTATTCTCATTGATTGAGTTGGTAAATATACCATAGTTTACAATGTCCTATTAGGATACAAACTATACTAACCTAAAATAGAAGATTTACAAAATATTCTTTTACTACATATTTACACTATTTATCACACCCCCGCAAGCCGAAACGGAGGTTTACGAACGCCGAGATCGTCCCTAAAATCTTCAAATAAGACCCGCGCATTCTTTAGTGAAAATATCGGCGAGTCGATATCGGACGGAACACGAAGAACCCGACGTGGCCACGCGCCACCTTTTCACGAACAAAATGTATATCCATCTCAACGTGTTGGCGCCGATGTTGAACTCGATTTCGACAAAAATGGCACCGACATTATCACAATAAACTAAAGTAGCCTTAGGGATCTGACAATGTAGTTCCAAGAGCAGGTTACGTATCCAAGAAGATTCCGAGACAACATTAGCAACCCCCCTATATTCTCGCTTCCGCACTAGAGCGAAAGAGTAGGTCGGCGCTTAGATGACCAGGATATCAAATTATCTCCTAAAAACACGCAATAACCCGACGTCGAGCGTCTGGTGTCTGGACATCCCCCCCAATCAAGCACGTGTAAGAAACCAAATCAAGAATCGAAGATGAGAGATGCAAACCATGATCAAGAGTCCCCCGAATATACCGAATAATCCGCTTAAGAGCAAGCATACGTGTATCTCGTGAGCATGCATATGAAGACAAATCATTGGACGGCATAAGAAATATCCGTCCGGTGAAGGTAAGATACCAAGAGCACTCGCAAGGCTCCGAAATGAGCGGGATCGTCACACGTATCGCTGTAAGAGGCACCGACCTTTGGTTTAGTGTCAACCGGAGGGAAGAAGGCGTTTACACGAGGACATTCCCGCACGTTCAATAATGTCTGTAGCATAACTTCGTTGTGATAGAAACATACCACCCTTGTGACGGGTTACCGCAATGCCAAGAAAATAGTTCAAAGGACCTAAGTCCTTCATAGCAAATTCTGAGCTAAGAAGGTCCATAATAGAACAACGGAGAGCATCTGAAGAAGCAGTAAGAATAATATCATCCACATATAGTAAAATATAAGCCAAGTGGTGCCCTTTGCGATAGATGAACAAGGAGTGGTCAGACCTGCTATTAGCAAAACCAATGGAAGACACAAAGTCAGCAAATCTTTTATACCAAGCTTCCTGCCTCGTTTAAGCCCATATAAGGACTCGCGCAACAAACACACATAATCGGGACGAGATGGGTCTCTAAACCCCATAGCCGATGCATATAGACCGTCTCCTCGAGCTCGCCATGAAGAAATGCATTTTTGACATCCAACCGATGAACGGGCCAATGTTTAGATAGTAGCTAGACTTAAGACAAACAAGATCGTTGTCATTGCTTCACGACCGGACCGAAAGTCTCACCACAATCAATGCCAACTCGTCGTGTTTTGCCATCACCTACAAGACGGGCTTTTATGCCTCTCAAAATCACCATTAGACTTTTCTTTATGAGTAAAAATCCACATAGACCGAATAACATTCACATTAGGCGGACGGGTACCAAATCCCACGTCTTATTTTTAATAAGAGCATCATATTCATCATCCATGGCCAATTTCCACCGGTCACGTAGCGCATCCAACGGTTTACGAGGTATGGGACTTGGTAACCGCCGCATGTAGATTAAATGGGTGCTCGTTCGAAAATCCCGTGCCGACTACGAGTGACCATGCGTGGCGGGTATTGGCCGGACAGCGGAGAAATGGTCGAGTTTGGGGGGTGGGGCAGCCGCGGGGGAGGGGGCGGACCGGTCCCGCATAGAGGACGATGGAGACCGCCGCCTGTGGGGAGGAGGGCACGGTCCCGAGTCACGGCGTCGACGGAGGGTGGGCAGGGGGCAGGAGGGTCGGCACATACGACGGATCAAGTAAGCGAGAGAGGTCATCATCAGCGAAGTCATATGAGGGAGCAGGAGCATGGATTTTGGAAAACGGAAATCGAGTCTCATCAAATAAAACGTGACGACAAATAATGATTTTATTCGAGGATAAATCAAAACATTTGTAGCCACGATGGTTTGGTGGATATCCCAAAAGACACACGAGTTGACCGAGGTGTAACTCGTGAATAGTAGTAGACGGAAAAGGGGATAACATAAACACCCAAAGACTCCTGAGACGAGAATAAGATGGTTTCCGTTGGTAAAGGACCTCTAAAGGAGACTTGTGACCCAATAGCTTACTTGGTAAAATATTAATGAGATACGTCGCCATTTGCAAAGCATGATGCCAAAAGACGAAGGAACGGGAGGTATGAGCAAGAAGAGTCCCATGATGACATTATTTAGTGACCGAATTTTCCTTTCTCGCTTTCCCATTTCGAGGATGTACGAGGACACGAAAGACGGAAAGACATCCCATCGAAGCACAAAAGTTTCTAATTGACTATTAGTATATTCCCTCCCATTATCACATCGGACATTCTTTATAGGACGTTCAAACGAGTAAGAATATGGGTCCTAAAATCCATGAATTTTGAGTAAACATCAGATTTTCTAGCCAAAGGGAAAGTCCACAAAAAATTGGTAAAATCATCCAAAAACAGAACATAATAACGATGGCCCATAGAACTCAAAACTGGAGAAGTCCACAAATCACTATGAATAATGTCAAATGGAAACAAAGTTTCGGAAATAACTAGCAAATGGCAACTTAACATGTTTACCAAGAACGCAAGAATGACAAATACTAGATGAACTAGAGCTATTACATTCAATGCTTTTATTACGCCTAAGACAATCCAAAATCAAGTTCTCGGTGGCCCAAACGATCATGCCAACTAAAAGAAGACAAGGCAAAGAAAAGTCGACGGTGAATTGGTGGAAAATTTGAAGGTGGACAATGGATAGAGCACCCCTACTATTACATCTCATGAGAGCCATCCCCGTCCGGAAGTCCTTCACGTAAAACCCATAAGGATCAAATTCAACACTCACATAGTTATCAGTAGTAAATTTACGAACGGAAATCAAATTCTTTATGAGTTTTGGCGCATGAAGGACATTGTTTAACAATAAAGGAGGGTTCGGGGGAGGCAATTTAGCATGACCACAACCTCGAATTGGAATTGAATTACCATTACCAACAACAATGCCAAGATATACGATTGCTCAAATTAAAATAAGACGAGAGAGTACCTTTTGTGGATGTCATGTGGGACGTGGCGCCGGTATCCATATACCAATTCGAATCGGGTTGGTTCAACGTCATCGTGTGCATGGCCGATTCAATATCCGTCGGAGTCCATTGCGTCGGCGGGCCCGCGGCAACATATGCCTGCTGCTGTGGTCGCGAGCCCAAAATGCCATGGGCCAGCGACCTCGGGCCAGACGAAGAAGATGGCGGCTGCCACTGCTGCTGTGGCCGAGCCCACTGCGTGGTAGGATACGGCAAGCGGGGAGCCCATCGCGGCATCCAACCCCACCGCCACGGTGAAGAGGGCCGTTGCCACCGCCGCCGGTCACCCGAGGGCGTCCTCCACGGCGTCGGCTGCCACTGCCACCGCCAGAACCACGCCACCGCCATTAGTATGCCCGCCGCGAGCCGCGGTTTTTGTTGTTATTTTTGCCCCGATGATGGTGAGAACGACCAGAATTTTCCAGAGGAGAAGAGTCATCAAAATCACGCTTGGAATTAGCCACCATAGCCGCGGGCGAGTCATCGTGCATATCAGCCAACGCCTTTTCCTCAAGGCACAAACTTGACCGAGCCTCGGAGAATGGTGGAAGAGGCTTACTTTGGCGGATGTAGGTACCCAAATTCTTGTATGCCTCTGGTAGTCCAGCGACCAGTTGGAGAACGAGGCGGTTGTCGGTGACCGGAGCCCCCACACTCTTAAGTTGATCGGCCAAGGTCTTGAGACGTTGGCAATACGCCGAAGCTTTTGGAAAATCCCGCATCTTGACATGAGAGAAATCATGTTCCAAAGCAACGGCACGAGAGTTTTTGTTGTCTTGAAAAGATTACGAGGCGATCCCGTGCCTCCTTCGTCGATAGGTCTTCTTCGACGATCGTATGCAATAAGTCCGCGAGATGGTCGCATAAATCCATTGAAGTACCGTGGCATCCACAAGGGACCACAACTCCTTTTCGTCGTCGAGGGTAGGAGCCTTCTCCTTTCCGGTTGGCGTAACGTGGGAAAGGACACGGTGAGACCGGCACGAAGTTTGAATAATTCGGCCCAAGCCGAATAATGATCCGTTTCCATCTCAAGAATGATTGGGATGTGATTCTTGATGTTGGAGACAGCCAACGCAGGATGGAACTTGGTGTCTGCCATTGATGGAAGGGAAAAAAAAAATGGACGGAACTCGAAGAAGAAGAAGAAGACGTCGGAAAGGGGGTGGAGGACGTCGGATTTTTTAGGGCAGCGGAAGAGAAGGAAAAGAAACCCTAGTATCTGATACCATGAAAGAGATTAATTCCGTGATTATTCTCATTGATTGAGTTGGTAAATATACCATAGTTTACAATGTCCTATTAGGATACAAACTATACTAACCTAAAATAGAAGATTTACAAAATATTCTTTTACTACATATTTACACTATTTATCAAAACATGGTCTTGTTGAACCTGCACAAGCTGTACATTAAACAAATTATTAGCTACTACATATTCATTTCATACTAGCAAAATGCAGACTATATATATGAATCCATCGGAAGATAATTAAAATTTCTTAATTTCAACATCACAAAGGGTTGTGCATATATAATTTTTGGTATTACCAGAGTAATTATTACTCCATCAAAACACTATGTTTAACGCTAATGTCCGAGCCAGCTTACACGCATTCCGATTTATTTTACCTCTTATCAGTTAACTGCTACCTCTAAGTAACACAGGTTGCAGATAACTCTCCCCCACCAAAACTAGCTAGGCAGATGGAAAAAAAAAAATGACAAAATAACTTTTTGCATGTGTGATCTTGATTCACCATTTCCATATTTTTTCCTTGGTTCTTATTTTGATTGCCTTTTTTTTTTTTTCACGACAAGTCTTAAATTTTAATGCAGGCAAGGAAACATCATTTTTTCAATTATTACTTCTTGGGTCCTATCGTAGGTGAACGAGCAGAGTAAGGAAAGAAGGAAGCCCGTCATAGAGCAGGCAACTAGAAGCAACCCAAATTTGAACCGGTTGAATGAAAGAGAGGCCAACCTTTTCCAACCAGCAAAAGGGTGAGAGCAAGAATTACATCAATTGTAAACATCTGCATCTGTAATTATACTATAATTAAGGACTATACATCATACATGAATAATTATTTGCATCAACTGCAGTGCTGCTTTAATTATAATAGAATTTTCCAAAATATGAAGAAAAATGTGGTTAAGTTAGATAATCAATCTCTGTGTATATTCATGGTAGATATAAAAATAAAATATAATAAAACAATAAATTCTCACCTTGTTGGAGGCAAAAAGCACTTAGAGGTTGAGGGGCAAAAGATGGATTTTCAGAGATGAAAACCCATTTTTGGGAAAAGGACACTGTGTGTTCATTCAGCCAAACTAATCTCACATTTAACCACTGTTTGGGCTTAATCCCACTAGGTGTCCGGTCGGCCCAAAATAATGCCAAGGCTGGCCGGCCCAACAGCCCACGAGCTTAAAAAAAAAAGGACTTTTTGTGGCGACTTAGTCGCCACAAAAACGTCGCCACTAAAGGGCTGCTACAAAGATATATACATATGTTGGAATTATATATACACATTATAAATAAGAATTATACGGTTTATATACATATGCTGGAATTAATCATACATTTATTATACACATATTATATAATAATGATATGATATTTATTTTTAACATATACAATAGTGATACATATTATATACCACAATGATACGGTTTCTATAATACATTTTTTATACGTATGGCACACTTTCTATACAAGATTGATACAAATATATATACACATCTCGGAATTATATATACACTTTCTATACAAAAATGATACATATTATATACAAAAATGATACAATTTTCTATTCTATGCATGGCAGTTGCACTGTGCTGATACACATTATATACACAAATGATACATATTACATATAAAAATGATACATACCTTAGTGATTCATATTTTATACGCTTTCTATACATTACGAAAGGTAAGTATCGATACATATTTTATACACAAATGACACAAATTATATATAAAAATCGCCTCAAACATTTTTGTGTTTGGGTTTTTATTTGAAAATTGTCTTATTTAAATTTTGGCTAATGGATGGGATTTGTTTACATTTTGGGTTTGGGAAAAATTGAACTAGAGGATGGGATTATTTATGGCCGAGCGGCCATATATGTCCTTTTCCCAACATTTTTACTAGTAATTTGCCAGTTAAACACGGAGGAAAATAATAGTGATTTACCAGTCCTACTTTTTTTTTGGAGAAAAGGAGAAGAGGGAAAAATGTAATAACATCTTCATAATGAGGAGGTCATCTACTCATTTCTAAATTATTTCTCGTTTAAATAGGAAATTACAAGAAGACTCGTAAGAATAAACTCCGGATGCTATAAAAATATTCTTATCATTTAATTAAGATAATTTAAATCAAAATTGACGGATCTGTGAAAAATGTACATAAGTGCAGAATGAAGGATAATTGATATTGTGAATTGAATATCAATATTTATATTCATGAAGTTAGCCGTATAATAAATAACATCCTCCGACTCCGAGTTAGTCGTATCATAGATAATTAAGTTAGTTTTGACTTTGCACCTAAACCAAAATGAGACAAATATGTTTGAATTGGAAATTAAAAAGACTAGTATTTTTTTTTTTTTTTTTTTTGAAAGAGATGGAGAAAAGAATTTCAAAGATCGATACTTCCTCATTGAATAATTCCCTACACTAGAAAACAAAGAGTGCATTCTTCAAGCACTGTTCTGCAGACTTACTATCAAAAAATATATTTTTCAATATTCAATTAAGAGAGTGATAAATAGTATCTAGAAAATATTAATAAAAATTAATAGTCACTCTAAACAATCGAATAATGTTTTGATGAAGCTTTGCGTAATAAAAGCCTGTCATATCCACTAGTAACTTTTAGTGACACGAAATAAAGAGTAGAGATAGTTGTGAATACCCTTCGTCAATGCATTATATTCAAATACATCAAGTGTCGCTCAATTTTCATCAACCCAATCAAATGCCTCATTCATATGCCAAGGATCAACATACAAAAAAAAAAAAATCCGAGGAGAAACTCCTCACTCTGAGTCAAAATTGGTGAACAAAACTACATTATGAGTACATAATACCAGTAATAATTACTAAATCATATAAAAACCAACGATGAAACAAAAGGCATTCTGCTGATATCCAATCATCAGTTTGCTGAGAGGTCAACCTCTAATAATCATGTCAGGTGGCTATAGGATAAATAACCAGAGGCTGCCTGCGATCATCGATTAGCACCTACGGGAAGAGTGGAGCTTCTGTTAACATCAAGGTGCCAATAGAAAGATGTAAGCAAGGATCATGGATGCAACCTGTTCAGGCTTAATCATCCAAATAATAATAGGATCCAGCTGATTTCTGCTCCCTATCCTTGGTTGATTCCAGTTTGTTGATTCTTGGACGGAAGTTAGTTGGGTCCCTTCTAAATGTAATGTTCAGATGCTGCACACAATTTGGATAGCACATCAATAAGAAGAAAAAGAACACTAATCCCATTAACAATCAGAGCAGAATATAAAGCTAGTGCAGCTGTCTAAACAGCATTTGTTTTACATGAGAAAAATATGTGCTATAAGAAATATAAGTTTCATGCTGTGACAAATTTCAAAGAGCATAAAAATGTTAGCAGGACAAGCTACGAAAGATAACATGCAAGATATAGGGGAGAAGGCTTACTGATAAAAATAGGTTCATTCCGGTCAACAATGATTGAGGTGCATTTGCAACACAATCTATGGAAGGAATCCCCTCATATACAATGACTCTATCTGCCAGGTAAGTTGCCATTATAAAGTCATGCTCTACAACAAATGCAGTCTTCTTCGCGTGAAGAATGAATCTCTTGATGACTTTTGAAGCTACAATACGTTGCTCAGAATCAAGATAGGCACTTGGCTCATCGATCAGATATATATCAGCAGGCTGCACGGAGTTACGTAACAAGTTAGGTTACAATTTCTAAATACATCACCAGAGTAGGAGAAATGAGGGCAATAGTCTTCATATGCTGCTCTTGCAGACAAACTTTGCTATTCATCTACACTTCACTGCTAATAGTACCCCCTATAAATAAGCTTAGCTTTAGAGTTACGTGATAAAACACATCTTGTTCAACATTTTTTGAAGTGTGAAGTAAGAAACAATAGTACCCCCTATAAATAAGCTTAGCTTTAGAGTTACGTGATAAAACACATCTTGTGCAACAGTTTTTGAAGTGTGAAGTAAGAAACAAAGATTCTCAATAATAAAAACATGGTTTAGACTTATAATAAACAAAACGGAGGCAGAGGAGCAGCAACATGCAAACAGAAATTCTTGCTGGTTTTGTCTAACTTTGCAAAACCGTCAATCCGACGCCCTAGACCAGGGAAGAAAAAACCTAGAAAATTTGTACGATATTAAATAAACACATGGAGAGACCTTTTATAAGGTAGGGAAAGAGTATCAAGAAGGTACTGCAAAATACAGCAAAAAACATCAACAAAGCTGTTACAGTTTCATCTCTAACACGTCCAAAAATTCCAAATTAAGGCCTGATGGCCAACAGCAAGTCCATTCCCGAAAAGTAGGACACAATAAACTAAAATATAAGGAGAAGGAAAGAAAGAAAGAAACACTATGAGAAAAAGAGACCAAGTATCTGCAATAGAGAGCCAAAAAATGAAAAAAGAAAGGCAGACTCTGTTTGATTGGACCAAGACATCTGACATCTACCGGATCAATGTACAAAACAACCAAATCAGCAGTTCTACAGAGTAGGAGAAAAATTACCTTTCCAAGGCACAGGGCTAAGGCAACTCTTTGCAACTCTCCACCAGAAAGATTAACAACTTCTTGGTCCATCAATTGCTCAATTTGGAGAGGCTTCATCACATCTGAACAAAACTGGGGGTGTTGATAAGAATCACGTATTTTTTGATGTAGCAAATGCCTCACGGTGGATTGAAATTTTGGACTAATTTTCTGGGGCTTGTATGAAACATTGAACTCTGGTATCTCGACACCAGATCCTCCTTCCACTTCATCAGGCTTTAATAGACCAGCCTGCAGTATTCAGAACCACAAGTGGAAGTCTTTATAACGCAGAAGACTGGAAACAGAAGCCATTTCAGACATGATATGTTTGTAAAGCAAAGCGTACCAGCATGCGAATGAAGGTCGTCTTCCCAGTTCCATTCTCACCAAGCATCACAACAATCTGTGAATCAGTAAATTCACCCTCAGCAACCTTAAGCTTGAAATTACCCTGAGTCTTGGTCATGGTTGGATATCTGTAACGTGCATATGATTCAATTTCCTCAGCAGCCTCTTGTGGGGTCTCAGCAACCTACAGAAAAATGCTAACGTTCAGAAAAAATTTCCATGACATGTCGGTGACACAAGAATCTGAATTTTACCTTAAAAGTAAGGGACTCATCACGAAAACGTAGATTTTCTGTAGGCACAAATCCAGCCAAAAATATATTAATTCCTTCCCTGACTGAGAAGGGTAGGGTCACAACACCATATGCACCAGGCTTCCCATATAAGCAGCAAATGAAATCCGACAAATAATCAAGCACACTAAGATCATGCTCCACAACGATGACATAGCTGAAACATAGAAGAATAATTCAGTATGTGGACCAATAAATTGAATCCCTGATTGTTGAAAAGTCAGAATAGAATGAATTAGAACCTATTTGGTCGAAGCAAGGATCTGACAACTTGGGCAGCTTTAAGCCTCTGCTTCACATCAAGGTAACTCGAAGGCTCATCAAACATGTATATCTCTGCATTTTGTATTGCAACAACAGCAATAGCAAACCTCTGAAGCTCTCCACCAGATAGATCACCTACATTACGATCCAAAACCTGATTCAACTCTAGATCAACACAGAGTTTTTCCTTCACGTCTCTCTCATCTTTTTGGTCAAGCACTTGTCCCACATTTCCTTGAACTGCCTTTGGAATATGGTCGACATACTGAGGCTTGATAATTGCCTGTTTGAAAAAAGTTCAATTACAAGTGAATAAGATATTATATGGTCAAGAGTAAAGGTGCTTGGACTCAACAATTAAAAAGCTAAAGAAAAAAGACATCTTGATATAGAATGGTGTGATGGTTCTTAAAAGGTTGTTCAACAATTCTTTGAATGATGCATTCCATCATCATCTTAGAGAGGTCGAGCATTCTTTAATACTCAAAATGGCAATGGCCTAGGAGTAATCTATTCAGATGCAGCAGGTGGGCTTGCTGCTCCCTAGTAGAAAAAAGGATATGCCAGATTTCTACACAAGTTACGGACAACACCGCACTACCATTGAAACAAAGGAAAATCATAACAGATGAGTAAGGACCTGAAGTTAGGTGGATAATTAGTAATGATTTGACCAATCACAATGGTACAGAGGAAGAACACCTATTCGGAGAGCTACAATGCCTCCTGGTCAGACAACTAAATCCATTGTGCTGTGATGTTTTTGTTTAGTCTAATATCAGCAGTACCCTCAATAGAAAGGAGCAAGAGGCATTATGCATATCCAAAGATGAGTGATACTCACCAAAAACACCAACTAAAAAGAGCTAGGGGCAATTAGGATAGCTGAAACACTGAATCAGAAGTCACCTTTAAGTTATCTTCCAGAATGCGAGTGAAGTAGTTCTGCAATTCGGATCCTCGAAAGTGAGTCAAGATCTCTTGCCAATCAGGAGGGTTCTGCACAGAAAGATTAAAGAAAGCATAAGCAAGCTGTATGGCCATGAATTGACTAGTGATGAAGATGCAAAAGAGTATTACAGTGAAGCGTCCCAAGTTTGGCTTCAATTTTCCAGCCAAAACTTTAAGGGCAGTTGACTTTCCAATACCATTTGTCCCAACCAGACCAAGAACCTGTCCTGGCCTAGGGACAGGTAACCTGCAAGAATTTTTTCAAGAATGAACGTTATAACAGCAGCATTTGATCAGCAAAAGACTTCTCAGGAGAGCAGAAACTTAAACAGACCTGTGCAATTTGAAAGTGTTGGGACCATAACGATGGGTTGTATCCTTGTCTAAATCTTTTGGCAGATTGATGATCTGAATTGCTTCAAATGGGCATTTCTGTATTAACGAATAAAGTATCAGTCAGCAGGCACAATGACCGATCTGAAGCAAAAAATTTCCCCACAGTTGTAATATATACAAACCTTTACACAAATACCACATCCAATACACAGCTCCTCTGAGATGAAAGCAATCTTCGAGGCTGAAGTGACCTCAATACATAACTTACCTGCAAAAACAAAGCTTAATTAATTGATTGAAGAAGACAATCTAAATGCTGCCATATAATAAAAATGAACAAGCATATTTACCCGCTATACAAAATGAATACTACACTCAATTATACATATTCCATACATTGATGATTTGATTTGACAGTCAACCAACTACACCTCGATCCCAACGATTAAAAAAATAACTACACCTTGTTCCCAACGATTAAAAAAACAACTACACCTCGGGCCCAAATAGGGGTCGGCTATATGAGTCCTCCAGAACCATTCCGCTCCATTTGGACCCATTTCATTCAAATTCTAGATAATTTTCCTATTACGGCACATTATGGCCTCTCTAAACCAGAAGTTTTCTCAATCTCAAGACTTAACCCTAAACTGACCTACAAGTATCGAAACCCAACTGAAAAGAACCCTCATGTAAATATACATGCAAGAACAACTAAACCTTGATCCTAATAAGGTGGTATAATCTAAAAGGATCAATGCTTCTTCTGTTCTATTCTTAGACAGTCCACATTGATTCAGAGCGCCTCGCCCCCTTTTAATACTTAAATTATCATACATTTGTCCAACTCGACAAAAAGCTGTAATTCTTCTTTTTTTGGTAAAGAAAGAGCTATAATTCTTTTAATCAATCAAGTTTTGTTACATTTGTTCTAAATTTAACAGAATGGACTTCCCGGTTACTCTAGGAATCTAACATGATTTTCAAACACTAGACAGACCCTTATAACTTGATAAAAGTAGTGCTACTAGAGGACCGTTTACCTAAGAGACAACTCTAGAAACGTAAGTCTGGAAATGTAAAAGCGGACATTTCACCAGGTACTTTGGTAGATGTGCAGCCAAGAATACAACATCCTAACAACGGTATAAAAAAGCTGCTGCCCCAAGGCTGTCCCACAATCATACTATGCCACAAGGGATTACGTTGAATGATTACAATCTCATTTATTACAAAACCTCGTACCCCATTCCCCCACCACCCAAAAAAAAAAAAGATGAAAGAAAGAAAGAATGAATTAAAGGAAGAAATGAAGAAACCTAGTAGTCTAATTTTTCTCTGTGTTTCAGTATAAAGAATAGATGGTCAAGAGTAGATTCCTTTTGAATTTGCCCATGTCCCATGGTTGATCTGCACCCAGACCTATATAGACCTCATATGCCAAAACTCTTACTTCTGTTTTTTTCCTGAGATCTAATAGTTATGTTACTGCACATCAGAGGATACAACCCTTGGTTAAAACCCCCTTTTATCCTCTTCCTGGCAATCAACAAGGAGACTCCGTCCATAGCTTGCCTTGCCAAAACAGACACCCCATTTATACTTCTCGAATATCCGTTCCCAATGAGAGAAGAATATCCATTCCACCAAGTCTTTGCAGCCGTGTTCTACTTTCCCCAGTAACGACTCCAACGTAACCTCAAAGTGACAGAGGAAGCTTTTCAGCGCCCTTGTTTTTTTTTTTTTTTTTTTAATAAATGGTGTATTGGTATTCAGGGACAATTGTAATCCATGCTTATCCACAGAAAACTAAATGACAGGACATCTACTTTCTATTCATTTACAAATATAATAGCTTTAGACAAATTTCAAGAGTAAATGTCAAATATAATCCCAAGCCCTCAGAACTTCACTAAGTGTATTTAAAGAACGGTCCGCACCACTAGTCTGATTCCATTATAAAACATAAAGCTAAAATCTGTAATCCAGACGACATTATAAGACTTAACAAATCAGAACTACAAGTAAAAATCCCAATAGACATACATGATTCTACTTTAACCTATAAATTCATAACAAAACAAAGTCCTGTTATCCATAACCCAAAACACACAAAAAAGCACACAACTTTTAGCACAAAAATAAACAATCAAAATTGAAAAGTTTCACAACAAATCCTAGCCTAACAATTAAGTAATTACACAATCATAGCAATCAAAAACAAAAAAATTAGTATAAGATATTGAATAGTATACACTATACATAGCCCGAAATACACAAAAAGAACACAATTTTTTGCACAAAAACAGCCAATCAAAATTGAAACGCCTCACGACAAATCTTAGCTTAACAATAAATCAATTACACAATTGAAGCAATAAACACTAACAACTGGCATAAGAAATCCAATGGTATATTACCAATTTTAACAGACGTGATACAACTTTAACCTATAAATTCAAAACAAAACAAAGTCTTGATATACACAGCCCAAAATACACAAAAAAGCACACAACTTTTAGCAACAAAAAAATAACCAATCAAAATTGAAACGCCTCACAACAAATCTTAGCTTAACAACAAAGCAATTACACAATCCAAGCAATAAAATCCAACCATTGGCATAAGAAACCCAATGGTATATTACCAGTTTTAACATAGATGATACAACATTAACCTATAAATTGATAACAAAACAAAACCATGTTATCCATACCCCAAAATACACTAACTTTGCCAGAAAAACAACCAAATCAAAATTAAAAAAGTTGCACTAAGTAATTAAATAGACAACCATAGCAATAAAAATGAAGAATTTACCAGTTTTAACAACAGGACAGCTCTTCTTGCATTCTTGGCGGCACTTTTTGGGCTTACACTTATCGGCGCTAACAATAGCTATACGGGTCAATCGATCCGACATGGTTGTCCCTCTTCACCGATCCAAGCCCTAATTTCAATCCAAAAACAAACAAACAAAATATTTAATTCCAGGAAAAAAAAAAGAAATTGAACGAAGAAATTGCAGATTTGTTAGAGAGAGAAAGGAATACCCTAAGAGAGAGAGAGAGAGTGTGGGTGGCACGGCTCAGCGCTGTAGAGAAACAATGTTATTTTTGACACTTCAGCCCTAGTAAACAGACACAATATTAACAATTTCCAAGTTTCACTAATTATTTTGGTTTATAAGGGTTGTTTAAAAGGGGGAAATACATATATTACTTAAATAGAATCAACCCGACTTGACAAACCGACTTGTATGTGATTTGGGTTTATTAAATCAACATATTAAATATTTTATTTTTATAATATTTAATATTTTATATATTTTTTAACAATTAGTCTTGATATATATTATATATAATATTTACTTGGAACGTAATATTTAGCGGATTATTAGTTTATTATAGACAACTTATTTTTGTTTATTGAATCCTTAAGTTTAATGTGTATGACCACTTTTGTAGCAAGTGTTTTTTAAATACTTTAATTTCTTTGTTTTTTTTTATTGTCCCAAATAATTATTTATTGAGTTTAAAATTAATCTTGATATATATTATAGAATATTTACTTGGAACATAATGTTTAATAGGATTATTAGCTTATTATAGAGAACTTATTTTTGTTTATTAAATCCTTGAGTTTAATATGTATGACCACCTTTGTAGCAATTGTTGTTTAAATACTTTAATTTCTTTGTTTTTTAATTTTTCCAAATAATTAATCATTGAGTTTAAGGAAGACTGAAATCCAAACATTACTTTATATTTGAATCAACCCGAGTTAATGAACCGACATATTTTTTATTTGGCTCTACTTTGATATTGAAGAGAATTAAATCAACATAAATATATTTATTTTATAGATCACTTAAAAAAAATTATATTTGTACCAGTAATTCTTAAAAGCGAATGAAACACAGTAATTCTTAAAAGTGAATAAAACATAACATTTTATCAGTTTTATATATGTTGAGTTTTATGTCTAAAGTGAAGGAAATTCGGATTTGATACTTTTCAGCCAAAGGTTGGATGTGTAAGGGAGAAAAGACCAAAAAAAAAAAAATTAAAGGTAAAAAACAAAAGTAGAAAAAAATACATGTGATGTTATACACGTGTCAGACACTTGAAAAAGAAATATTAGTTCCACTTCAAACAAAAATAGAAAGATTGAGATGTCGACCTAACCTTACTTTTCCGAACAAAATTTGAAAATAACTTACTTATTTTACAAAATTTTAAATGAACTACTTGGTTGCCAAGCAAAATGCCATTATTGACGAATTGCAAAAATTCTAGGGGCCAAAGCATTAGAGACGTTCGTCATAGGCTACATTGTTTGAACTATTCCTCTTAAATAAGAAGAAAGCTATTTGATCTATTAGTCCATTTTAACAAGCAAATTCAACATTTTTATGTAAAAAAATGAATTTGAAAAGAATAATATGAAAAATGGTGATAAGCCTAAAAATGTTTTCTATATAATTTAACTTCCCTTTTAAAATATATTGCAAAACATAATTTCTAAAAAAAATCTGAAATTTCAATCTTACTATTAAATTGGAATGAAATTTAGTTGGAATCGTTACTTCCACCAAAAGTTAAAGGAAAAAGCAGTGTTAAACAGCTAAGATTCGAATTAATTGAGGTTATGAACTGGATTAACGACTATTACGGTGACATACCCAATTTAATTATTTACTCTTTTAGATTGTTGGAGAAGGGATATAGTTGTGCATATTGAACTCGAAGTCCCATTTAAAATTAAAATTCAACTACACGAGTGATAATCCTGATTGTTACTGTGACATCTTAATTTAATTATTTTCTCTCTTAAATTGTTAGAGAAGGAATATTGTCGTGCCAATTAAACTCGAAGCCCCATTTGAAATTGAAATTCAACATGAGTGTTAAATCTAATATGTTTTTACTCTGATTCATGAATACATTATTTTACCTAGAAGAATTGAACATTCGATGAAACCTTTTAAACTGTTACTATATCTTGAGATATTCTGGCAAACTGAAACATGTTAATACCCAGAGAAAACCGACAAAAGTGGTTCGCATAAGGGCTGCGAAATGACTATGCACATTTCTATGGAACTTGTTAGATGCAAAAAAAAAAAAAAATCCTCATGAGGTATTACACTTTGCTCACTGCTTTTCTGTACGGGTATTAGCGGCACTTGAGATATGGAACAAGATGAAGAAATAACATATAAGGTAGTCCACCTTTGAGTATTTCTTGACCAACAGGACTTTGCTATTTGTATTTATTTATGATATTTCTTGACCAACCAGGACTTTCCTATTTGTATTTATTTATGATGATGAACATTCTTATTTTCAATGTACTGCAACTACTTGTGTTGGAGACTAACTTGTTTCTTGGTGGCTTTTAACTTCTACGACCGATATAGAGGCATGAGGTTGTATACACACATATGTTGCTCGGACTCTTCAAAAATGCCAACAGGTGCGTGTCGAATTTTTCAAAAATAGTGTACTTTTGGAGAAAATCTGTATATACACATATGTTGCTCAGACTCTTCAAAAATGCCAACAGGTGTGCGTCGCATTTTTCAAAAATAGTGTATTGTTAAAGAATTCGATACAGGTGTGCCATCGAAAGTAAAGAGTCCTCGCAACTTCAAGATAGAATGTCCAGTGATATCTGTATTTTCTCTTCAGTATATTATTCAGCAATACTCATTTTCATCAAAATATCGAGTTTTCCGAATGAGACCAAAAGGAATTATTCCTCTCAAAAAGTTTTCCCATTAGACTCCACACACTTCTCTTACAATTGAAAAAAAGCCTCAAAAGAAAAAGTTGGAAATTTTGCCACTAGAATTGCTAATTTAATTCATAACTTCGTACAGAAACAAACAATTGAAAACAAGACTTAAGAAAGAAAAGTTGTGAACTTTTGCAACCATGGGAGTTAGTAATGCGATACTGTACAACAAGTTATGCTCCTAGATTTGACTTCCTCATTCTACAACTATCCCAGACTTCCCAGTCTATTTTCGAAGAAAAAATGCAGTGACTGATTGAGCATATACAGAAGATACGAAATAACAAAAGTTTAGGCCCTCTGGGGCAATCCAATTGCAGAATCTCACACAATTTAGTACTGAAGATGCAACATAACAAGACAACATCTCACAGGCCTATAGGCCATAATAACATGTAGTAAGTCTTATTTAAAGAGACGAGTATTAGCACACTGTAAAGCCAGGTGAAGTTTTTGATACTATAACTAGTTTACTTCCATTTCTTGAATTTCCCTCCTCCGAACATCCCGCCCTTGTGCTTGCCGTGCTTTCCATGTTTGAATTTCCCATGCTTGCCTCCCTTAAACTTGCCTCCATAATGACCGCCTCCAAAAGGACCGATTCCATGTCCACCATAGTGGGCAGCACCATGCCCATGAGATCCGTGTGACAGCTTATGAGCACCATAGGCAGCAGCTGCAGCTGCAGCACCTCCGGCTAACATGCCCCCCATGCCCATGCCACCATGCCCTGAAAGTAACAAAGCGAAAAATGGTGAAAATTTAATAATGAAGAAATTGTCAAGAAGTATTTGGTCACAAAAGTCTACTATTAGCTATTATGAAGCAGTGCTATAATCGAAGGTTCTCTGTTTCAGTGCTAACAACATATTAACTGTTCATTGTTTCCTGCATCTAGATGTAAAAGTGATACTATTGCTATCAAATAAATTTAACTAGACAAATCCAACAGGTGCTACCAATTAGACAATAGTTTTTTCAGGTGTGCTGATGGGCAGCGGCGTAGCTACATAAACCGAAGGGTGGTCAGTTGAACACTTTTAGTCAAAAAATTATACTATGCAAATAGAAAATAATACTAAATAAGTCAAAATATTTTTTATATATATATAATCTTGAACACCCTTAGCGAGATTTCTGGTTTCGTCAAGGGGGAACTGGGGAGAAGGGAGGGGTGGGGGTGTCGACAACATGCAAATCACTCAATGAGGCCCCTTCAACAAGTCACTTCCAAGAAACTTGGGGAAAAATAATACCTGACTGGTGTGGAGCACCATGGTGACCTTGTTGTGGAGGATATCCTTGTGGAGGATAACCTTGTGGTGGGTACCCACCTTGTGGATATCCTCCTTGGGGAGGATAACCCTGTGGAGGGTATCCTTGAGGAGGATACCCTTGCTGCGGAGGGTACCCTTGCTGCGGAGGATACCCTTGCTGTGGATATCCGTGATGACCACCGGAATGACCAGCCATACCCCCAGCCATACCCGCAAGATGGCTAAAGATTCCCTTATCAGAATCATCTTTACCGCCTCCCATATTTCACGAGTACCTTCAAAAGATAAATACTTGTCAAACATATTAAAACAAATGATGAACTACAAATAAAATGAGATTGCAGATGATAGAGATTATGAGCCACAGGATATCAATTAGTAATACTCTTTCAACTTTAAAACCTATAATGCTTTCTGAAACATCAATAAGTCAAATACAAATTCATGAAAAACTAGTACACCAAGAAACAAGAAAAGGTGGAACATAAAAAATCAGAGCTACTATTACAAAAAGCATAAAACTGATAGCTAAGAAAGTAGAAGAAATGTTAAATTTAACACAAGAAGTTACAACCAAAATTGCAGGAAGCCAGCTAATATGTTCTGAGGAAGTGAAATACAAGAAACAGGAGGAGGGTAAACATTAACATTTTTGTGGATTTCTATACAACAGTACCATTCTCTCCATCAAATTCAAAACTCAGATCCATCCCTGACTAAGTTTTCAGATCACCTTAAGAAAAAACAAGCCTTCACCTCTTCAAGATTAGAAACATCAAAGGTTTTTGTCCTTGCCTATATTGCTCGGACTCTTCAACAATGCCGCCGGGTGTGTGTCGGATCCTCCAAAAGAAGAATCAGACACGGGTGCAACAGCAATTTTGGAGAGTCCGAGCAACATATGTTTTTCAGATAAATTAGAAACAGAAAAGGTTAGAGCAATTCAGTTTGTATTTTGAGGAAAAGGAGAGGGCTTTTTTGGGGTGGGGGTTTGATAACAAAGAAGGATTAGTGGCTAAATGTAAGGAAGCAAAAGGAGCAACAGCCAAAGATTCATTCTTTTCTTTATGATTTGCTTATTATAACCAAGTTATAGTACATGACTAATTTGTTTACACACGTTTCTTGTACACCTGAAAAAAGACAAAATTCTTTAAATGTTGTCTCTGTTCCCTTTTACAAAATCATGCAAGAGGACAACTATCATTTGCTAAAGCATCCAAATTCAGTTTCAGGACAGGACAAATCTCAACCCCAAATCAGCAAAAAAAAAAAAAAAAATTCATACAACACATAAACGCTTCAGAAATTAAAATGGTGAACACCAACCGTCTATTTTTCCATTTGATCAAAACCCAAATCCAAGAAAATTTCAAACATCACAAGGGAAGAATAATCAATCTTGAAAACAAACAACTTTTAATGTTCAAAATCAGTTGAGAAAAAGCTGATCTAATCTTTAGTTGGTGATCATACAACAAATAAAAGCTCAAGAAATCAAAACGGTGACCCAAATCTCTGATTTTCCATTTTGACTAAAACCTAAATCCACAAAAAAATCAAACTTGTAACAACAACAACATACCCACGTAGGATGTACGCAAACCTTACCTCTACCACGAAGGTAGAGAGGCTGTTCAGCTCAAAAAAAAACATAGTCAATGCAGGCTTACAAGAAAAATAAGACAGCAAAAAGAATAAAAAAAAAAAATCAAACTTGTAATTAGAAAAAAAAAACAAAAAAAAACAGATCTTGAAATTTCAGACTCGTGATCAGCTAGGTAATTTAGGTCATTAATGCATGATAAGAACAAAACACTAAACAAAAGGGAAAAAAAAAATAGATCTTGAATTTTTAGATTCTTGATCAGCTAGGTAATTTAGATAATTCATGCATGGCTTAACAAAGAATTAAACCAAAGAAAGAAAAAAAAAAAACACACAGAATATTCATCAATGAAGAGGGGTAAAAAGGGAAGGTTTCTTACAATATTTTTTCTTGTTGAGAAGCTGAGCGAACGTTAAGCAAAGTTTATGCAATGAATAGTTTTTCGAAGATAGGATATGGACAATTGACCGAGTGAGTATTTGATGGCTATTTGTAAACAAGATATTTATATGATTCCACGCGTTACTTAGACGCGTACATGACGTGTTCTACTTTTTACTAAAGGAAAAGGCCAAATTTGTGAAAATCCTAGCACTACTAGTTTGGGTCCTTCTTTAATACGAATCAAATTGTTCTTTTTATTTTATTTATATTTTTTAAAAAATTCGTAGAACTGAATAAATGAACCACCTTTTTTTTTTTGTTGATATAAAAGAAGAATAAAACATGGACGAACGAAAACTATCAAGGATTTTAAAGATCTTTTATACTGTGTCCAAATCTGAAATTAGTTCTATACGTCTGATCAGTAATGAGAACAATAAATGTTATAGCTAAATGGTGATGAGCAATATCAACCAGCCACAAACTTCAGTTACAGGATCTAATCTTCCACGAAAAATAAAAAATTAGGCACATTTTGACTAATTCAAGAACTCTTTTATCGTGTTGCAATTTTTTACGACTTACTCCTTTTATTCGGCATTTCAAGAATTGGACCCCAAAAAAAGCATTGCCAAAAGAATATTGGGCTCATATTATGATATGCTACCATATTTATTGACGAGTGCTTCGTTTTAAATTAATTTTTCATTATAATTGCTTTGATCCATCCTCTTAATTTAAAAAAAAAATGGGGGGAATCAATGTGATTTAATTTCTAGCCCTACATTGGTCATTCAATATATTATGAAATATGAACTAAACGGTCACTTTAATTTGTGGAATCCTTTTATCATCATGGTGGTGTGAACAATGAATTTGACTGGTCATACTAGCTATGAAATATAGGAGGTGTATCATTGGGGTCCCTGATCAAAAGGGTATAAAAATACACGGTATAAACTAAAAGGCGGCCAAAAATTTACATACCAAAGGGGTATAACGTGGGACGATCCACGTTATACCCCAACATTTTTTTTCAATTGTCGAATGTTGAACCGAAAAAAAAAAAAATTTGTAAAACGTGGATCCCTCCACGTTTTACGTTTCATTAATTTTTTCACGCACGGTTTAGGGTTTTGTTTGACGTTACCTCTATTTAAATCATATTCGGCTATGTTTTTAATAAAAAAAAATTATTGATTTTTTTAATTTTTAAAGCATATAGTTAATTTTAGTGAATAACTCCAATAAATATTTTAACACATATAATAATTAAATATGTGTTATATATATAAACTAAAAAATAAAATATAAATTAAATAAACGTCACACATTAACTAAGTAATAAATGTTAAATTACATGATAACTATTAAACGGCACAAGACATGTTATATATTCTTGGACGATTACATAAGGAAACAACAATCGTACAAGTTAAGAAAAAACATAAAAACCAACAAGCAACAATAACTACCGATTTCGTTATTCTTGTTATGGCTTAGCTGTTTGCTTGCACGTACTACACTTTCTAGCCATACGAGTAGGAGCTATATCCATTTCATTCCTCCTTCTAGTTGTAGTCCAAGTTCGCTCGTATTCGTTTGCAATTAAACTCTTATGCCTCATCACCCAACGGTGAAAAATTTCCACTGTACGTTTGCTTGTAAAACCTGCAACTGTAGTACTTGCTAACATAGTCCTTTGGTTGAATTCCGCGAATATCACAAAATTTAATTGCGTGTGAACATGGCATATGGTAGTTTCTCCATTTCCCACACGAACACTTTTTCCCTTTCTAATTTTATGGATATTTCCGCCCTTACCGTCGTGTGCAAATGTCAAAATCTCAAAGACCCCTTCATTTGCATTGTATTCCGCATGTCAAGATGCTTTAGGGACCTCTCCCGCATTCATCAAACTTCTTTTCAACAAATAGCACGGCCAAAACTTTTTATCCGCAATCAACAAAAATTTTACAAATTGCCAATACTATTTTGCTTTTTTTTGATTTAAAAAAAAAAAATTCAAGAATCAATTATTGCTGTTGGCCGCCAAGTTCAATAAAATGAATTGTTACAAAACGTAGGCGGTGCCAACGTTTTGCAACAAAACTATTCTTCGAAACAAAATGAATTGCCAACGTTTTGCGGCAATTCATTTTGTTGCAAAAACGTTGGCTTGCCAATGTTTTACAACAAAATGTTTTGCTGCAGCAATTCGTTTTGTTGTGCCAATACTATTTTGCTTTTACAGCTTTGCGTGATTTGACGACTGCAAGGATTCTCTAGCGTAAAAAAATTTTCAAGAATCAATTATTCTTTTGCGTTATCAAGGCCAAGTTCAATAAAATGAATTGTTACAAAACGTTTTTTGCAACAAAACGAATTGAAACAAAATGAATTGCCAACGTTTTTGCAACAAAACGAATTGCTGAAACAAAATGAATTGCCAACGTTTTTGCAACAAAATGAATTGTTGCAAAACGTTGGCTGGCCAACGTTTTACAACAAAATGTTTTGATGCAGCAATTCGTTTTGTTGCAAAACGTTGGCAGTTTAGCATTAACTGATGCATGAAAATTGTTATATGCACGTAAACGTTTATGCGCAGTTAAATGCCATGTTATCGTAACATCAAGAATGCAATTGTTTTTCTTGTAAAACATTATCAAGCATACTGGGCCAGAATTACCCTTTCTCGACGATTTTCCCACAAAAGCTCCGTCTGTGCAAAATTTTGTTGAACCTCCACTGTTATAGCATACCGTTTGTCACGTTTATAATGAGAAGGATCAATCTCAAGACATGGTCCGCAATATGTTTTACCGAATCGTTCGAGAACGCGATCCTGTGCCACTCTCGATAGATCCCACAAATAAGGGGAACCTTCGCCATCCAAATATCTTGGCCACGCCGACAGCACTCAGGGAGTCCATTAATGATGGCCTCTGAATAAGGCTGCCACACAAACTACGATAGAAAGAACATAAAATTACATGATAATAAAATAAATAAATTACACATATAAGCGTAACAATTATATCAAAACGCCATTAACAACCATAATTATGATAAAATACCGACCATCCGTTAGGTTGTCCAATACATCCCTACATATGGGTAGCACAACACGTGCCTCATTTTCGCGAGCTTTACGATGAGTCCACTTTCGTGCAAGAGCCGTGTGTGGTCGAAGGGCCTGGGTGGTGGCCGCATCGTATAATTCGCTCCCAAGCCCAAACCTATATTAAAAATTTAAAATAAATACATAAAAACCTTATAACTACCAAATAGGACAACCAAATAAAATTATATAATTTTAAAGGTCACGTACCGCAATAAGGAAATGAATCCACACACATCCTTGGCTTTCCCTCAAATAAACAAATATACAAATATGACAATGCAGACGCTCCCCAAGCTTGTGTACTCATTGCTCCAAGGTCACGCATGTCAAGCAAATAGTCTAAATTAAGTAAGTCACCGGACTTATCCGGAAATATCGTGCCGCCACAAAGCCATAGCAAGTACAACCTAACCCAACACGTTGCACAACAAATTTGTAATGTCATCTAAGCCTCTAACATATTCAATTAATTTATTTAGTTCTAACCTACTAACACCATTAAAACAATCCACGGTGCCCAACCAATAAGCTCATGGATTAATTGTTGCTTACCCAACAATATCTATAAATCTAGCATTAACATTATTCAAGGGATTACCATCAACAACCATGCCAAACATGATCTCAATATCTTGTAATGTGATGGTCGCCTCACCCGTACGGAAATGTGTGCGTCTCTCGGACGCCATCTCTCTATAAGTGCAATGATGACTGCCCAATCATATGATACACATCCTACCTCTACTACTCCCCTAAATCCACACAGGCCAAAGTAGTCAAGGATGCGAGGATGCAAAGGATGACGCTTCACGTGCTTCCAAAATTCGGTATCCGCGCGGCGTGGAAATAGGCATCCTCGCGTTCCTGTCAAGGCACCATCCCACACAGCCTGTGATCGATGCTTCTCCTGGAGTGTTAACACATCATACACTTCTGGCCCCGGATGTACGCATACCCGTGGAAGCTCCATACCTTAGATAAAAAATAAATAAATTAAAGTCCAGAGCAAGCTATTTGGAGTAATTTACTATTAAAAAAAATTATTATTCCAATTTTAGCAGAACAAATATGCACTGGCTAGATAAAGTCGACTTTCATTCGCCTTATTTAGAAACCACTGATAGTGGACCACATTAATGCCTATAAGGTATAGATAAAATAATTATCCACCCACTTAGACTTAGGTCCCATGTAATAAAGCATTATCATGACATTTTAAGTATCTTTATTTTGGGCTACTGAGGCATTAATTAATCTAAGCGCATTAATTTTTAATTGGAGAAAACAAGTATTCAGTTGACCATTGAAAAGGAAACACATGTATTATCAGATAAGAGTGTCACCAAATCAGCCAAATTTTATATACCAATCCACAAAAATAACAATAACATAACAACAAATTTCTTCAAAAGTGCTACTAAACAAATCAGACCTTTTATATAATAATGCTTCTAACAATCATATCTTAAGTTCAAATTAAAATAACACAAATAAGACAAACATATATCTTATACGCATTAAAATAACACAAATAAAAAATAACAATTAAGATATATAAGACAAACAAATATTCTACATCTACTAGAAATATACAATTATATGAGTTAGAAAAAATACCTTAATTTAGATAGCAACAAAAGATAAGGATGAACAAGTTACTCCAAAAATTAACCGCAAGGTTTTAAAAGAAAATAAATGGAGGAGAAGGAGATCAAAATTCTCTGTAAGTTGAAGATGGAGGAAGAGGCGGAAGAGAAGATGATATTATTTAGGGCAACACTGAATGAGAGTCGGGGAGGGATCCGCGATTACAAATATATATTTGTAAAACGTGGATCCCTCCACGTTTTACTAAATTTTTTTTTGTTTCGGTTCAACATTCTGACAATTGAAAAAAAAAATGTTGGGGTATAACGTGGATCAGCCCACGTTATACCCCTTTTGGTATGTAAATTTTTAGCTGCCCCCTTTTAGTTTATATCATGTATTTTTATACCCTTTTGGCTCCGGACTCTGTATCATTGCGTGCTTGTCTAAGCTTTTTCTGGCTGCAAATGTTACTATCATTGTACATTGTAAATGTGAATGGATAACTTGTATAATATGATTACAAATAAACTTCTATAATTAGTATACTAATGAACCATTCAAATTAAGCATCCTATATGATACTATTTGGCCATTTAAATCATGTTATTCAAACTCGTTTTGAATCACTTTGCTAATAGTAATATTTCAAAGAAAAATGAGTCAAATTTCAAATTCTCATCCATAACACACAACTCCAAGGCCAATAATCTATCGTGTTAGCAATTTTTTTCTGGCTGACTCCATTTAATTCGAGCATTTTGAGAATTGAAACCCAAAAAAAAAAAAAAAAAAAAAAGTGCGAGAAGAGTCAATCCCACTTTACCCCCCTAACATTTAAGGATTGGGAAACGATACCCCCTTCAAATATTGAATGGGAAGGATAACCTTCTTATGCAATATTTTCAGGTTTTTTTTTTTTTTTTGAAAAACAATCTTTTTTTTTCTTTCTAGAATTAAAATACAAAAATATATACTTCTTATTAGTGTCCTATTCACTTATTCCGTTGAAAATAATTTACTTCTTTTAAGATAAAACAACTACTTGGAATAATCTGTCAATAAGTTTCAAACTATGTGGCATTTGTTTTACTTGCATGCGCATTAAACTTTTGGGTTCTAATTGCACATTAATAGTCTACCTAATTTCACCCTCTAATTACCTTTGGGTCATCTATGAATATTTCGTACAGTAGTAATTAATTCCATCCGCTAAGATATATTTCACAACAATTTCCACAAAATTGATTATTTAAGCTTTTTTTTGTTTTATTTTCAAAACCGCTTAATTAGGTGAGCCAAGCAAATAATATTTTTCCTGGAAAATCAATATGATCTTTATCCTAGATGAAATATTTTTCTAATTATATTTATATAAGCAATTCTTTGAAGGTTATGGACGAAATGCTTGGTTACATGAAATCAATCGGCATCTTATTTGAGTGCTTATATGTTTATGAAAATGTATGGGCAGCTTAAATCTAATAAATAGAAGTTATATATTTTTGTATATTTCTAGAAAATATCTTTATTCAAAAAATGAAACGTCTCAGCGAAAAATATTGTAGAAGATGATTACCATTCTCATTCAAGCATGTGGCGGAGGTATTGTTTTTTCCAATACTTAAATATTAAGGTGGTAAAGTAAAATTGGCTCTTAGCTTGAACTCATCAAAAAGGAGGAAAACACAAGCTTAAGCTAATCAAGAAAAGTACCTAATAAGTTCTTTTTTGCCTTGATTTTATCCTTTTTTGGTGTTTAATAGATCAATGGAAGAGGTGAATGAGAGAATTCATACATTTACCCAAAGGTAATGTTATAGGAAGAAATTAGGTAGACTGTTGATGTGCAATTAGAACTCAAAAATTTAATGCGCATGAAGGTAAAATGAATGTTACATAGCTTGAATTTATTAACAGATTATTTCAAGTAGTTGTTATATCCTAAAAGAAGTACATTATATCCAATGGAATAAGTGATGTGACAATTCCCCTTTCCCTAGTCACTAATAATTTTTTTAAAGGTGAATGTGACAATAATAAGAGTTATACATTTTGATGTTTTAATTCTAGAAAGAAAAAGAAAAAAGATTTTTATTAAAGAAAAAAAATTATCGGAAAATATTATATAAAGGGGTTATTGTTCCCATTCAATATTTGGAGGGTTTATCGTTTCCCAACCCTTAAATGTTACAGGGTGAAAAAGTGGGATTGACTCTGAAGAGAATGATTGGGCTCATATTACGATATTCTACCATAATTGCAGTCGAATGCTTCATTTCAAATTAGTTTTTCGTTGCAATTGCTTCGATCCCCTCTCTTGGTGGAAAACTGAGTGGAAGTAATGTATTCTAATTTCTGACTTTATACTGATCCTTCAATGGATTATAAACTAAACTGTCACTTTGTCTTATCAATCATGGTGAAGTTGACAGTGAATTCGAGTGATCATACTATGAAATATAGAAGTTGTATCATTGCGCGTTTGTCTAAGTTTTTTCTACTTTTTCCAGCTGCAAATGTTACTATTTTTATGCATAGTAAATGTGAATATCATAACTTATATAATATGATTACAAATAATCTTCTATAATTAGTACCATTAAGCATATTATGACAGTGTTCGCCATTTAGACCATGTTATTCAAAATAAAATAAACTCATTTTGATCACTTTACTAATCGCAATATACCTCAAAGAAAAATGAGTCAAATTTCAAATTCTCATCCATAACAGACAACTCCAAGGCCAATAATGTACTACTCATAATTCGAAAAATAGTACAAGAACTTATCTACTGTAAATAGCAAAATCAGGATGATATACACAAAAACTGAAATGCTAACTTATTTCCACTTCTTGAATTTCTTTCCAAATTTCTTGCCAAACTTCTTGCCACCCTTATACTTGCCCTGCTTGTATTTTCCATGACCATAATAACCGCCGCGTCCATGACTTGCAGCACCATGTGCTACGCCATAGGCAGCCGCCGCGGCTGCCATGCTTCCAGCTACCAATCCCATGTTTCCATGCCCTAAAATGTGACATGTACGCAACTTATTTAGTGCAAACCAAAAATACTAGTGTGATATATATATATATATATATATATATATATATATATATATATATTATGTACAAATATCTCTTATTGCTTACTATTAAAGAACACATCAAATATTGATTATAACAAAGTATATGTGGTCTACTAAAAAAAAGCACTTGAAATTTTGAAACTCCTTAATCATGTATATAGTGAAGATTGGTACCTGCTTGGTGCGGAGGATAACCTGCTGGAGGATATCCTTGTGGAGGATATCCACCAGCCTGGGGATAACCTTGCGGAGGATATCCACCAGCTGGGGGATACGCTTGTGGAGGATAGCCACCAGCTGGTGGATATCCTTGTGCAGGAGGATAACTGGCTGGAGGATATCCTTGAGCAAGTGGGTATCCTTGAGCGGGTGGATACCCTTGAGGAGGATAGCCTTGTGGAGGGTAAGCTCCAGGTTGTGGAGGATATTGTCCTGGATAACCAAATTGGCCTTTATTCTTACCGCCTCCCATTCTTCACGAGTACCTAATTTTAACAACAATACTATACAAATTATTACATGAAATCAAATGGTAGATTAATGGAAGTGCTACTTGAAATCAATTTTTGAAATGCTCTAATGCATTCTGGATATGAAAACAACACAAGAGATTTGTCTTAAAGAGAGTGTTTCAATATTTTCAATCAATTAAAGGAATGGGAAGATCCAATCCAATATACAACAAGGAGCAAAGTATTTTTTTTTTTCGCATTCTTAACCATGAAAAATCAAGAATTTAATGTTTAAAACGGGAAAAAAAAGAAGGTAAAACAAGCAGAAATGTGAAACAAATGGAACATTTACACAAAATGGTTGAGGGAGCAAACAAGCAAAGCTGAGGTAAAGATGAGTTATTATTTCTTACAGGTTCTATATTGTGAAGCTGCAATTTCTTGGAATGAAGAATGGACGACAAGGTGAAAAAAAAACGATGGGACAAGTATTTATAAGTTGTTTTTGTTGGCTAATGTATTGAGTGGTTGTGCAATCTGATAGACATATTAACCAATGACTTCATTTCGAATTGTATACATTGAGTAGTTATAGTTTGTTTTACTTGGATGATCAAATATTGAGTATATTTTGGTTGGTTCACTAAATTTTGAGTGATTTTGGTATAAACTCAACATATATTTATAGTAGAGTGGAAGGTAGGTTTAGATATAGCAGGACTAGCGATCAATGATTCTCAAGGAAAACAATATATAAATAATAACCTTTATATATATATTAGACTAACACCTTAAATTGAGACCATTTTTCACATTTTAACTTCATTGCGAGATGCCAAATTCAATTTATATTATAAGCGTATAATAAATTTAATTTGCAGACTATCAAACTGAAACGTCAAAGTCAAAACTATACTAAAGATCAAATATGGATATTTTTATGAAAGTGTTGGTGTACAATCAACATATATGGCTTAATTCTTTTTCAAGTTCTCATCAATATTGGAGACCCTAATTATACATATTCTGATCCTATGGAAAGATGTCAATGTCATCAATTACGAGAAAAATTAATATACTTGGTTGCGAGACGCACGCACCTCTGGGAAAGACTATATAATAATGGATCAAGCTGATAAAGTGGTCATTACTCAAATAGCCATTTTTTCCGCTCAACATTTGGATAAGGCAACTTGGATATTTTTTTTCCAGCTGGTTAGAGAAAATTTGAAAGACATGAGTTATGGGAGGTCTTTTCATAAAATCGAGAAGGTCAAGCGTGGTCTAGCAAAATTGCAATAGAGAGTTTATTTGAATAAAAAAGTGGATGCAGTCGATACGTAAAGATTGCTTCGCATCTATGGATTGTTTTATAGCGGAACGATTACCATACTTGCTCCGAGTTAAAAAGAGACGGCTTTTCTTTTGGATGTTGCAACACACGAACAAAACACCTGCAAATAACAATCAGAACTAACCATAGATAGAAATCGGACTACAGAGCCTAATTTAAAAAATTGGCCTTGTTTTTTTAGTTCATATCGATGAGTGATATTTCCTTCATCCCTTGCTCGGGTGAAGTGCATAAATAGGAATTTTTAGGACCGTTGTGTAAAGAATCGCCGAAGTTTACTATATTTTTAGAATTCAACCACCTCATAATCAAATTTCAAGTCTAAACTCAATTGCGGGTTTGAAGTTTCAAACTTCAGACCATCGGATCTGAATTATGAACTGCCAAATCCAAAACTCAGACGGAAGTTTGAATGCAGTTCAAATTCGGAGATTCGCGTATGAAGCTGGAGAGCAGTCAGATATTTGCCAAAACTAACAAAATTTTAAATAATTTTTTATGTTTTAAATATGGTTGCTGAAAGCAGCTACTTGGTGAAATTTCTACCTCTTGCTCGCTTCAATTGGACTTTGACAACTTGGGGGGGAAAATGATGGATCACCAACAATGACCGATCAAAGAGGCTACCTATATTTTCTCAAACTGTCACTTGCTCGTCCCTCTCTCATGAAAATGATTTCTCCCGTCCGTTCCAGCTACTCCACACAGGCCTTAAAAAGCGCCTAGTTTCCTTTCTTTAGAGAGTTGGGTATGCATAACAGAAAGGAAAACAAATGTAAGACAGAACTAATAACAAATGTACCTGTACCATGCATCAAGTCCTATTGCTTCTATTCCTCTCCTTGCCCAAACTCATGGTTTTTCCTACCCAGTGTAGTTTTAAGAACATCTCTCCATTACGTGCACCCAAAAGGAAGATAGCAACACCCATATGCAGGAGAGATATTAAGTGAAAAAACAAGCTTTGTAATACTTAATATAGTGATCTACAGCTACAGTACAAGATTGAAACAAGACTTGCTAGAGTGTCATCATTGGAAGCCAAAAGTTTTAACTATACACATCAGCAAAAGCGCAAAGCATCTTCTAGCTCTTTCTCGTCATCACAGTTATATCCCAATAAATAAGCTCGAGCTGAAACAGAAAAAAGATATTAGGAGAGGAGCAATCAAGAAACTAGAAGGCAAAAGTGAGGAAAAGGTATATACCAAAACGACCCGATCCCATGAATGGCTCTGCTTCATCTGTAGTGCCAACTTGTTGCTGCTCCTGTTATAAACTTAAAATTAGCTTAAACTATGCTACATTATACCTTAAATATGTAAAACATTCAATTCAAGGATGTATTTACAACCTATATTGCTCGGACTCTACAAAAACGCTACTGCACCCGTGTCGGATCCTCAAAATATGCACTATATTTGGAGGATCCGACACACACCTGTCCATATTTTTGAAGAGTCCAAGCAACATAACTTACAACAGACACATTATACTGGCACTAGGTGCAAATAGAAGAGACAACAACAACAACATACCCAGTGAAATCCCACAGTGTGGGGTCTGGGGAGGGTAAAATGTACGCAGGCCTTACCTCCATCTCGGAAGATAGAGAGGCTGTTTCCGGAAGACCCTCGGCTCATAGGTGCAAATAGAAGAGACATATTATCAAAAGTCTGCAGCAAGATGCATTGTACATTATCAAAAATCAAAATCAGGCATGAAAAGCTTCACATATCCTAAAACAACACAAAAGTAGCATGAGAGCGGTTACACCACCCAATAAATAAGAGGTTCCTACACACGTTCTGGAGATATTATCCAACAGGAATCATATTCTAAGGACCACTAATAAGACTAGGATTTAGACAGTCAAGGAGACAGTTGACTTACTTTTCATTCCATATTTCACAGCTGCTGTATTCTAGTAGTGTTAACATATCAGTGCAACAGCTCTTATACTAAACTTTTAGTATACAGATAATAAAATTTCCATATTTAAATAATGTGCTTTATCTAGCACAACCACCAAACAAGTAAGCTTTAGTGCTTTAAACTACTGATTTGACAGAAAATTCAGTAAATTTTACCAATGTAAAAAGTGTCAAAATCAACAGAAACCATAGCCGTTGAAGTTTATTTTTTACTTTTGTTGTAGTTCCAAGTTGCATTAGAATAGCCAACAAACTCTTTCAGCTACGGGACATGAATTTTCCTTCTCTCATACATTTCGATTCTTTCAGAAATAGCATCTCCAAGTTAATTGTTTCTTACCCCATCTAGTTCCGTTTCAGAAGGTGACAACATCGTATCAAAACAGCGGCCTGAAATGGTACACACCAGAACACCATTTATAGGATCAGGTACAACTTCCCTACACGTGTCATCACAAACTGCACAACCACACACAAGACAGAACCAATAAGTGACAGTAAAATGAGGTCAAATACACAGGAATCTCTTTGTACGTTCTAATGAGTAAGTTGCAATGAAGCAAGCCATTTCTTACCATGGACATGTCCAGTTTTCTCACAAACATATACATCTCCTATTTGATAGTAAGTGCACGTATCCCCAGAGCACACATGATCAATCACCACTTTATCACCCAGACCTTTGTTTTTCTTCCAAATAGAAACTTGATCAGCAATTGTCTTATCAAGAATTATTCGGTCATCACTTACCTGTACATTAAAGCCATAAAAAAGGTTACTCAAAAGAAATCTTGCCACATACATAGTAAAAATGAAAGGTCTTAAAGGTTTATTTAAGTTGGTACTTTTTCTAGCTGTTTATTTCTTGTTTTCACGGGGAAAAAATGAAAAGGAAAATATTGTTCACTGTGGAAATAAAGGGAAAGGTTCCTGGACAATCTACAGCCATAAATCAGGGACATGAAATTATGAATTTATTTGGGATTAAACAGATTCATATACAGTACTATGAAGTTTTCTAAAAGACCTCAAGTCACCTGAGACGGAGGAGGAGCTTGGCTTCTTTTTGCTGCCTGCATTTGGATGTAATACTCCTTAAATTCTGTAGGAGTATTCCTGACAAACTCCATCATATCATCTGCATCACGCTGCGGAAAAAAAATTCAATTCGACCGAAGTTAGTTAAATCTGAGAATACACCATATTAGTAGAACATAAAGCACACTTCGTGTTGCTGTGTTAGGTACCGTTATACAGACAGACATACACACTACAGCAAAATAATATTAAAGCAACGTTCCAAATGCCTCACTTAAGCATCTCGCCAATTTGACCCCTTTTCTGAAATTAGACAATATCATAACTATCGACGTACACTGTATTTATCAAATCCTCCCATTCACGAGGACAGAAATGAGATAACAGTTCTCCTTGCACTTCGCTGATATAATTTTACTATGTCCTTCATAACCTTGATAAAGTGTTTTCCAGATCAAAAGTATGATATATTTTCCCTACCCCATCCATTAAGCTTCAACTTTTGCATTCCTTAAGCTAGAAGTGGCTGGCGAGAGAGTAGTCAGCCTAATATTTGACCAACTTTTAACCTTGTCCCTTTCAAGAATATAGGGGTTGTTTGAAATGTGTGACCATTTGATCTAAAAGCTTAAAACCTTAGCTAGAGCACACTTTTATCAACTTAGTTATATTGTGTCTCAACATATCCCTCGCGTTTTGGCTTAATTATTTTTTCAAGGGTTAAACACGTGGAAAATATTTGAACTTTTTGAATTGCAGTGAGAATTGAACATAGGACCTCTTGCTCATGAGGTGAGGATTGTCCAAGACTTAAAAAGAGACAATAGCACATTCCCTCAACCAATGTGGAGTCGTACTCCCCGTACGGGACATTTGGAGCATGAAACATAAATACCATAGGGACACAGCATTCCATAAACCAAGAATAGGAATGGGTCAGACTCAGATACTATGTTAAAGTGTGTGGCCATCTCAACTAAAACCTTGAACTGTAACACAGAGCACAATTTTAGCAACTTAATTATATTATGTCTCAATAAGGATAAACTTTCTCAAAGAAAAATTTTAAGTTTTCAATTTTCAACTCTGCTCTCAAACTTAGAACTACTCACAAATTGATAGATTAAATGGACAAGTATATGCTAGTATAGCTAAAGATAAAAGTAAACCAAAATTTATGCAGGTGGTAATTTTAGGTATGATCATTCAACTTTATCTACTAAAACAGTAAATTAACAAACTAGTTTTGACACATCACAGTAACTAAGCTTTACCCACTCTAACAATTGAGTCATTGAACTTGATAGGCAAGTTTTGCCGTTATGGTGGGTGAATTCAGTGACTTTACTGTTATAGTGGGTAAAAATTCAGTTACTTTGTGACAAAAACAGATAGTTTTGTGACTTTAGTTACCTCAACGCGACAAATAACAATTTTGTAATTTAGTGTTAAAGTTAGTAAGCTTTAGTGACAATACTTGAAATTAACTCATTTACGCAGCTGTAATGCTTAGACAATGACAAATGAAGCATACACATGAACAGAAGGATACCTGGATGTAAAGCTTCTTCCAAGCACAATCCCGTGGCTTTCTTGTTGGGAGCAACAGACCCCATCGCATGTGGTACCTAAATGAATACATTATTATTTATCAATAGATCTAAATGCAAATTTGAGCTCCAGAATAATGCTTCCAGGAGAGAATGATAAGTAGATGAATGAGAAGGGTCCTTTAACACCAAAGGTAGTCATGGTCCATGAAAGCAATATCTATCTGTTAGGGGATGGCAAATGATTGAATGTTTAATAAACGTAGTGAGAGAGGAATCGGATTTTCCACACCAGTCTATTTGGATTACCAGGGTGCCTAGGAAGGTGCGCTTCTTCGCGTGGTTGGAAGCAAGGGGGTGATTTTGACAACAACGGATTTGAGGAAAAGGAGGATCACCTGTCTTAGTTGGTGCTACATGTGTTTGGGAGAAGATGTCGATCATCTCTTGTTGCATTGTCACGTGGATACGCAGTTATGGTCAGTGGTCCTAAGTTGGTTTAGATACTATGGGTGATGCTGGGTATAACGAAGGAGGCGTTGCATAGTTGAGTCTTTAGGAGGAGGAACAGAAGAGAGAGGGTTTGTGAAGGAGTTGTTAGTGATTTTGTTAAGTTGCAAAATGGTCTCTTGTTTCTAATTCCTTTTTGGTGCACCCATGAAGTGCCTATGGGTATAGTGGATTGGTGTTCTTTTGTAGAGAACCATATATTGTTTTAGGTTCTCTTTTTTGATATATGGCTTGTATACTGGATTTTCCCATCATACTAAAATTATTTACCTAATAAAAAACACGAATCCATTTAGAGGGAGACAGGGAAAAGGAGGAGACAAAGGGAACGGACCCAAGGTGCAAATACTTACAGCCAGCGCCACAAGGATTCATCAGAAGCAGCAAAATTTAAAAACTTGCAGACCATTGTACATGCCACAAGATCCTGCCAGATTTTACATAAAAAAGACAAAGTTTTAGACAACAGAAAATCAAAACAGAAATGCACATCGAAACCACAAATGGCTCTAGTCCTCCACTCCCTATCTGTTCTCTTTTTTTTTTTTCTTTGCAAATGCATATATTTTGACAAGCAGTATAGAAAAGCTAAAACATACTAACAGAAAAATAATGTGAATACCTCTGGTGAAAGGAACTTGAGGATGTGACGGAGCAACTCTGGAGGTACTTTACTGAGAATCCCAGTCTCTATCCTACTTAGGAGCTGCCCCATGTTGTTGCTTGTACTGGCAACAGTGTTATTATTATCCATGACACTTTGACTCATCCTTGGAGGTGAAGATGCACATTCAGCTTCAGCTTCGACTTCGAGTGGTGCTGACAAAGATGGAGATGATAATAATGCCTTCACCTTTTCCTCCTCGTCTTCCTCCTCCTCTTCAATTTTCATCACCTTTGCTTCCCTCTTTTCTTCCTCCTCCTCCTCATCTTGCTCCCGCTTCTCCTCTCCCTCAATCTCATCCTCATCCTCGTCCTCCACAACTCTCATTTTCTTTGTTACTCGCTCCTCCTCTCCTTCAAATCCATCATTACTATCCTCGTTACCATCCTCATCTTTGAAGCGCTTACCTTTCCTCTTCACATCACCTTCATCCAAGATATCCTCTACCATCTCGTCATCCTGAAACAGAAGAATCGTTTAACAATTTCCAAGTAAGCGCATTTACACATAATAGGGCTTCTACAAAAAGATCATATGCATATCATACACACAGACACGTGAATTTGACAAAGGGAATGAAATGAAATGAAAAATCCTCCGACTGCCCCCAAGAGAAGAACACAATAAGTGACAGATATTTCCCCCCAAAAAAAAAAAAAAAAAAAAAGAGAGAGAACATGTCCGCACATGCACCATAGTTAGTACTCTCCAAGCACATGATCACCCTTTCACCAAAATCTTCCCATAGAAAAGAACCGTTTTCTTCAATTCATGGCTGTCGCAACAACGAAGAAAAAGGGAAAATCTTGAAACCAATTCAGAAAAACACAAAAAGATCGTTAATTCTCATATGTTTTACTAGCGGCTGACAATTAACACACGAATTAGATCTTCCTCATGTGTTCTTGTATACAAATTTCATACTCATCTTTATCTTTCTTAAAAAAAATAGAATGAGGGATAATATATCCTGGTTCACAACTATCTCTTCTATTTGATTATATTTTCCTCTAAGAAACTTAAAGGCAGCTGAAAAATCAAGTCTTTCTTCCTTCCCTTGTTTTTATCTTGTAATTGAAATAAAAAATTAACCAGACTCTTCACCAAAAACCAAAATAAAAAAATCACTACTTAAATACCCAATTTATTTCCATTCTTCTTCTTACCTCAAAAACCCTATCTTAGGAGAAACAACATAGGGATCCGAAAAATTCTAATTTTACAATTGATTATCAAAAAACACAAATTCTGATAGTAAATAGTAGAATGAGACGGTTAAAAATTCTAGAATGTTACCTGATCGGAGAGAGAGAAGATCTCGGATTCGAGGAATTGAGCAAGTGGTTCATCTTCATCATCCAAGATTGCCATGATTTAACCTTTTAATTTAACCTAATTCCATATACAGATATCAATTATGTTTATTTGACCGGAAAATGAACGCCGGTGGCCGGAAAATTAACGCCGGCTGATTTACGCCGTAGATTGAATCGAGATCTCATGGATGGAAAAAGAAAAAGATTTGGAGATTTTTCACGGGTCGGGTCGGGTATGATCAGAATATGTTGGATCGGTGAAGAATGATTGACAAAATGGTCCTTAATGTATGGGGGTTGGACTGTTTTAGTCTTTTGTATAATCATGTGATCAAAATAGTCCTTAATGAATAGAAAGCATGTTCATTTTAGTCCTTTATATGTATCACATGACTGAAATAATACTTTATTTTAGTCTTCCATCTTAAAAATAACGATGCAAATAAAAAAATCTGTCAAAATTTAATTGGCCGCTCACGAGTGATTCGTGTGGGAGCGTGAACTGCAGCCAATTAAGGCAAGATTCTTTTTCTAAAATTCAGATACTGAGAAGGATTTTGCAAAATGAGTTTCCTCAAATCAAAAAAAAATACCCCAACGTTTGGCCAAAATCTTTACACTGGCCACTCCACACATCAAATTTTTTTTATTAAAATGCCCCTTTTTTGCTGATGTGGACAAGAGCGTGAATACTTTTTCAGTAGCGCGTTATAATTTAAAAAATGACATCGACGTGTTTTAGAAATAATTTCACCACGTAGATGCCACGTTAAATTTAAATTCCCTCCATTTTTAGGCTTTCTTTTTCCAATTTAATACCCATCTCCATTTTTTTTTGTTAAAATAATTCCATTATAAATTTATAGTTAGGATAGTGATTATTCTTATAATCTTTGTTTCAAATTCAAAAAAAAAAATGAAAATGCAAGAAAAAAAAAATGAAAATCTAATCTTGTTGAAGAAAATCGATTGGAAGTTGCTTGTTTTGGAGTTGCTACTTGTTGCTTGGTTGGAGTCGTTTAAGCACTAATTCTTTGAGTTGATTTGGGGAGAAAAATTAAACTCCATTGCTAGGAATTTTGGAGAATTTCACCAAGTGGGTTTCTTTAAATTCTTGATTGTTTGATCAAATTAATGGATGAACTTTGTTCTACTTGATGTTAGGAAGCTTCTTTTCACATTTGGGTCTTTTTGGATCAGATTTGAGGAAGTTGGTGTGATTTTTTTTTTTCAACTCCTAATGAAGAAGATGATGATGATGATGACGATGATGATGATGTTGATGAAGATGATGATGAAGATGAAGGAGAATTGGGTATGGGTTTTCGGATCCTATACTAAAAATGGAGTATGAAAAATTGAGAGATTTTTTTTTTTTTTTTGAAGAAGAAGAAGAGTAGATGAATGGAGGAAGGGGGGGGAAATTAATAAAAAAAATGGGGGGGGGGGGGGGGGGGGGAATTAAAGATGTGGCACGTGTGGACAAACACTCATATTGAGCCGAAAAAATTTGTCCGGGGGTAATAGGACCAACGCAAAGGTTAGGTGTGTAGTTGAGATTTTGGTTAAACGTTGGGGGGTATTTTGAGTATTAGCCCTCAAATCATGTGAAGAAGAGGTGAAATTTCCAAAATATAAAGACATGATAGGGGTAAGGTACGCGTACCTCTGCCTACTCAGGATTACATTTTGTGAGATTATACTAGGTATGTTGTTGTTGTAAAGACATGATGTGGCTCTGCCCATATTTTTAATAGAGTAACCGTCATGAACTTGACAAAATGCTATAGTTTCTGAAATTTAGATAGGTAAAACAAAAGAATAAGATATCCATTTAGAAGTATTTTGATTGATTATTGGAAAATCAATGGGATGATCATTTTTCCTTTCAAAGATGAGTGAGGAAAATAGGGAGATTGACCATGATGTCGCACTTCATATTTAAGTAGGGTGGTGAAATGGAGGTTCGCTTTTGAGATACTTATCCCGTGCGATAAAAATGTGTCACCTAGGCTTAAAGGTATGTTTTACATAGTGGTGATTAGACCAACATATGTATGGGCGAGGTCTCAGTCATGTGAAGAGGAGGTGCGAGGATGCGCCAGTTAGGAGGTGTGAGAGGTTGGTTGTAGCAGGAGTTAGGAAAGGTAGAGGTAAGGCGAAGAAGAACGGGAGGAGGTGATTAGGCAGGACATCGCACAACTTCAGCTGAGGACATGACTTTAGATAGGAAGGTATGGAAGTCGAGGATTAGGGTACAAGGATAGTAGGTAATTGGGGGAGGTACCTAGAGTGTAGTACTTATTCTCCTCTTTTCCTTTCCCTTCAGTAGTAGTTCTCAGTTATCGCGCAGTCACTTATTCTTCGATGTATATTACTATTTGTTTTGTATCCTGCTATTTTGCTGTTCAGTTTCTTAAAATCCTGCATCCTATATCTTTCTTTTGAGTCGAAGATCTATCACAAACAACCTCTCTACCCCATAAAGATAGGAATAAGATCTGCGTAAATTCTACCCTCCCAAACTCCACTTGTAAAATTACACTGGATATGTTGTTGAAAAGAGGGAATGCATTACATCTCCCTCCCTAGTCCCTACAAGTATTTAAATATTACTTCAATGATACTACCATAGTTCGAGCAATCAAATAACTTTGTTTCACTACAAATTATTCATATATTGTTTAAATATTCTTAATTATAGAAGGTATCCTTTATAGTTTTTTTTTTTTATGTAGTTTCTATTTATCTAAATATTATTTTAAAAGATTAAAAGTCTGATGTCCAAATTGAAACAATAAATAAGAAGTTTTAACTCTCCTACTCTGATCCATGTCATTCTTTTTAGAAATAAAGGGAGCTATTTATATTCGAGTAATAATTTATCTAGCACCTCTATCACCAAGAAGACATTTTTAGAATAAAAGCTCATGCATTACTCAAAACAAGAAAATTGGGATATCATTAATATCATTGTTCTGTCTAGTCCATGGACCATGAGCATTCTAGCTCTTCATCAAATTAAATATTTGCAGAAGTACCTTGTCTACACAGTAAGAGGAGAAAAAGAAAACATGATATCCTTATTTTGGAAATAAAACATTGTAAACAAACTGATTATAAATCAATTATAGGCATTTACTGGTTTTCGAGAATGCATCAACCCTGGAAACAACTAGTGTGAAAATTACTTTGTTGTTAGGACCAACAGGCATGAGGGGCCAGTGTGTCGTTTAGTGGCTTTTCTGTGATAAAGGAAGCCGAACAGTCTTCAGTTGGCACCACGTAAAATTTGGTTAGCAATGGGAAAATCAGGAATAATATCCACCGGAACCTGAAAATTGAAGAATGAACATATCATACACAACTGTGAATCAGAATCATCAGTCAATTTATTATATATTTACCTTTCAGAATTCAATTTCCTCTTTCATGCATGAAGGCCTAAAGAAGGATATATGCAAGATTTTGGGATTGCATTGAAGCAACAAACTAGAGAGAACACACGTATTGTTTCGATAGCCTACCAAATATACTCTCTTTTTTCTGATGATACACAGAAGCAGATTCAGGATTTATGTTCTATGGTTCAATCTTTAAGATTTTTAGCATTGAATCCATTGTATTTTTAAAATTACAAGTTCAGACCTACTATTTATAGTAATTTTAGTAAGTATATTTTTACACGAAAATTTATGCTCTGCATATAAAATACTGGGTTCAACTGAACCCGGCACAACACATCATCCGCCGCTGATGATACATTGTGGTATTTTTCACTTTTTATCTCTTAATGGGGTTTATAAGAGACCATATTTATAGTAGCAAGACTCCATTTTAAGTTAATACTTGTTCTTCATGGCTACTTGAGAACACGGAAGACATTCCAATGATAAAATAATGCTTTTTCTCTTTCTTCTGATACATAAAGTCGTGCTTAATACACAAATCATGATGTTTCATCAACAGTCGTCAATCAGGTCTAATTTTCATTAACACCATAGTATTAAGATAGTGAAATTAATACTCCTAGAAAGGCACCCTAGGCTGATATCAGAAATTAGACGTACAGAAGTAATATTAGACCATCTGCGGACTGGAAATTCAATTCGTAGAACAGCACTAATAGCTATTACTGACTAAGCACTACTAAGGGTTCGTACCTGAACTATTTCCAGCTTTTTAAGTGCGTGTTTCAGTGGTGGTGTCATCACACCATATTTCTGAAGAAGCGTTCTAGCAGCTTCTTTGTCGCCTCTTGCTTGTATTGTGAGAATTTCTCTGCTCAAGCTCACGACGCTATCTTCAACCTTCGAATAGAAACAAAACAGTGATTTCACTGGAAGAACTGAATGAAATATGAACCAGCGATACCCATTATCTCATACCTTTTCAAAGTCAACGGCAAATGTTTCATCAGGGCGTAAAATAAATGCGCCTTTCTCGAACAAATAGTTAAACTGCAATGCCTGTCCTTTCCTGATATTGTTTGAAAAATTTAGAACTGGGGAGAACAATACAATGTGAAATGTTAAAGACTAAAGAGGATGACAAGTTGACAACATTGCCTACCCATGAGCTTCCTCTAATCCAAAGCGTACCGAGCGGAAACATCCAGCAAGAAAAGAGACGTATATTGACTTGTCCAGGCTTTTCGGAAGCAAATCCTATGCCATATAAGAACAAAAAGATCAATGTCCTTTGATTATATATTCTCCTCATTAAACCACAAAAACAGGTATAAAAACTAAGAAAAACAATGTAAGTCAGCTGGCTTTCAAGCAAAATAGTAATTCCATATGCAAGAGTGAACTGTTCTAAATCAGATGTCATTTAGTTTTTTACCTTGTCCATTAGAAACCTAAGAGCCCAAAGACCAACAATATCTGCCTTTGCTTCTTCTATTGATGAATGAAGTTCTTGCAGCTCCTTTAATAAGGTAAAGGAGAATGTTATATCAAGATGATATGACAACAGATGCAAAAGACAATATTTGAAAGAAAAAAAATCTGTCTAGAATCAATGAGAATCCAGCTTAGATATAACAGTGACAGAAAACCAGGCCATAAATTTGGAGAAATAAATCGTAGGTTAAAACTGACTAGTCTGACTGTTGACTTCTGCTCATTCGGAAGCGTGATTGTGTGAGGCCCAATACCATGGCAGCATTCATGACAAATAGTGTGAGTAAAGAATGATTCGAAGTCCGCCAACTCTCGCTGTTCTTCCATAATACACACATCAGCTATAGGCTTAAGGATAAGCTTGAACCTGATCAAAAAACCAGAATAAGTACACAATCTCGATATATAAGTATGTCACAAGTTACAACTTTTCTTTTATCAGCGGCATTTGAAATCACAGAAAAAGGAAAAGAAAGGGGAGTAAAAAGGAGTTTGTACTTTTCCTCCGAAACATTCTTAAGCATGACCATTGATGTTCCTCGATCTTTTACTATACGTTCATCATTTGGAAGATTAAATGCAACTGTTTGAGGGCCCTTCACATCCTGCCAAGGAAAGAACTTCTAAACAGTAATCATCTGCAGCCTGAAGTACCCTATTTAGTGGTCTTCATTCTTACTTCTTATATATTTTGCCTTGGGCAGAAAAGAAAAGAGGTGTTACTCGGAGAACCAGCTAATGCTGATTTTTTAAGATAAGAACATAGAACAACATTGCTTTTTTTCTGGAAGTCCTTTCATATAGGGTGCAGTCAATATAATTTTTGCTATTTGCCAAACAAAATAAATAAAGACTCACCCCTGCATTGTAAAGAAGCTGGATAACCCGGATAGGAGCAGCTGTAACATTTTCTGACTTGTAAATATTGTCCATTGGCAGATTCTCCTCCAAAACCTAGAAGAGTTTAGCTTCAATGAATCATTGAGATAATAAAAAAATTATGGAGCAAAAACTTTTCAGGATGGATCTTTATAGGCACCTGCAGATGATCTCCTAACAATTTGACTTGGGCTGTTGCTTCGTCATCTCGGACTCCTATAAATGCCTCAAATGTTGCCTGGCAGATAAGGTCAAATAAGTTACATGCATAAGCAAGGATCGATTTTAAACATTCTGGAATAAAACAACAAATTCTAATCATAATAGAGATCATAAACAAGGATCGTGTTTCATAATTAGTTGATACCTTGTACCCAAAAAGTGCATCTTCATAAGTTTCATAAGGGCCAATGGTGACATCCAACTTGGAGTCCTTCATGAGTTAGAAAACAAAAGAACCAGTCAGCATAAAGAATTACAGTCAAACCCTGAATGAAAGCACATGTAAGTACCACATAGTGCTAACATTGCACGCTGAAGCTGATCAAGCCATTTAACTTGAAAAGAATTGGCAGAAACCAAGGCATAAACAATTGGTTCCACATTTTTACTAAAAATATGTAAAGGATAGTGCAGACACCAATATCAGGTTAATAACTTCTATACTTCCCTTTTCCAGTAGTCAATTCTTGTGTTAATGTTTTACTACTTGTTAAGCCTAATAAATAAAGTAAAGATTTAAACCCCTGACTTCGATAATCCTTGAAATTGCTACTTTAGCCCCATGCAGTGAGGCATTCGGGAAAAAAAAAAAAAAAAAAAAAAAAAAAAAAGAGACCCAGAAAGATAAGCACAAAATCAACAATATGCAAGGAAGAAAACAATTTCATTTTATCAAGGATAGTTGGCAATTCAGTGATAATGAATTTGACTATATTTGCGGTTTTCGATTCCAACAGTACTACCTACTCAACAGCTCAAGAAATCAATTGCAAAAAATGCTCAAATTTATCAAAGTTAGAGAGTAGTCTTGTAAAATATTTTCTTTCATCTGGTAGGCTTTCTTATTCATTGCATAAGAAATACCTACCCATCAGATATTCATAAAACTAAATGCTGCCATCGCATGTACTGCAGATAGATAGGCAGTGGCAACGTACCAATTCCATCCAAGCAATATCTGAATCATAATAATCATTTGAAAGGAATGCTTCAGCCTTGCCATAAAGAAGTCTCTTTAAACTGAAAACAAGAACAAGGTACTAATCAACCTGATGCCTAGATTCAATATAACTAAAAACCTAAAACAAATCCAATACCTAGTTGAGCTGGTCAGGTCTCCTGCACTGCGTAGCAAGGTGGCTCCTTCAGAAAGGAGAGAGTAGTACTCTTGAGAATACGGAACCACATACAGATCATGAAGGGAGCTAGTGCCATTTTCCGTTTTGTGGGATATCATATTTTCCAAGAATGATTCACTACACCTTCTAATAACATTGAAAAAGCCCATTGCTTCTTTCTGTTGATCTTCTGGAAGACTATCTTTCCATAAGTTAAATTCCTTCAACAAAAAAAGGTTAGATGTTTGTCGTGGACAGCACAAAAGACACTATTTTAGAGCACATAGAAAAGTTTTGCCTTGGTATACCATTTTGTCCATATCTGGTGGGTAAAAACTCGCACCAGGTGGTTTCAAGATAGGAAATGCTGTTCTATATTCAAGACCATTCCAACCTGATACAGGCTTTGTCGCATTTGGAGGCAGCTTGACAGCCGAATCTGCAGTTGTCAGAAAAGCCTCATTTTCATCCAGGCTAGACCTAACAACAAAAGAACAAGTTCAGAATAATACAAATTCGAGACCTCACCATGTAATAAATGAGTGTAGATAAGAAATGATATTGTCATTTCTATTCAAAGCAGGTCATTGTGATACAGAAGTAGAGTGCAACAGATAACAATAAATAGTGCTGTTGGAGAAACATCCCTATCAGTTAAGTCTTGTAGTAGTTCAAATGATATTGAGCAGAAAATTTACTTCAAAAAGGCAATAATGAGGGAACCACCAGATAAGCATTAAGCAGCTTACGTCAAAATGGTTAAATTGAATTAGTATCCGATGATACTAATGAGGGTTAAAACCAGAAAGCACAGGACGTCTGTAGATGATCAGATCCAAAGAAACCATGTCTTCAACCAACCTCTTTTGTTCACAATGTCTTACTAAATCTTCTGTATTAGTTGCGATTTTATTTTCTGTCAAAGATTTAAATGATATAGTTTCTGGTTGAACTTCTCGTTATGCGGCAATATGTTAGAGGTATGAAATTAGAACTTTCTTTCTTCTGCTGTGAATCAGTCTGTGGGTGTCTCGGGATACGTCAATTCTTTCTCTTCGCGGATGCAATTTATAGACTAATAGAGTAGCCTGATGACCGAAGAGATGTTGGAAATCACTTCAGCTGGCTATGTAGGACAAGCATAGGACAAATTCAAAATAATATTGAGGATGCCCATCAAGAGTCAGAAGGAGAGAGAGGGGACATAAGTTTTCGTATTCAATTAGAAGGATAAGTAATATCGTTGCCACATTTACTTGAATACCATGTTCAAAAATTCTTACTGGCAGGAAGCAAATAGAGGCGCCAACACATTTAGATTAAGAAGGAGAAAGAGGGGACATAAGTTTTCACAAGGGAGACATACCATGGACTTTTATTTATTACATAGTACATCCATTTTAACTTGTCCAACTGTGATTTGTCTGCGTGCTCATTTAACCAGTCTCTCAAAGATGGATTGCTATACCAAACCTATGTTATGGAAGAAAATAATGAAAGGAGCAAATCAATAGGAGAGAACGCAGAAAAGTTCTCTAAGAGCCAGGGCAAGCACCAATGACATCACAAAAATAACATAGCATGGTCATGTTTCTCAATGTAAAATTTATTATGCATGTCTTTTATCTAGGTTGGAACGATGCAAAGCGGGGCTGGGAGTGTTAAGGAAACAGCATTGACAAATGCCCTCCTCCCTCCCTAGACTCAGACGAAAGAAATATTAAGTTCTTGTAAAGTTGTGAAGGCATCTTAAAAAGCAAAGCATCACCTAAAATGAACATCAAAACCTTTACATGTCAAATATAAGAATATATAATTCCAAGCAACTTGTTAAGAAAATAGAAAATTGTGTATATAAGAAAGATATCCACTATGGTTTTCTAGGAAGAACACTGTTTAAAGATCCGGTCGTAGTGAGAAAATTGGGACTGAACTTCCACTGAGAGAAGAATTTATAGTAAAGGGAGGAAAGAGCTTGGTCTCATGTAAGGAACTCCTCTTATACATTTTTAATAACCAATTTAACAAGAACCATCTCATCTAAAAGCTTAAGCTATCAGGAAAAAGTACACTCTATTTACTCAATTCTTAACATACCTCGTTCAATTTCCTATTTTGTTCAATTGTTCCACTAATGTGAGAGGTACTGTTGCTGATTTTCATTCAAATTCAGGGAGGCAGATATATTTCAGAAGGAATTTGAACGATCGGGAGTTAGAAGATTATTGTCAATTCCTTTAGCAATTTAATTCTGTCCAGCTAATTCAGGCGAAGGTGGATTCTTTGATTTGGACAGCCAGCAAAGATAAGAAATTCTCAGTTAGAAGTTGTTACAGCATGCTGATAAGGAAAACATCTCCTTGGGATATTACTTGGCCTTGGAAGATGATTTGGAAGACTAAAGCTCCAGTTAAGGCAGCCTCTTTTTGGGATGGACTGCAACCTGGGGAGTGCGTCTAATTCAAAATAATTTACAGAAGAGGCGTTTTTCTTTATGCAACAGATTATATTTATGTGAAGAAAACCAGGAAACAGTTGAACATTTATTCCTACATTGCAGATTCTCTAGACAATGTTGGGAACTCTTCCTCAGCATATGTGGCATCTCTATTCTCTCGTTTGTGTCTAACATTGTGAATAATCAATTCAACAAGAACCCACCTTTTTCTTATTATCTTTGCAGAACGATACTCTCTTTAATTGCTACCCTCCTCTCCCTTCTGTGCCTATGCTCAAGAAGGAAGGTCAAACTAACACTCCCTCCATTTCAATTTATGTGTCTTACTTTCCTTTTAGTCTTTTAAGACAAGAATGTCACTTTTCTAAATTTAGTAACTCCTTAATTCCAACATTCTCATTTTACACTTAATAATACCCCCTTATAAGAATGACATGGCATGTTTTAAGACCACAAGATTCAAAGGGTATCTTTGGTATGTAACACACACCTTTAGCTTAAGAACGCAAGATTCAAACGTGTTCTTTACATTCTCAAACTTCGTGTCTGGTCAAACAAAGACACAAAATGAATGAAATGGTGGGAGTACTATTTACTTTTAAATGAACAACAGTAAGGCTTGGTAACACATGGTTTCAAATTACTCTAAAGGCACCGGGATCATCAATTCTGTTCGTTTTCTACATCTCTAAATTAACCATGATCTTCAATGTATGGCTGAATACAAACACATTTGGACCTTAACTTTGAAAATATCGGTTCACCACTTCAACAAAAAAACACTAGCATGTCATTTGACTGACACAATCAAATCCCAGCTCATCAAATTAGTTATGATTCACTTTGCTGTGCACGCGACTAATTTGAGAAATAGTTAGTTCATCATTTCCATAGTAAAGATGATGTGTACTACAGCATGTACATTATTGATAAGGCTATTTAATAAGGCTATGTCCCTAAGACACAACATCAATGTTGACAATGCCACACCAAAAGGGAAACGAAAACAGAACTTGATTTCTTGCACATTGAAAAATAAGACCTAAAATAGTACTAGTTAACAAAGATTAATTGCAAAGACATAGTAGACTACTTGCTTATCCATACTGACATACACTAAAAAGTTAAAACCTTCTTACACATCACAATTTGAACTCAGCACAAGTGAGCAGTTTCTAGCTACCTGTTGATAAAAAATTTTGTCCATGATTGCTGCAGCCTTAACAAGTAGAGATAGTGCTTCTTTGTCTGCGGCAGTCAGTCCAGTCAACTGTCCAAGAAAAACTGACATCAGCGGAGAGAATTCATGACTGTTTCACTAAGTTAATTTTGTCATTAACTAGAGTGTGTAACACATGGAGCTACTCGACGAAGATAGAGGAATAAACAGATGATAAGCCTCCATAAGACCAGAGGAGAAATACCCTGCTAATGAGGACCCCGAAAAAAGAAAGAATAAAAGAAACGACACACACGAATGATCATTTCTCTATCGTGCAATACCTAACAAGATGAGATTCGCTCACTTTTTTGAACAAATATACAAACAGCTGAAATCTGACGCCACTTCACAACTACAGGCGCTAAGTTGGCAATATTAGTTGGTTAATTCTGCTCCTGTTTTCTGCTGGAACTATGAACTACGACACTCCCTCCATTTCAATTTATATAAAAGTGTTTGACGGGAAACGGAGTTTAGGATATTCATTTTTAAATATATCATATTATTGGAAGTGGAAGAGAATAGTAAAGTAATGGTTGAAAAGTTAGTTAACAAGAAATTGAGTACTCAGTGAAGTTTAAAAGTTGAATAATTTGATAAATTTGAAATCTTGGAAGTTGTAAAAGTTGGATAGAGTTGGAATGGTGTTAAACATTTTCAAACATCTCAAGCTAGAAAGATTGTCATATAAATTGAAACAGAGGGAGTATTATTAGGTCTCCAATGTCAAAATCACAATAAGTAATTTCAACCTGTTGGTCAAATCTCCAGTTCGGTACTAGGAAGTAGATTTGCAAAAAGGCATGAAAACTCATCAAAATTACTTAAAGCACTGCTGACCAATATGGTGGTCCTACTTCCCTTTATATAGTAACCAATGAGTGCTTTTAAGGGACAACTAAATATATAGTGCTTAAATTAAAGGCTCTACCCACCACCAGTTGAATGATTAGGATACAGGCACTGTGCTCAGTATTTGAATGTCTCATGGTCCAAGAGGCAAAAGAATATGAAAAGTAGATATGGAGATATGTGGATATATGAACAAGCAAGAGCCATATCCAGAAAGTTCCTTCCATCACCAGCACATACACGCGAAATAAAGAAGTGAACTTGGAGATCAAGGTATTTTTGCATCAGATCTTGTGGTAAAGATATAACTGTAAGAAAGATCAATATGATTTAGAATTGAAACCTCTGCAGAGAGAGAAATGCTAGCATAGCGGTTTAGCTGCTTCTCAATAGTCAAACTTCTAGTTTCAGCATTTTCCTTATACCTGCAGATATTCCATACCAGATAGCTCAGGTTCACAGAGCATTAAAGGTAATGAAGGCAGGATTGATCAAGGAAACCACCCTAAAAGTTTCTAGTAGATACGGTTATGGTGAAGCAGAATTTATGCACCACGAAAAAGGAAAGAAACCAAGTTTGGATATGGAAAACTATCTCTATGCACATATTTGATTATCTATGTGAAATTAAGAGAACAGGTAATGAGAAAAGTGTCAAACTAATTACAGAATAATCATCACGGATCACCTTAAAGGAAGCAAACACACAGCTTATATTTACAAGTACCCATTCTATAAGAAGATGATTAGGCAGTTACACCAATGCAAAACTTTTTCTATGTAATACATGGCATACCTCTTCTCAATTATTGTAAAGAGCTGCTGACCATATTCATCATTCGCAAGGGGCAGATAATCAGGATCTTTTTGAGCAAGCACTCTTCTATACTCCTCAAAAGACATATATTTTACAGCGGAAACTTTTGATTCCTACCAAGACAAAAGACAAAGTCACATTTTTGAATTTTGGGGCAACAAAGAAAGAAATTACCTCAAAAGGAAGAAAAAGCAAAATGCTAGCAACTTGGCAAATTTGAAGTACTGTTAACAACCAGGCAACAAGATCTCAGAAGCTATGATATTGGAGCTTCAACGTATACTGAAAGTAACAATTGTAGAGCATTCTACTTCGTCTATTCAGCTAGTTCAAATTTACAGCAATTTTTAGATTGACTTATGTTGGACTAATAGGGATACATATGAAAAACTAAGAAAGACTATTACTTCTATGTGGACGTTAATACATAGCAAAGCACCTCACTCAAACTGAGGAACTAAAAGATTAATAAGTATACACCTACAATAACCAAGTTAAAGCAATACATTAATGTAAAAGAGATAACTCTGTCTAACCAAAGCGACATAGAGAGAGGGAGAGAGAGAGAGAACAATGGATATGCTTCTGTTAAGGAGGAGATACTACTATGAACTGTGTGGGTTTACGTGCATATCGATGCTTTGTTTTCGTAAAGCTTGAAGCAACGTCAATCAAAGATTTCTTTAAATGACCTGCTATAGAATGTCCTCTGTCATGTAAGCGATAACTTGAAGAACAAAGAAATTTCTACTGGAAGATGCAAGGAAAATACAGTGAACAAGCAAATGACAGAATCGAATGGATTAGCAGCAGCAAGAACCAGAAAAGTCTCATTTCTTCTTCTTTCTAAGTTGAGTTTTCATAATAGGAGAATCTATAAATTCTGAAAGTTCGATTCTGACACCATGTAAGATAAAAAGTGAAAAGCTGCAAAGCTGTTACACTTCAAGACGGCAATCTCCCTTTACGGTCAGTCTTGTTACAGGAAAGGTATATCCCTTTTTTTGTCATAGAAGGGGAAGTAGGAATGGTATTTCCACTTAAAGTTACAAACAATAAACCTATGGCAAAAATGTGAAAAACCATGCAATAGATACATAGTAGTCTCAGGGAAGTATAACAGCAATTCCAAGAACATTTTATAACAAATGAAATCTACTAACCAGTGTAAAGGCCTCCAAAGGAATTGGATCTGTAGTTGTCACCAGATATACATCATCATATTCGTTGTTGAAAGTACCCTTGTAAGTGCTGCAATTCATTGAAAAATTCAGTGTTCTCTACTGACCAAGAGAAACTCATGCTATGAAGAACAATAACTTGAAAATGTATCATCGAAATGCTGCTTGCCATGTTGAAGAGTGTCTGTACTACAATTTTCTTCCTGTTATCAAAAAAGTACTGAAAGTTTTGTATAGCTTAAATGTCCTGGAAATTTTGTGCAAAATGGATACATTTGAGCAGCGTTTGACAAACTTTAAATTATGGTTATGTTAATGTACTAATTACTTATCACATACAAATGCTTGAGTTATCCCTGTAAAATAGAAATTATACTACAATCTAGTCAATAGGATCAAATAAAAAGATCTGAGCCAGTAAGATACATCAAATAAAAAGATCTGAGCCAATAAGATACATTAAACGGATGACCACAAATTTAATGAGTAAGTTTTTGCCTTTAATTTTAGCCTCAAACCATGGCCAGAAAATCACATAATCTTATCTATTAGGAACTAACTTGTGATAGTTTTATTGAATAGAAAAAACTGATGGGCTTTATCCAAAAGAAAGGCCTTCTGAACATTTCCCATATTGCGCTAAGCTATCATTAGTTTTTTTTCCCGATAAGTGCTATCATTAGTTTCTTTTATTTGGTTGCCGCACTTATATTCCACTGGGCCTCTTGACAGCTCAATGTGACATATGAAATAGAAAATATTTTAGTCAACATTTACGTTAAGATAATTAGACTCTACTGTTCAATGGCAAAGAATAATGTTTTCATATATAAGAAACCAAAATTGACAGGTATAAGAAGACAGATCTGTCCAAGAGAAATGGAAAAGAAAATTCAAAATGGAGAAGAACAAAGTCATAGCTCTGAAGCTAAAAGGCGATTACTATCGGTTGATAGTGCAAAATAAGACCACATGGTCAGTTAGAGTTTTAATCTACCTACCGCTCTTGAATTGAAACAAATATTAATTCAAATGCATCCTTCGGAAGTGTTATACCAAGTTCTTCTTGAAGCTCTCGCCTGCAAGAATGTAAAAAGTCAGTAATAAGTACAAGCCCTATGCAAAAGCATTTAGAAGTGAGAGAGTAGACCATGAGAGTATTTATGCAATACCATGAAGAGAGCATCCAGCATTCAAAATGGGTATAAGACTTCACAGTACAAACTATTATGCATTGGTTTACAAGCACAAAGAAAACTATCTTTGCATAAGCAATGTGTATTACAAAAAATGGAATATATCCAATATTCTTGTGTAATTTAAAAGGTTATGAAGCTGCAGTTTGAAACAACACAGCCTTCTCAGTTCATGTGAAAAGGTATATCAAGAAAGTTCAGCTTCATGCTTGAAGCTTACATTGCTGAAATAAGAGATGACTCTCCAGCAGATACATGACCGGCACTCGAGATATCCCACAAACCGCAGTCAACACGTAGTTGGAGGAGTAGTTCTTGTGTACTCTCGGAAAATATCCATACATGTACTGCTCGATGGTAGTCTCCATCTCTGTGAACATCCCCTCTGTACAAGTAGCACAATGATGGTACCAAGAGATTATTACATTTATGTATTCAGCATAGACAAAGCTCAGTGAACAGGACTCACAGAGCTACAAACCTAATCTTCTATGTATCTTGCTTTATTGAGATGTCACATGAAGATAGCCATGTCAATATTTAGGCAACTATGAGTTTAAATACACTAACTTCCATTACTAAATATACAAAATAAATATCTTCTCAGGAACCAACGACGCCCTTTGTCCCAATTTGTGTGACACTCTTTCCTTTTTATTCAGTCACAAAAAGAATGACACATTTCTATATTTCGTAACAATTGAACTTTAAAATACCTATTTTTACTCTAATGAGATAATTTATAGCCACACAAATATCTCTGACTTATTTTAGACCACAAATTTCAAAGTCTCCTTTATTTCTTAAACTCTCTACATGCTTGACCAAACACCATCACATAAATTGAGTACGGAGGAGTATTTTTTATGTTGTACCCCTATTACACAAATTATGACATAGGCTCGACTACTTGGGTCAATCTTAGTTGGAAGCCCCCAATAAAGGTCACCAACCTAGGACATGAGCCTCCTTGATCTCCCAATGACCTCGAAGTAAGATATATCCCATTCAACAAAAGAAGAAAAGGATCCAGCTTGCAAAATTCCCCTCTTTTATTCCTTTTGGAAGCAATTATATTGTTGAATGTTCAGAGGCTGTACGTCTGAATTCACACATGTCTAGATTGATTCAATTGGATGAAGAAAACGTTCGATTAATCGACACGAATTTTGTGCATCCATATTATGTTACTCCACACTCCAAATGTCCAGTCGGGGACGTGTTAGGGGTTTCTCAAATTGGTTAAATGTATAAGTCATAGTCTCCTTATATGGTCTCCACAATTCTCACCACCCGAGCTAGATTTTGGGGTTGAGATGGGGTCGAGCACAAGGTCCATTTTCTTAATATAAAGTTTCTTTCTCTACTCTTGTATCATTTTGAGACACAAAGGGGCCTCTTAGTTTTCAAAAGTTTTAAGTAGAAAAAAGGCTCTCTAGATTGCAAATGCATTATCTGAGATTTACACTTTTATAACATACTTTATATTTAATTTGTTACGATGAAGAAATGCACCAAAAACATCCTATATACACTTGAAATTCGTAACCAACTATAAACTCGATCATCATAACATTCAATGATAATGATTATTTCACATGTAAGTCTCAGATAGTAAGTATGTTCTATAACATAACATTATAAAGTCGCAAAATATTTAACTCCATTAATCTAACAAACCATTAGATACTCAAAACATCAAATGAATGTTTTCTTTTATCTTTGATGGTACCTGGGTTTAGAGATGCCAGTTTTTTCTCCAGTTTTTGTAAGCACGTCAAGATACTCTACTTTCTTCACTTGCATTTGATAATCTCTCTCTCAAACAAACACAATATTTTGTTTTTCTTCAGGAAAGCACTGTAATAAAGGGTATTTTATTAGAAAGGGTTGATAAGTACAGACAATGAGAGACAAAATTAGTTGAAACTTGAAAAGGACAGCTAAATATTGTACTTTGGCGGCTTTGAGGAATCAAATTATTTGGTAATGAAGAGGTTGACTCAAAAGTGCAAGAAGACACGTATGTCTTTGGTAAAAAAACTAAAAACTATTCCCACGGTGTGTCTGGTACAGAGTTGGTTCAAATATTTTTTAAGTTATTTTAAAATCAGATAAATAACTTCTGGTGGAGCAGGAAAAATGCAAGTTCTATAAGTGCTATTTCACACTGTTTGAAAAATATTTTCCGTAAAACTTTTTTTCCCATGCTTATATTAAATCTTTACGTGAAGTTTGCATTGCACATAAATTTGTATTTTGGTTTATTGCTATACATTCTGGTATAGTTTGATGTAAATATTGGGTATGAATAAATTTTCACCAGTGCAATTTGCCCTATCATTTTTCAAGGTTTTTAGGTGTATCACCAAATTTTCAACAGCATGCAGATTGTACATAGATCTACTTGAGTATCTTTTTTTCCCTCAAGGACATAAATCAACATGTTCTGTCGCGTGGTTAAAAAAGATTTCACCTTTTGTTACCACCACTGGTATATTTAATGTATAATTAATAATATAATGAGTGTATAATATATAGACGTTGCTTATACATATATTATATCATAATTAAACTGGCTAAATTTATTCAATTATCAAATATAGCAGTCTCTTTCCGATACCAAAGCTTATCCTCTAGTGTTAATCTAGTGAACTGTGATTTATAAAGCTCTGTATAAAGGAGATAACAATATTCTTCATTGTAATAACAGAAAATGTTTTGAGTTAGAATTTGTTGGTTTTGCAATATTCCTACTTCAAATATATTAACGGTTAATTTGGTTATATGGCAAGTACCGCTGATTAAATGACGAACTAAATTTTATATTAGTGATCCGAAGAGAATTTTAAAGAAGACATTTTATTTTTTTGAGTTCTTAGTTATATAAATTTGATCTTTAGAATTAAGTTGCAGAAACGTGCAATCCATTTTAATCAAGATAAATTGAAAATTTCAATAATATACAATCCAGCATAAAAATTACATTCACGTAGCCATATTTTAAATTTACATCCGCATAGATTGAAATTTATGTTGGACTTATGTTGGACTTAAATTTAGATTGACTTATGTTGGACTAATAGGGATACATATGAAAAACTAAGAAAGACTATTACTTCTATGTGGACGTTAATACATAGTTAAGCACCTCACTCAAACTGAGGAACTAAAAGATTAATAAGTATACACCTACAATAACCAAGTTAAAGCAATACATTAATGTAAAAGAGATAACTCTGTCTAACCAAAGCGACATAGAGAGAGGGAGAGAGAGAGAACAACGGATATGCTTCTGTTAAGGAGGAGATACTACTATGAACTGTGTGGGTTTACGTGCATATCGATGCTTTGTTTTCGTAAAGCTTGAAGCAACGTCAATCAAAGATTTCTTTAAATGACCTGCTATAGAATGTCCTCTGTCATATAAGCGATAACTTGAAGAACAAAGAAATTTCTACTGGAAGATGCAAGGAAAATACAGTGAACAAGCAAATGACAGAATCGAATGGATTAGCAGCAGCAAGAACCAGAAAAGTCTCATTTCTTCTTCTTTCTAAGTTGAGTTTTCATAATAGGAGAATCTATAAATTCTGAAAGTTTGATTCTGACACCATGTAAGATAAAAAGTGAAAAGCTGCAAAGCTGTTACACTTCAAGACGGCAATCTCCCTTTACGGTCATTCTTGTTACAGGAAAGGTATATCCCCTTTTTTGTCATAGAAGGGGAAGTAGGAATGGTATTTCCACTTAGAGTTACAAACAATAAACCTATGGCAAAAATGTGAAAAACCATGCAATAGATACATAGTAGTCTCAGGGAAGTATAACAGCAATTCCAAGAACATTTTATAACAAATGAAATCTACTAACCAGTGTAAAGGCCTCCAAAGGAATTGGATCTGTAGTTGTCACTAGATATACATCATCGTATTCGTTGTTGAAAGTACCCTTGTAAGTGCTGCAATTCATTGAAAAATTCAGTGTTCTCTACTGACCAAGAGAAACTCATGCTATGAAGAACAATAACTTGAAAATGTATCATCGAAATGCTGCTTGCCATGTTGAAGAGTGTCTGTACTACAATTTTCTTCCTGTTATCAAAAAAGTACTGAAAGTTTTGTATAGCTTAAAAGTCGTGGAAATTTTGTGCAAAATGGATACATTTGAGCAGCGTTTGACAAACTTTAAATTATGGTTATGTTAATGTACTAATTACTTATCACATATAAATGCTTGAGTTATCCCTGTAAAATAGAAATTATACTACAATCTAGTCAATAGGATCAAATAAAAAGATCTGAGCCAGTAAGATATATCAAATAAAAAGATCTGAGCCAATAAGATACATTAAACGGATGAACACAAATTTAATGAGTAAGTTTTTGCCTTTAATTTTAGCCTCAAACCATGGCCAGAAAATCACATAATCTTATCTATTAGGAACTAACTTGTGATAGTTTTATTGAATAGAAAAAACTGATGGGCTTTATCCAAAAGAAAGGCCTTCTGAACATTTCCCATATTGCGCTAAGCTATCATTAGTTTTTTTCCCGATAAGTGCTATCATTAGTTTCTTTTATTTGGTTGCCGCACTTATATTCCACTGGGCCTCTTGACAGCTCAATGTGACATATGAAATAGAAAATATTTTAGTCAACATTTACGTTAAGATAATTAGGCTGTACTGTTCAATGGCAAAGAATAATGTTTTCATATATAAGAAACCAAAATTGACAGGTATAAGAAGACAGATCTGTCCAAGAGAAATGGAAAAGAAAATTCAAAATGGAGAAGAACAAAGTCATAGCTCTGAAGCTAAAAGGCGATAACTACTGGTTGATAGTGCATAATGAGACCACATGGTCAGTTAGAGTTTTAATCTACCAACCGCTCTTGAATTGAAACAAATATTAATTCAAATGCATCCTTCGGAAGTGTTATACCAAGTTCTTCTTGAAGCTCTCGCCTGCAAGAATGTAAAAAGTCAGTAATAAGTACAAGCCCTATGCAAAAGCATTTAGAAGTGAGAGAGTAGACCATGAGAGTATTTATGCAATACCATGAAGAGAGCATCCAGCATTCAAAATGGGTATAAGACTTCACAGTACAAACTATTATGCATTGGTTTACAAGCACAAAGAAGACTATCTTTGCATAAGCAATGTGTATTACAAAAAATGGAATATATCCAATATGCTTGTGTAATTTAAAAGGTTATGAAGCTGCAGTTTGAAACAACACAGCCTTCTCAGTTCATGTGAAAAGGTATATCAAGAAAGTTCAGCTTCATGCTTGAAGCTTACATTGCTGAAATAAGAGATGACTCTCCAGCAGATACATGACCGGCACTCGAGATATCCCACAAACCGCAGTCAACACGTAGTTGGAGGAGTAGTTCTTGTGTACTCTCGGAAAATATCCATACATGTACCGCTCGATGGTAGTCTCCATCTCTGTGAACATCCCCTCTGTACAAGTAGCACAATGATGGTACCAAGAGATTATTACATTTATGTATTCAGCATAGACAAAGCTCAGTGAACAGGACTCACAGAGCTACAAACCTAATCTTCTATGTATCCTGCTTTATTGAGATGTCACATGAAGATAGCCATGTCAATATTTAGGCAACTATGAGTTTAAATACACTAACTTCCATTACTAAATATACAAAATAAATATCTTCTCAGGAACCAACGACGCCCTTTGTCCCAATTTGTGTGACACTCTTTCCTTTTTATTCGACAAAAAGAATGACACATTTCTATATTTCGTAACAATTGAACTTTAAAATACCTATTTTTACTCTAATGAGATAATTTATAGCCACACAAATATCTCTGACTTATTTTAGACCACAAATTTCAAAGTCTCCTTTATTTCTTAAACTCTGTAAGGTCAAACACCATCACATAAATTGGTACGGAGGAGTATTTTTTATGTTGTACCCCTATTACACAAATTATGACATAGGCTCGACTACTTGGGTCAATCTTAGTTGGAAGCCCCCAATAAAGGTCACCAACCTAGGACATGAGCCTCCTTGATCTCCCAATGACCTTGAAGTAAGATATATCCCATTCAACAAAAGAAGAAAAGGTCCAGCTTGCAAAATTCCCCTCTTTTATTCCTTTTGGAAGCAATTATATTGTTGAATGTTCAGAGGCTGTACGTCTGAATTCACACATGTCTAGATTGATTCAATTGAATGAAGAAAACGTTCGATTAATCGACACGAAGTTTGTGCATCCATATTATGTTACTCCACACTCCAAATGTCCAGTCGTGGACGTGTTAGGGGTTTCTCAAATTGGTTAAATGTATAAGTCATAGTCTCCTTATATGGTCTCCACAATTCTCACCACCCGAGCTAGATTTTGGGGTTGAGTACAGTCAGGCACAAGGTCCATTTTCTTAACATAAAGTTTCTTTCTCCTACTCTTGTATCATTTTGAGACACAAAGGGGCCTCTTAGTTTTCAAAAGTTTTAAGTAGAAAAAAGGCTCTCTAGATTGCAAATGCATTATCTGAGATTTACACTTTTATAACATACTTTATATTTAATTTGTTACGATGAAGAAATGCACCAAAAACATCCTATATACACTTGAAATTCGTAACCAACTATAAACTCGATCATCATAACATTCAATGATAATGATTATTTCACATGTAAGTCTCAGATAGTAAGTATGTTCTATAACATAACATTATAAAGTCATAAAATATTTAACTCCATTAATCTAACAAACCATTAGATACTCAAAACATCAAATGAATGTTTTCTTTTATCTTTGATGGTACCTGGGTTTAGAGATGCCAGTTTTTCTCCAGTTTTTGTAAGCACGTCAAGATACTCTACTTTCTTCACTTGCATTTGATAATCTCTCTCTCAAACAAACACAATATTTTGTTTTTCTTCAGGAAAGCACTGTAATAAAGGGTATTTTATTAGAAAGGGTTGATAAGTACAGACAATGAGAGACAAAATTAGTTGAAACTTGAAAAGGACAGCTAAATATTGTACTTTGGCGGCTTTGAGGAATCAAATTATTTGGTAATGAAGAGGTTGACTCAAAAGTGCAACAAGACACCTATGTGTTTGGTAAAAAAACTAAAAACTATTCCCACGGTGTGTTTGGTACAGAGTTGGTTCAAATATTTTTAAGTTATTTTAAAATCAGATAAATAACTTCTGGTGGAATAGGAAAAACACAAGCTCTATAAGTGTTATTCCACACTGTTGGAAAAATACTTTCCGTAAAACTTTTTTTCCCATGCTTATATTAAATCTTTACGTGAAGTTTGCATTGCACATAAATTTGTTTTTTGGTTTATTGCTATACATTCTGGTATAGTTTGATGTAAATATTGGGTATGAATAAATTTTCACCAGTGCAATTTGCCCTATCATTTTTCAAGGTTTTTAGGTGTATCACCAAATTTTCAACAGCATGCAGATTGTACATAGATCTACTTGAGTATCTTTTTTTCCCTCAAGGACATAAATCAACATGTTCTGTCGCGTGGTTAAAAAAGATTTCACCTTTTGTTACCACCACTGGTATATTTAATGTATAATTAATAATATAATGAGTGTATAATATATAGACGTTGCTTATACATATATTATATCATAATTAAACTGGCTAAATTTATTCAATTATCAAATATAGCAGTCTCTTTCCGATACCAAAGCTTATCCTCTAGTGTTAATCTAGTGAACTGTGATTTATAAAGCTCTGTATAAAGGAGATAACAATATTCTTCATTGTAATAACAGAAAATGTTTTGAGTTAGAATTTGTTGGTTTTGCAATATTCCTACTTCAAATATATTAACGGTTAATTTGGTTATATGGCAAGTACCGCTGATTAAATGACGAACTAAATTTTATATTAGTGATCCGAAGAGAATTTTAAAGAAGACATTTTATTTTTTGAGTTCTTAGTTATATAAATTTGATCTTTAGAATTCTGGTTCTGTAAACGTGCAATCCATTTCGAATCAAGACAAATTGAGGAAATTTCAATAATATACAATCCAGCATAAAAATTACATTCACGTAGCCATATTTTAAATTTACATCCGCATAGTCTCTTTTTTTTTTTTTTTTGCAACAGTATTGATACACATGATATACAACATTATACACTCACTTTAGAGAATGTATCAACCTTGTATAAAAGTGTATAATAATGTCTAAGAGGTGTTTATACACACTTCGACATTTGTATATACTATTATACAAACTTATACAAGAGGTGTTTATACACACTTCTACTTTGTATAAAAGTGTATAAGAGGTGTTTATACACATTTTACCCGTTTGGTTTTGCTAAAACTGGATCAAATCAAACTTAAGATCAATGACGGGCTAAATCGAAATCAAGATGAAGATTGGTGGTTTATGGGTGGAGATCCGGTGGTACGGAAGTGGTTCGATGGTGTAACGGCGGATCTGGCGAGCTCAACGATGAAGCTGAAAAATGAGCTTCTCACATGGTGTGCTTCAATGGTGGTGGGTTCGATTCCAGTGGTCATGTTGACTGGTGTTTTGGGATCGGTTCAAGAGGTGAAGTTGTGGGGTGTTGTGGGATATAAACAAATTCGGTTATGGGCGGAGCAACGGTCAATTAATGGTGAGAAAGAAAGGGAAAAGTGCTGGTCGTCGTTCTGTCAATGGAGAGGATGAAAGAGATGACCTTTCCGTCGGCTAACACGGTAAGAAATTGAAAATGAGCTAAACCGGGTAATTGTTTTTCCTAAATCAACATAGAGTGTAAAAATCCCAAATAAATTTGGTTAGATTCAGTTTTTAAAAATTGTTCATCTTTTTCAATTGGTCTTTCGAATTATTAGTTTTCTTTTTGGCGAGAAAAAGTTCAAATTATTAAGGATTTCTTCATTCACCTAAGGTATCATGATGAATTCAAGGTGTGTCTAATTTCTAGCTATTACGAGACATCACTTTCTCCATCACTTTTTATGAAGACATCAAGCTACTATTATTAATTTAGAAATTTTTAGCAGTTTTGGCAGCTATTGCTTGCAGTGTTACTGTCGAACAAAACGAAGAACTTTTCTTCAAGATGCCTCTAAATGGGTTGATGAGCATATAAAAGAAAAAAATTCTTTAGCTTGGGCTTTAAGAGGTAATTTTGATGATTTTATCATTTATAAGTGGCAGTTTTATGTGCTGATCTCTTCAAAATCCACGTGTAAAAATGTGATCTCAAATTTTCACAACAAAATATTAGAAGACTCCACTTGATCTCGCACTGAAAAGCATCACTGTCGCTCTACAGAATTTTTACACTTAGCAGTAGTAAAATCTCTGTTCCAAACATACATACTCAAACTCACCAATCTTGCTATAACTTCAACTAGCACACATAAAAACAAGAAGCGGATATGCAAAGCACAGTTTTAACATATTGTTCACGGTTCTAGGTAATATAAAGTGCATTACTGAAAAACAAAAGCTTATGCATTACATAGAACTGCAGAAAGAAAACTGGGACATCAAATCGTCACTCAACCTAGGGCATGGACGTTCATATTTGCAGAAGTACGTGTATACACATTACCGAGGGGAGAAGATTATGCCATCCTTATTTTGGAAATAAAACATTGTGAAGAAACTCACGATAAATCATATGTTCTATTTTGCTTATGAATACTAGTTTTAGAGGGTGCATTAGCCATGGGAACAACATTCACCGAAGTAGGCTGAGGCTTCTACTGCAAAAGCAGATGATACAGTCTTCAATTGATCTCGCGTAAAATTTGGTTAGCAATGGGAAAATCAGGAACAATATCAACCGGAACCTGAAATTAAAAGGAGGAACAAATGAACACGTCAGTCTAGGATAAATATAATTTTTGATAAGCTAAAAGAAATTCCTAGACTGACAGGTTGATTCCCTATTTTATGCAAACTATATATATGAAGGCTTAAACCAAGATTTTGGCATTGCACTGAGGCACCAAACCAGAGAACAGAAATTTTGTGGACACAAGTAGAAAACAGCTGCTCTTTATACATTCTATCTATCGCAGTATTTTCTCTGTCCAGGGCAAGGCCATTGAATCCTTTGCTTTAAGCCTCAAAATTACTCCGACACACGCACACACACAATTTGTATAAATGATTTTAAATAATAAAAGGTTTCAAATTTTATGTTTTGTTGGGATTTGGTTGAGGTTGTTCGGATGAGTTAGTAAAATATTACAGTAAATTTTACATTTACGTTCTCTTTTGCTTATGATTTTACCTCCTCCATGTACATTTATTCTTTTCCTATTTCTGTCAATTTCACTTCTCCAAATGCGACTCAGTTTTCTCAGCTATTCCCCTTTAACATACTGTTTCAGTGGATTCTGAATGACCCCAAGGTGTCTATTCAGTTTTTGTAAGTAATTCGTCTCATTAATACATGAATTTCATTAAATAAGTTTAAGGCCTCTTATTAAGGTTGGCTTTAGACCACAAATTTCATTGAGCTGCCTCAGTTTAAGGCCTATATGAGGATATGTTACGATTGTTAGTTTTCAAAAAAAAAAAAAAAAAAAAAATATATATATATATATATATATATATATATATATCTCTGTGTGTGTGTGTGTTACTATTGCAGATATTAGCAATACTCCATTTAAAATTAATCCTTGGAGTTTAGCTGCTTGAGAACATGGAAGACACTCAATGATAAGGTCAAGCTATTTCCCTTTCGATGAGTACGGTCATATGCTTAATACCCATTTAGGTCAAATCTCTGTTCACTAACACCACTCTATTCAAAATAGTGAAATTAATAGTACAAAGGCACCCAAACTTGAATGTCAGAAATTAGACAAATATAACTTAGACCAGTTGCACTCGGCATTCAATTACTAGAAAAGCTATTGGTGATAACTAAATTTAGGGATTATACCTGAACAGTCTCCAGTTTTTCCAGTGCGCATTTCAGTGGTGGTGTCATCACACCATATTTCTGAAGAAGTGTTCTAGCAGCTTCTTTGTCGCCTCTTGCTTGTATTGTGAGAATTTCTCTGCTCAAGCTCGCAACACTATCTTCAACCTTCGAATAGAAGCAAAACAGTGATTTCATTGGAAGAACTGAGTGAAATGTGAACCAGCAATTCCTATTATCTCATACCTTTTCAAAGTCAATGGCAAATGTTTCATCAGGACGCAAAATAAATGCGCCTTTCTCAAACAAATAATTAAACTGCAATGCCTGTCCTTTCCTGATTGTGTTTGAAAAATTAAAGACTGGTGAGAACAATAAAATGTGGAAGGTAAAGACTAAAGAGGATGGCAAGTGACAACAATGCCTACCCATGAGCTTCCTCTAATCCAAAGCGTACTGAGCGGAAACATCCAGCAAGAAAAGAGACATACATTGACTTGGCCAGGCTCCTTGGTAGCAAATCCTAGGCCATATAAAACAAAGATCATTGTCTTTGGATTTTGATTATCATAAGGGAGAGAGAATGTAATTTCGGTATTCATTTTCAAAATTGAATGATCTTATGAACTTCTAGTACATGTTACTTCAGCCAGCCATATCACATATACTTTCCAGTTGCCACAAGTTTGTACATGTGAAGGCAATAACATAGCTAATAAAATATCAAATATTCATCTAAGAAGCGATATTCTATCAAGTTCATACACTAACTACTGTCCGATGGAATATAATCTTCCACTTTTCTGATGATCCCCCGCTCCTTGCGAAGACTAGAAAAGGCAAAAAGATACTTTTAAAACTCTGCATTTAAAATTTACGAAAGAATAAGTTGGGGCAGGAAATGAGCCCCAAAAAGTAAAAAGGCTAAAAACTTTTACGAACCATTAGAATCTCATCCGAAAGTATAACGTGATTCAGTATGTCCATGCATAAAAGGTCAATTACTTGGTTTCAACAAGGATTGGACAAACTGGGCTTTGTTGGAGGGTCTATGGGCTGTGTAAATAGATGCAAAAGTCTCTCTAATAAAGATGTAATCCATATGGAGACCTTCTAAAGTATAAGCTACACAATATTTCTTGAAGTAAAAAGATAATTGTACAACGTTCATTTCCCTGAAAGATGATAGAGCAACCAATAACTATATTACTGATATCTAATATGCGTCTAGTTTTGACCCTTAGTAATTTCTTTTGTTGCCACACTCCCGTTTTGCCAGTCAGATCCATATTCTATTTGGACTCCAAAGAAACATATTTTCAACCAAAAATCTCAATTTGTAAAGGTTACATTTTTTCAAAGAGGTAAACCACAATATTCTACTTCTCTTTCCCTTAAAAATAAAACATAAAGTATATTTTCCTCATTAGACCACAAAAACAGATATTAAAACTAAGAAAAACAATGTAAGTCAGCTAGTCTTCAAGCAAAATAGTAGCTCCATATGCAAGAGTGAACTGTTCTTAATCAGCTGTCATTTAGTTTCTTACCTTGTCCATTAGAAACCTAAGAGCCCAAAGCCCAACAATATCTGCCTTTGCTTCTTCTAGTGATGAATGAAGTTCTTGCAGCTCCTATAATAAGGTACAGGAGAATGCTATGTCAAGATGATATGACAAAAGATGAAAAAGACAATATTTGGAACAAATAATTTGTCTAGAAGTAATGAGATGGAATCTGATTCTTTAAACAACAATTAGATGAACAGTGACAGAAAAGGACATAAATCTGGAGAAATAAAGCATAGTTAAAACTGACTAGTCTGACTGTCGACTTCTGTCCATTTGGAAGTGTGATTGAGTGAGGCCCGATTCCATGGCAGCATTCATGACAAATTGTGTGAGTAAAGAAAGATTCAAAGTCCACAAACTCTCGTTGTTCTTCCATAATAGACACATCAGCTATGGGCTTAAGGATCAGCTTGAACCTGAACAAAGAACCAGAGGAAGTACATTATATAAGCATGTCCCCTGGGCCTAAAACTGTTTGTTTGATCAGTGACATAAGAAATCACAGGAAGCGGAGGAAAAGGAATTCATACTTTGCTTCTGAAACATTCTTAAGCATGACCATTGATGATCCTCGATCTTTTACAATACGTTCATCATTAGGAAGATTAAACGCAACTGTTTGAGGGCCCTTCACATCCTGCCAAAGAAAGGAACCTCTACACATTAATGGACTCTGACCGGAAGAGACTTGTTTAGTGGTCTTTAGTCGAGAAAGAAATGAGGTGCCAAGCACGAACTGGCTGTGCTGAATTATTAGCAAGAAAACAGAACAATGCTTTTCTTATAGAAATTTTAGCATCAGTTCTTATAAGGCTAACACTTTCTTCATGTGCGGTCAAAACAACAACTTGCAACTTGTCAAACAAAATATATGTTATACATTAGGTTAGCTTGGAAGTTCTTAATCCAAGTGTATGTTTACATTGTTCCCATTTCAGCACCTGAGTTTACAGGCATTTTATTTTAGTAAAAGATACAACATTCTGACTCTAGTTTTTAAGGAAAGAAATCCAACTAAAGAAGAAATCAAAGAGAAACAATTTTAAGCCTATTTCTTCGGTAAGTGGAGTCAGATAAAAGAGGCCCCCCTTTCGTCGTTGAAAAGTCCAGATATTCATTTTCTGACTCTGTAATCTTCTTCATCAACTGTTAGTGCTGACTTTTGAAATTAATAAAATCTTAGCTTACTTTTACCCCAAAAAGATAAAGAAAAATCATGGTCCTGCCCCCACCCCATTTTTTCTCAACTGACTTTTATAGTCCTTTTTTTTTTTTTTTTTTTTTTTAATTATTCAATTACGCAGACAATGTCTGAGTGATGTTGTATTAGCAAAAATGGGCCTCAATACAGCAAATCTTAGCAGCTACTTTATAGTCTTAAAATCTTCATTTGGTGCTACAACAATTTTCATCAGTAAAAGTATCCTTTCCCTCCATTTCCACCCACTTTTACACAGGAAAAAGCTTGATATTATATGAAATTAAAATAAAATAAGATAAAATTATCCCTGCCTCCCTTTGCGTCCCTTAATCTTCAATGCTAATTCTCCCTTTCTTTCAGTCTAACAATGTGCAGTACTGTTCCACCTCATCGATCAAAAGAGCAGAGATCTCAAGATGTACTCAAAAGAAGGCTTGAAGAATAATCCCTATAACCTTGGAAAATATCTTACTTTGTGAAGACTTGAGGACACTATCACAGACACAAACTCATAGTACATCTGTAACATTTTTATCTGGCATTTTCTTCCCAAAAAATGCAGTTCTGAGATGAAGATATGACAACATTTCATTTTAGGTGAGTTGCATAAGGAGGAAAAAGATTTAAATGAAAATGTAATGACAAAAACTCACCCCTGCATTGTAAAGAAGCTGGATAACCCGGATGGGGGCAGCTGTAACACTTTCTGACTTGTAAATATTGTCCATTGGAAGATTCTTCTCCAAAACCTAGAATATCTTATTTTCAGCAGGTAACAGAGGAAATAAAGAAATTATGGAGTAAAAGCTGATCTAGAATGGGAGGTCTACAGGCACCTGCAGATGATCACCAAACAATTTGAGTTGAGCTGTTGCTTTGTCATCACGGACTCCTATAAATGCCTCAAATGTTGCCTAGCAGATAAGATGTCATTAGTTACATGTATCAAAATTTTGACTCTCATTATCAAACAAGCAAGCCAATGCGGCACTACACCAAATAGTAAGTTTGAGATCAAGGCAGCTAATTAGAATCACAGTAGAAATTGTAAGCAAGGATTGAGTTTAAATTTAGATGATACCTTGTATCCAAAAAGTGCATCTTCATAAGTTTCATACGGGCCAATGGTGACATCCAACTTGGAGTCCTTCATTAGTTAGAAAGCAAAAGAACATGTCAGCTCTAATAATGACTGTCAAACCCAGAATTAAAGCACATATAAGTGCCACATACTGCTTAAATAGCAAGCTGAAACTCATCAAGGGCTTTTTTTTTGACATCAAGTTATTTAACCGTCTATCTTGTCTTAAAGTTATACTATGCTAGCCTAACAAATAAAGTAAAGACAAACAACTGAATTTGATGATCCTAACTTTGCTATTTCAGCCCCAGCTCACGAGCATTTGAAAAAGAAAAAACAAAATAAACGACAGCCCAAAAACATAAGCAGAAAATCAATGATATACAAGGAAGAAAACGATTTCATTATATCATGATAATATATATTGGTTATGTCAATTCCCAAGATTAGATACTAAAGTTGGCAATTTATTGGTAATGAATTTGACTAGTTTTGCTGCTTCCCATTCTGCCAGCACTATCTTACTCAACAGTTCGAAGAATCAATTGAAAAGTTGCTCAAATTGTTAAAGTTAAAGCATAGTCTTGTGTACGATTAAATTTCATCTGATAGGCTTTTGAAGCCATTGCAGAACTGCCTACCCATCAGCTCCAAGAAAATAAAGAAAAGTCACTCAGGATAGATTTTCATAAAATTATAGTTCCAACATATGCACTATAGACAGATAGGCAGTAGCAGCATACTGACCAACTCCATCCAGGCGATATCTGAATCATAGTAGTCATTTGAAAGGAAGGCATCAGCCTTGCTATAAAGAAGTCTCTTCAAACTGAAAAGAAGAGCAATTTACTAAGTCAACCTGTATTCAACACAATTAAGTACCTAAAACAAATCAATACCTAGATGAGCTGGCCATATCTCCTGCTTTACGAAGTAAGGTGGCTGCTTCAGCAAGGAGAGAGTTGTACTCTTGAGAATAAGGAACCACATACAGATCTTGAGAAGAGCTAGTGACATTTCCCATTGTTTGGGATATTGAATCTTCAAACACCAATTCACTATGCCTTCTAATAACATTGAAAAAGCCCATTGCTTCTTCCTGTTTATCTTGTTGAAGACTATCTTTCCATAAGTTGAATTCCTAAAAGAAAAAGGTTTAGAAAAATAGTGTAAAGACTATTTTTACAGCATATAACAAAGTATTTCCATGGTATACCATTTTGTCCATATCTGGTGGATAAAAATTTGCACCAGGAGGTTTCGCAACAGGAAATGCTGTTCTATATTCAAAACCCTTCCAACCTGGTACAGGCTTTGTTGCCTTCGGAAGCAGCTTTACAGCCGAATCTGCAGTCGTCAAAAAAGCCTCATTTTCATCCAGGCAAGACCTAACAATGTAAGAGTGAACTCAGAAAATTTCAATCAACAGTCACCTTGCAATAAATGAAGCCCCACTAAGATATGAAATTTCCGTTTGCATTCAAAGCAGGGGATTATGATACAGAAATATACAGCGACAGATCATGACAAATAGTGCAACCTTGAGCGATGGTGGGGCAAACCTCAATAAAGATGCTGAGTCCCTAAAGAGAGAGAGAGGAGGGAGGGGGAGGGATGCAACACCCTAGGAATCTCACATCGGTAAAACACAGGAGATGTTGGATATATAAGGAAGCAAGCCTTAGACCGTAGGACAACTTCCCCATTGTATGTATATACTAGTGACTAAGACAGACCTATGTTGCTTGGTTCTGGTGTGGGCACCTGACGCGGGTGCGGATCTAGAAATCAGATTCATCATCGCCTAAATTTTACGATTCAGAGATAAGAATAGGAGTATGGGCAAATAAAGACACAGAAACACAGAGATGAAGAAGGTATCAGAGGGGGCATAGCTTTTCATAAGGGGAACATACCATGGACTTTTATTTATTACATAGTACATCCATTTCAACTTGTCCAACTGTGATTTGTCCGCGTTCTCCTTTAACCAGTCTCTCAAAGATGGATTGCTATACCAAACCTATATTATGGAATAAGAAAATGAAAGGACCATATCAATAGGAGAAATTCAGGTTCTCTATGAACCACTTCAAGCACTGATAACATCACATAATAACACAGCTTAGTCATATCTCTCATTGTGGAATTTATAGAAGGATCATTGTCATCTAGGTTGAAAGAACATAACACGGGACTAGGAGTGTTCATAAGAATGAAAACAAGCAGTTTGCAACTCTCTCCTACAAACCTACAATTAGATGAAGGAAATTTTCATTTTCTCTTGGACAAAATAATAGAAGAGTTATAAAGGCACCTTAAAAATGTAAGGCATCATTTAAGTTGACCCTCAAAATCTCAGGTTGGATATGTCAAATGTAAAATAGTTAAACTTAATCTGTATTTAATTATAGAATATATACTTACCTTACCAAGCCTTGAGAATATTACATGTCATATTTACATAGTCTAAGGTTCCTATATAAGGAGCTCCTTCTCTACATTGTTAATCATCAATTCAACATGTTTTCTCCTTTTATAGCCTCTACCATCTTCATAAAGGTGGTAACTAACGTCTCAGCTAGTCAAGAAGTACAATTCTTTACGTAATATTATGGTCCTTATTACGGGAGATTGCTAGTTGTACCTCCCTTCCTGCACCCATTTTTAGATAAGGTAAATAATATTTTTTTTTTTTGTACAGCTAGGAATCTCTCGTACAACTAGTTTTCTTCCAACATCAATAATATTATTTAAGGTAAATAATATTATTGATGTTGGAAGAAAACTCCCGTATACGAGCAGTATACCCAAAAAATAGAGAACCTACATCAATTTCTTTGAAATGAATCAATGTCAAATGTTTACTAATTTCTTTGAAATGAATCACCAATAATGATTCGGTAACACATGGTTTGAAACTCCCGTACCCATGTTAAAGAAAGTCAAATGTTTGCTAATTTCACAGAAATGCATCAGCAATAGAGACTTGGTAACACACGGTTTTAAACTAGTCTAATGCACCAGGATAAAAAATTTGTTCAATTTTATCGTTTCAATCTTTTTTCATGATCTTCAATATATGGCTAAATAGTATATTTTGACACTAACTTAAGAAATTGATTCACCACTTCCACGAAAAAGAAAAGAAAAAAAAAAAAAAAAACCACTAGCCTATATCTGACTGACACAATTAAATCCCATCCTTCAGCTTGATTATGATTCATTTTGATGTGCATCATACAAACTTAGGTATGTTTAAGCCCATTATTTCCTATACAAGATGACAACAACATGCAATATAAGTGATGACAGTGATGATAACGCCATCTATTAGAGTTATGTCCTCAAGATGTTACATCAACGCTGACAACCCTACGCCAAAAAGGGAACAGAAAAAAAGAATTTGACTTCTTGCTTCGTCAAAATATAAGACCTATGATAGTAATTAACAAAGATTAATTGCAGAAACATAGTACACTACTTGCTTATCTAAACTGATATGCACTCAACCTTTTATACATCAGAATTTGAGCTCTCAGTAAAAGACATTGTGATTATACCTGCAGATGAAAGATCTTGTCCATGATTGTTGCAGCTTTAACAAGTTGAGTTAGTGCTTCTTTGTCTGCTGCACTCAGCCCAGTCAACTATACAAAAAAAGAAAGCTTCAGTGACCACCATTTAAGAGAAGCCATAACTGTTTCACTAACTCAATTTTGTCTTTAACTAAATTGAGTACTTCTGACGCACAGAGACACATATAGAAGATAGATGAGAAGCCTCCACAAGACCAGAGCAGCAGCATTTTTAACCGGTAGAAACCAGAAAAAGAAAGAATAAAAGAAACGACGTACACAAATGAAAATGGTCATTTCTTTTTTTTTTTTTTTTTTTGATTGTTTACAAAGATCATTTCTTTTTTTGTGAATATTGAACAAGATGAGATCCCGTCACACTCTTGAAGAATATGCAAACAGCTGAAATCTGACACTTCAGAACTATAGGCAGTACGTTGGCACTGTTAGTCTAGTTTTCGCTAAAAAATTTTAACTAAAAATAAGAACTACACAATGGTGTCCAGGAAGCCAAAGAAAAAACTCAAAAGTTCAATGACTAACATTAACCTGTTGGTCAAATCTCCAGATCAATAAAAGGAACGTGAATTCATTAAAACAACCTAAGATATCACCTCCTCACCAAAACAATAGTCCTACTTCCCTTTTTGGATTAGCTTATAAGTGCTTTCAAGGATAACTAAAATATATAGTGCTTAGAGCTAAACACACCACCAGTCCACTAATTATGATAGATGCTCTGTGCTCAGTTTCTTAATTTCCTTACAGTGTAGTTATAAAGATATGCTAATTCATGAGCAAGCTAAAGCCTCATCCAGAAAATTCCTTCCCCCACCACCACACACACACATGATAGGAAGAAGCAAATTTGGAGAAGAGAGCAGTCTCGCATCGGATTTTGTGGTCAAGATTAACTGTAAGAATGATCAACGTGATTTAGAATTGAAACCTCTGCAGAGAGAGAAGTACTAGCATATCGGTTTAGCTGCTTCTCAAGAGACAAACTTCTAGCTTCAGCATTTTCCTTGTACCTGTAGATATTCCATACCAATTAGCTCAGGTGCACAAAGTAATAAAGTTGGCAAAGACAGGATTAATATGCGATTGATTAAGACAGAAACCTGAAGGTTTCAAGTAGATATGGTTACAGCAAGACAAAGTTCACAACGTAAAAGGAAACAAACCAAGTTTGGAACATAGGACACAGAAACAATCTCATGCATAATTTATGGACAAGTTATATGCAATTAAGATAACAGGTAATAAGGAAAGTTTCAAACTAATTACAGAAAAACCGTCGAAGTAGGAAAAAACTGAAAATATATTTAAACGGCGACTAAAAGGAACTTATATTTATGGAAATCTCAAGTAACCATTCGATAAGAAGAAACGATTAGGCAGTTACATAACTAGAACTTTTTCTCAGAAGAAACGGTTAGGCAGTTACGTAACTAAAACTTTTTCTACTTTATATAATACAATACCTCTTCTCAATTATCGTAAAGAGCTGACCGTATTCCCCATTCACATCATAAGGCACATAATCAGGATGTTCTTGAGCAAGCACTCTTCTGTACTCCTCACAAGAGATATATTTTACAGCTGAAACTTCTGATTCCTACGAAGAAAAGAAATTTCAACAGTGACAATTTTCACTTATGGTGCAACAGAGAAAGAAACTAGCTAAAAAAGGAGGAAGAGAAAAAAGTAGCTACTTAATTATTTCAGAGCACTTTTACTCGCAGTCAACAAACAAGCTTTCAGAAGCTTATGGTATTGGATCTTCATGGGATAGTGAAAATAAAGAAATTACACAGCATTCTACTTTACTTTTTCACCTACTTCACATTTACAGCATTTTAAGAGTCACTTTTTGGACTAATGAGTGCAGGTCACATAGGTAAAACTCGTGAAAAGTATTACTTCTACGTAGAGGTCAAATACATGGGTGCAGGACACATGTAAAACACATGAAAACTATTACTTTTACGTGGAGGTTAAATACATGGTAAAGCACCTGACTTCAAGTTCTTTTCATGGGGAAGTAAAAGATGAATGAGTAGTAGTCTAGAGTGAGTGTCGGAGCAAGCCATGATCTAGGTAAGACTTAAGAGAATCTACAGACTAGCTTAACACAATTAGGCACCGGCAGACTTTGAGATAGCAGACCCATTTTAATTATCAATATAATCATTGAGTGGTGCCGGAGTGGTTGAATTGAATGATTCAAGTGGGTGCTTGAGCGCTAGAGAGAGGAGCAACACCTGAATGGAAGTGAAGAGAGTCATTAGCATGAATGGTCGCTGAAGAAAAGAATGATACATAAACTGTCACTCGGAAGTTTCTTGCAACCTTCTCCCTAGTCGAGTTTCTTGCACTTATAAGTTTGAATTTCCAAGGAGCCAAAAGATATATGTTCTTTTACTTGATTGGCAGCGAGAGGAGCAATTCAAACATCCCATGATTCAAATATAATGGAGGATTATAGATGTCAACTGCTATTTTATGTGCAAAAATCCAGGAAAAGACGTGGATAATCTCCTTCTGCATTATCAGGTGACAACTCGCTCCTCGTGGAAGACCTTGAGATGGTTGAGGCTACAATGGACGATGTCAGGCACAGTGAAAGAGGCATTCTCCAATTCGGCCTTTAGATGAAGGAACAGAAAAAGAAGAAGTTGCCCACTAGCATTCCCCTTACGAAAAGAGAGAAATTAGTAAAATTTTTGAAAGGATAGAAATGAATGTACATTCGAGGAATAACCTCACTTTTAGTTGTTTTCCCTTGTACACCATGAGGTTTCATTAATTGGGTGTTTCCATAAAGAAACATATTCTTCTATAGGTTCTATATCTTTTGGTATAAAGCTTGTATATGGGAGATTTTTCCCATACAACAACAACAACATACCCAGTGTAATCCCACAAGTGGGGTCTGGATGGGAAATTTTTCCCATCATTATTAAGATTAGTTACCTTATCAAATTACAAGGAAATGACTAATCTATAAAATTTTAAGAATTCATCTCCGACATCACTTAAGATAAAAGAGAAAGTAGAAAAATGTTACACTTAAATACAGAATTCTGTTTCCAATAAATGAACAATAAACCTACAGCAAAACCTGAGATACCAAGTTATGAACACAAAGTAATCTCAGCAAGTATCAAAGCAACTACAAGATCATTTAATTGGAAAGAAACATACTGACCTGAAGAGTAAAGGCCTCCAAAGGAATCGGATCTATTGTTGTCACCAGATATACATCATTGTATTCATTGTTGATGAACTTTCCATCATTGACAGTGCTGCAATTTATTGTGACATTCAGCATACTCCAATGACTAACAGATACTCATGCTTTCAAGAACAATAGAATGAGAAAATATCAGTGAAGTGATGATTAGACATGTTCCAGAGGCTTTTTTTTTTTTTTTTTTTTTTTTTTGAAACAGAGACATGTTCCAGAGTATACGTATTATATTCTTTTTTTCCTGGTTGGTTATGGTATCACTATCACGAAAGTATTTGATTTATCCCAAAAGAAGAAAAAAAAAACTATCAAGAAAGTGCTCCAATAGTTAAAGTCCACTAAATTGCGTTTAGCGTAAAAGCCCTGGAAATTTGGGCAAAATGGACAGACATTTGAGCAACACTTGAGAAATATGTACTTCAATTAATGTTTTTAGAAAATGAAGATATGTACTTCAAGTATTAGTTTACATCAAGGTAATAACCACATATTATAGATATGGTTGAGTTATACTGCAAAATAGAATTATACTACAATCTAGTCCAGTGGATCAAATAAGAACATAAGAACCAATAACTCACAATAGGCAGATGGACCGCAAATTTAATGACTGAGTTTCAAACACACGGCCAAAACTATAGCATGCTCTGATCTAGTAGGAGTTAATTAGTGATAGTCTTACTCAACAACAACATACCCAGTGAAATCCCACACCATGGCGTAAAGTGATAGTCTTACTCAATAAGGAAAAATGACGGGATTAAAACCATATGAACATTTCCTGTACTTTAGCTATCAATAGTTTCCTTTCTTTGTTGTCCCACCTATATGCCATCAAGCTCCCCGACAGCCCAAGGTGCATATGACATAACAAACATCAAAATTTTCATTTAGGCAAATCAGCTGTATTATTCAATTGCAGAGAAAAATATTGTCATATATAATGAGATATTATTTATAAGTTGAGAGATAAAGGAAGAGACATTTGTCCAGCAGAAATAACAAAGAAGATCCAACAAGGAGAAGCAGAAATTTGTAGCTCTGAAGCTAACAGACAATAGCTACTGCTTAATACTGTATAAAAAGAAGACATGATTGAATTATAGCTTAAGTATACCAACCACTCTTGAAGAAAAACAAATATTAATTCAAATGCATCCTTCGGAAGAGTTACACCAAGTTCTTCTTGAAGCTCTCGCCTGCAAGATTGTATAAGTCAGCAACAGTACAAGCCCCATCAGAAAAGCATTAGAAGTGAGAAGTCTGTATGCAATAACACAGGGGAGAGAACATTCAGCATTTCAAGGGGGTGTCAACTTTCACGCATAGACAATTATGCATGGTTATTCACTGGTACCAAAGAACTCTCCTTACATAAGAAATGTGTTTTGCAGAATATACCATATTTAAATATTTCTATAATTAAAGAGGTTTAGATAGAAGCTGCAGTTCGCGTTTTTACAAGGTCAGTCGAAACAAAATGAAATCGTTGACACTTGAATGATCATATGCACTCCAAAATTGTAACAGCTGACCATTACTTAACAAAAGAAATAAGCAAGTTGTAAGAGATGAGCATTTGGTAAAGTGTCAAATTTCATCCGCAAAGCTATTCCCCTTTATGCAGCACGTGAAGTGTTTATCAATTTTTCTCTTTTGAAAGTTTAGAGAGAGAGAGCTTTATGATGGTAAAAAGTGTACAAGATAGAGAGCAAATAGTTATCATTTCGCTCATCATAAGACATATAGCGGGTTGGTTCATGATAGTGGTTTTTTCTTTTTATTTGAGAAAGAAAAGGAAGAACTACAAATCCACTGGCAGATGAAAAAGGCAGCAACATAAAGAGACAGAACAGATCTGAAATTCGAGTGCCGCCATCAGCCGTGAGACAAAAGTTACCAAATAATGGTTCAAGAACATGCACAAAACATTTTGCTAAGAATTTGCATGAGGCATCAACAGATTGAAGCAAACTCAGGAAAATAAGTCCAGTCCATGTGAAACTATATTTAGAAAGATGAAAATCTACATTGCTGAAATAAGAGATGAATCTCCAGCAGATATATGACCGGCGCTTGAGATATCCCACTGACCAGCCCAGGAATCCTTGCAATCAGCACGTCGTTGGATAAGTAGTTCTTGTGTACTCTCAGCAAATATCCAAGTATGAACAGCTCGATGGTAGTCTCCATCTCTGTGAACATCCCCTCTGAACAACAAGTAGCACAGTTATGGTACCAAGACATCATTAGCACCATATGTTCATTATAGCTAAAACTTGGAGAACAGAATTTACGGAGCTACAAGCCATACTTTTTTAACTATGAGCTTAAATTTATTGAATTTGTTAGTCAATCTGATAAATTAACTATCTTGCCACAATCATATTCACTTTTATCCTGTTTATTTCTTTTGGGAAAAAGCAATAACAGATGGAAAGCTGCTTTCTCCTACTAACCGAGTTCACTTTAAGACATAAAGGGACTTCTTAGTCTTCGAAAAATTGTCTTCAAAGATTAATTAGAGAAGGCTCTCTTCTTGAGCAAATTACTGAAACCTCAACTTTATACAGATGAAGAAATGGGCAAAAATGTCCTATATACACCAAAATTTGATCCCTACAACCCAAATAAAATAAAAACATGCACAATTCAAGAACTCCAGTACTTATGTCAACATTCTTACTCCACTAAACTTTTGCATTCTGTAAATCTGACAAACCAGTAGACACTACCAAAAGATATTGCTCTTCCCAATTTAGTGAGGGGCAAAAAAAAAAAAAAAAAAGATCACTTTGCCCAAACTATTAGAACACATTAAAGCATAAAAACATTAAGTATTTCTTTTCTTCCACTATCAAGAACTCTGAAAAAACTGTGTTTGTGAACTTGTTCATATTCCTAATTGTAAGTAAGTTGATGGACAAGTAAATCCAGTCAATTTACAATCCATTCATATAGCCGACCCCAACTAATTTGGATTCAGTCATAGTTGTTCTAAGCAAAATCCCAATCATCAAACTCATAACAAGAATTCAAACTAATAAAAAGATAGAAAATTATAAAAAAAAAAAAAAATGATCAAAATTCATTATAATCCATATGACATTTGTTTTTGTTATTGTTACCTGGGTTTAGAGATGCCAGTTTTTTCTCCAGTTTTTGTAAGGACGTCAAAATACTCTTCTTCATGTTGGGCAGCCATTGAAACTTTGTTAAACTTTCTTTCAAACAAACGCAAGATTTTTTTCTTGATGAAATGCCTGTAAATGGGACAAATTATTTCCTTTAATTGCGGCTTAGAGATGCTGATTAATCAAATGGAAGGATTTGACGTGGAAAATGAGTGATTAAGTTAAGTGCTTTATTCGTTTCATTCTCCTACTTTGGGTACAGTATCCACTGTTAAAAGCCCGTTTGACTCAGCTTATAAGGTTTTTTTTTTTTTTTTTTTTTTTTTTTTTAGCATTTTTGAGTGTTTGGTTGATCAGCTTATAATCCATTTTGTACTTAAAATAAGCTTAAAAAAATAAGTTGACCCATTTGGCTTAGCTTAAAAAAAACAGGGCAATTTGTAGGATTACCCTTCGCTGGGGGTGGTCTTTAATTTTTACCCCTCAAAATGGTGGTCTTTAAATTTTGCCCTTCAGGCAGAATTTTGTAAAGTTTGTCTTGCGAAATTCTGCCTTGTGATTTTTTTTTACTGAGTTGGGGTTTGAACCCACAATCTCGGGGTGTTAGGCGAGGGGTAATCTTGCGAAATTCTGCCTTGTGAATTTTTTTTACTGAGTTGGGGTTTGAACCTACAATCTCGGGGTGTTAGGCGAGGGGTAAAACTTAAAAACTACCAATTTGAAGGACAAAAATTAAAGACCACCCTAAATGAAGGCCAATCCGCGCAAAAAAAAAGCATCTTATAAGCTGAATGAGCTGTTTTTTTTAAGCCCATCCAAACAGGCTCTAAAAGTTGGGTAGCCCAACTTTTTTTGCTCTAAAAGTTGGGTAGCCCAACTTTTTTTTTTTTTTTGAGCTTATAAGCTGCTTTTTTCTTTTTTTTTTTTTTTTGGGCGGATTGCCCTTTATTTGGGGTGGTCTTTAATTTTTGCCCTTCAAATTGATGGTCTTTAAATTTTACCCCTCTCTTAACACCCCAAGGTTGTGAGTTCGAACCCCAGCTCAGTAAAAAAAAAAAAATCACAAGACAGAATTTTGCAAGGCAGATTTTGCAAAATTCTGCCTCAAGGCAGAATTTTTGCCTGAAGGGCAGAATTTAAAGACCACCATTTTAAGGGGTAAAAATTAAAGACCACCCCAGCGAAGGGCAATCCTACAAATTTAAATGACCCAAAAAGACAAATGGGCTTTAGGTAGAGTCCGCGACTTAAATGACCCAAAAAGTCGGGTTTGAGACCAAAATAACCCATTAAAAAAAATTACATAAGTACCTCTTGCGCACTAATTTAGTGCGCAATAGGACTTAACTATAAACATTGTGCACTAAATTAGTGCGCAATAGAGGATAATAAAAATCCTACCAGCTTTAATTTTCCAAGTTACTCTTCTTCACCATTTTCACTCTTTCAACATATCCAAAGCTCTGAAACGTCAAACTTTGCTATAGAACCCCGTGCTTGTGAATGTGGTCATTATTGTAAGCTAAGAACATCAAGGACCTAAGATAATCCATATATATTTGATATTGGTATTTAAAATATGTTACTTTTCGTGTAGGAAGAGACCTTTCTTAGATGGTGATGGTTGTCTAAATTATTGTGAGACATCATCAAGTGATAGCGAAGAATTACCGAATAATGCAGAAGTAACCAATGATGATGACGACAACGACGACGAAGAGGTCGATGTTCAATCTGGTATGCAACAAGCACATTCAATAAAAAAAAAATGATCAAAATTCATTATAATCCATATGACATTTGTTTTTCTTATTGATGTGTGGTTGTCACCTGAGTTTAGAGATGCCAGTTTGTTCTCCAGTTTTTGTAAGCACGTCAAAATACTCTTCTTCATGTTGAGCAGCCATTGATACTATGTTAAACTAATTTCAAACAAACCCAAGTTTTTTTTCTTGATGAAATGCCTGTAAATGGGACAAATTCTTTCCTTTAATTGCGGCTTAGAGATGCTGATGAATCAAATTCTTCGACAATGGAGGGATTTGACGTGGAAAATGAGTGATTAAGTTAAGTGCTTTATTAGTTAGAATTCTCTTACTTTGGGTAAAGTATCCACGGTTAAATTCTCTTACTTCCACAAGAAGACAATTGTGCTTTAGGTATATTTTCCAAAGTTTTCAATTTTTGGTCCAGAGCTAAATCTTTGAGAGGGGGTTTCATTAGATTTTATTCCTCGTAAAATTTTATATATATTACTAGCAAACTTTGTCCGTGCGATGTACGGGGTCCAACATGATTAATTTAGTTACTCACTTTAGTTAGTCTTTATGGTTTGTATATTTTGCAAAGAATACCGTGATTCTCCTTAGTGAGTCTCTATATTTTATTTCTTTTCCTCTTATTTTTCCCCTTAATTTCTTAATTGTTGTTAAAATTTATCTTATTTTGGTGATGTCGGCCTTTTTTAAATATTTAGTAAGTTGACAATTCAAATATCTTAAATGTCAAGTTTATAATCACAAGATTCAAAGGATATTTTATTATATTATACACATTTTTAATTTAGAACCACAAGAATGACAAGATTCAAAAATCTATCTTTATTTCTTAAACTCCGTCACTTTAATTAGCCAATCTTTAAGGTTTCTTTTTTGTAAATAACTTTTAAAAACATTCTAATTGTTATTATATATAGCAACATATACAAAATGTATATTATGTATCATCGTTTTAGTTATAATTAAAAAATGATGGAATTAAGTCTTTGAGATGGAAAGGTCGGACTTTTCTTCTCATTGTCATGACAATGAAAGTTATTCATCAATGTGAAAAAGAAAATTAGTAAGAATATGAAGGGAAATTAATATTTTGATTCTAGATTTTTTCTTTTAAATTCTTTAATATCTTATATGTATACCGACAGGTTGATATCCATCTCAATTAACTAACTGTTCAAATCCAAACACAAGAACCATTGTTGTATATATTGGATTTTTTAAAAGCAAAACTAATAAAATATTTTTATTAAATTAATTTAAAATATGTTAATAAGGGGTAAATTAGTTACGTTATAATTTTTTATATTAACAATTATAGATAAAAAGAATTGTTACAAAGAAATCAAAATTAAGATTTAATTAATTTTATCTTGATTTTGTAAATGAACAAGTAATTTGGACATATATTTTTAATAATGTGGCCAAGTAATATGGGACAGAGGGAGTACTTCATTTATTAATTCTTAAAGAACGTGAAAAGTCAAAAGTGAACAAGTAAAATTGCACGGAGGAAATAAATATGTGTCGGAAAATTAAAATTGAAGTGCATACGTGCATATATGAGAAGAGAATAAATATTCAGTACCATGACATATGTCCATGTGGGATAAAAAAATAGTTTAGTAATGTGGCCAAGTAATATGGGACGGAGGGAGTACTTCATTTATTAATTCTTAAAGAACGTGAAAAGTCAAAAGTGAACAAGTAAAAGTGCACGGAGAAAATAAATATGTCGGAGAATTAAAATTGAAGTGCATACGTGTATACATGAGAAGAGAATAAATATTTAGTACCATGACATATGATCACGTGGGATAAAGAGGTAGTTGGGTAAAGTGTACAACTCATGTAGCTTTTGATATAAGTATTCATTGCTGTGTTAGTCCCTCTTGGACACTTATATATAATAGAAAAATAAGGTAATTTCCGTTTGAGTAATTTGCATTTTTTATATGTTGCTCGTTTTGTATTCTCATTTTTTGTAATTTTAACCAAAACAGTTTACAAAACAAGGGCTCTCTTATAATTCTAACACTTGGTAATAAAATTCATGGCTAAAATACACTCCAAACTATGCCCGAATTTGTTGTAACACACATAACTTTTACAACCCCTAAATATTTTTAAATTGGAATATATACCTCCTTGAATGGCCACTTCCAAATATGAGTTAAGTGGGTGATGTACACGCACCGCCACGTGTATATATCGCAATTTTTAAATATTTTTGTAGTTTTTACTTTTATTTTTTCTTTTTTTCTTTATTGTATTCTAATTTTGAAATTGTGCTGCAACCTGGGGCTGTTCTTGCAAAATTTGATAATGAAGTTCATCTTCAACCTCAAATCTGCAATCTTTTGAAACAACACCCACTCAAAACGGAGCTTGTTTGCGCTAACCCGATTTTCTAAACTTGAGCTTCGAAATGGCTGCAAGAAGGTGTTTTCTACGCCAGCTAACTTCACATTTGCAGTCTTGATTGAAATAAGGCTATCAATATCAAGACCAACATGGCTATCAAGAGGGTCATTAAGTGCAAATCTTGCCCACTATCAAATTATTCTTAGTTAACTGTGAAGAATTAACCGGACCAAAAGCCCACCTACACTACCTAAAGTCTGGTTATCAGGTGAAAGGGAGAAAGCCAATCCATCAACAAATGAATATGGGACTTGAAGATGGAACTTGAAGCTCTCTAGCAAGAGCTACAACCCCATTACGAAGATATGAGTCTCCAACAAGTGTGAAATTGCCAAGTGTACGTAATGATTCCAAATCAAAGCTGCAATTTTGTGATGATACCACTAAGAAGAAGCTGAGAAAATCAAGAAATGTGAGGGAGAAAAAAAGTTACTTGAATTCAACGCAAGAAAAACAAATCATGTGAATTTGGCTTACTGAAAAATTGAAGTGATTTTTGTTTTTTAGAAATACAGCACTGAGTATGAACAAGATATAGTTAATGGCAGAAATGTTGAAATAAAAGGAAAGAATTAAAACTTAAAAATATATTTAATGAAAGAAATGTTGAAAAATATTAAATAATATTTTTATTTGCTTTCTCAAGAGACTGAACTACACTCTCTGTGCCACCTCACCATCCAGGGAGGTATATATTTCAGTTTAAAATAGGTCAAGGTGGTAATAGACCCCCGCAAAGTTTAAGTAGGCGTTTGGCCATAAGAATTATTCACTTTATTCCGGAATTTTTTTTCACTTTTCAGCGTTTGGCCATAAGAATTCCGAATACAACTTGAAGTTGTATTCTGCAATTTCAAAAACTCCAAAAACTTAATTTTTTTAAAAATTCACTTTTTTCATTTTTTTACAACTACATTTCACCAAAAACTACAATTTCAAAAACCATTGCCAAACACAACTCCAACTCCAACTCCAAAATTCCAAAAAAAGTGATTTTTTTTTTTTTTTTTGGTTTCTATGAACAAACGGGGCCCAAGTGTATTGTAGCAAATTCGGTCATAGTTTAGGGGTCATTTTAGCCATTTTCCCTTTGTAATTCCATGCCAAGTTTTGCAAAATTTAAAGGATCAAATTGTTCAACCCTGAGATTTAATACTATAGAGACAAAAGTACTAGAATAAGCAACTTCCTATGAAGTTCTCCTATTGCATAACCACTAATTGTCGTGGTGGGATAATTGAATTTCCTCCCCTTTTAACCAAAAGTCTTGGGTTTGAAATGGAGTTTTTTTATTTTCGGTAAGGAGCATTTCCGGTATTGAATATTGAATAGTTGACGCAGAAAAGAAAAGAAAAAAAAACAACTAATAGGCTAACATTTATCAGCAAATGAAAGAGAACTAACCGCAATAAGAATTTTATAGTTCAATTTGTGTTCCAAAAGTATCTTATCCTCATACCATTCTTAACTTCAAATTGTGAAAGGTACAAGGAGGGAGATTTGGGGTGGAAGAACACTGATGGTGGTAGTTTACCATTACCCTGTTGCCTTTTCGTTTCATCTTCGAAACACCTGATTTAAAGAGCATCTGGATCTACCCACTTGATAATTCAAACCAGGTGGAGGCAAACGGAAGAGCTACTCGAGACAGAAAGAAGCTAGCCAGCTACTCTATCTTAAAAGCAAAAAAGGCTAGTCAGATAGGTAAAGAACGAAGTCCAGTATCTGGAAGATGCCTAATCTTTACAAGAGTTGCCCCTGACCAGAACTTAAGCAGCCTTCTGAAAATGCTGGGTTAATAGCCTCGCAATCTCTAGAAAACCAACCTTGTCCTTGCCATCAAATATCGTCTTCAACTTGTCATCACAATGTATCTCTCTCTTGTTTGCAGGATTCTGCAAAACCCAAAGTCACAAGCACCGCGTCAGTAATTAAACATGAACTACTGTAAAACCATGAACGCAAAATAACTTCGAACCAAAAAAACAAAAAACAAAAAGGAAATTACAATCAGTTAGCAGTGATCAAATTGACAAACTACATTATTTCTTGCACACATCAGCTATCTCTCGGATTGAGTTGAGTACACAGATGAGAAAGACCAAATGCCAAAAGACAATTTTTTTTATAAATGGTGTTTGGGCACACAACTCAACTATTCCACCGGCTAACAACTAACTCCCACCAGCACAAGTACAGGGTAACCACCAACTAACACTTAAGCAAATGGCAAGAAATCACCCAACATTTATTTTTTCTCTGCTTAGGATTTGAACCTTGGTTGCTCACTTTCACCCAATTCATTGACCGCTGATCATATCCTTGGATGCAAATGCCAAAGATAACTCTCTTCATTTATTTTTTGCTCGGGAGGAAGGGACATTTGAAATATTGATACTTCAATACTTTCTTCATCTGGTCATATTTATGGAAGCGGGTGCCATTATAAAAGAAATTCCCTCTTTGAGGTAGTGCAATGTTCTGCACTAACAGCCTATTGCAGGCCCCTGAAGGTTGGGACAGCAGATATGACCCATGTACACTTGATCTCAGCCAAAAGGCCGAGAAAGGTATTGCAGATATGACCTATGTACAGATTCCAAATTCAAAAAGTGGTGAAGAAAATCTGTCCAGGCAATCCATGGTGATCCAAGAAGCTCTCAAACAAGAAACTAGAAAACAAACTTTAGAAGCATAAGAGGACCTGTAGATATCATGGTTGCCTTCATTATGATTCCACTCAATGCCATCTAAGGAAGATCTCAGGATTACAACATTAGGAACTCATAATTTGTAACTCATACCAATCTGATGCATAACACACTCTCTTAATCTTCAGCACTTATCCGGGAAGTGGGCCAAAAGGACTCCCATGTAAGGTGGTCAATTTTATAGCTTCATGCCTTTCAAGGTCATACGTTACTATCAAGGTCATACGTTACTAAGTGTTGAAATAGTTTGAAAAAAGGCTTTACCATAGTTGAAAACATGGTGATAACAAAAAGTAGGACATCATAGTATAGTTGGGGCTAGGCCATGAGCATTCTAGCTCTTGATTATATAAAGTCATAGAAGTATGCATATAAATAGAGAAAAAAAATTGTAGAAGTACATGTGCATATACTATAATGAGTTTGACTCCGAGTAATATTTCAAACCAGCAGAAGAAAACCTTGATACAACTAGTTTATTCATTACTTTGCAGAGTGCTAAATCTCTACTCTGGACCAGCGACTCATGAAATCCTAAATTGACCAGCCAAAACAAGCCCAACTTTTCAGTATAGTTGATGAGAAAGGATGAGTCTGGCACAGCAAAGGTACACAGGCCCAAGCAACCCCAACAAAAGAGAGAAAGCCTACCCTTTAAATTTCCAGTATAACCTTAAAAACCCTAAATTTTATCAACTATCCTGTTCCTAGCACTATTGTTCTCTAATATCCCCAAGGACATGATCTGCTACTTTTTCCCCCAGTCCTCCAGCTGTATGAATACTCCAAAATGCACTACTTATGGAGGATCCGACGCACGCAATTAATTTTTGAAGAGTCCGAGCAACAGCGTCAAACACTTCATTGGATATTTAAAGACAACAGCACCATGCATCAGCTTTGCATCCACACGATGCCATTTTATATATGTACTATGCCTACTAGACAACTATTCGGATACTCCAAAAAGATGCACTACTTAAAGGAAGTAAGATCCGACAAGTACGCACTACATTCCACATTTGACATTTTTTGAGAGAGGCGTCATTGAAAGATTAGAAAACAAACTATAGTGTCTTCAAGGACAACCATTACTTGTGGGATTATACTGGGTATGTTGTTGTTGTTGTCTTCAGTTCATCCAAGTAATTAACAGTCAACATAAATGACTACGAGTTGAAAAGAGTCATTGGATATTTAAAGACTTCCAATCCATCAATGAAACAAAAGGAAGGAGATAAAGAAATTTTGATTTTACGGGTATATAAAATTACATTGTATAGATAGGTAAAATTTTGATTTTATAGGTATATATACCAGTGTTGACACCCCTTCGACACAAGCTAAAGGTTTAGCTTAGTGGTTAAGGGGTTGCAAAAATAACCTAAGCTCCCGTGTTCGAACCTGGGTTGTGACATATTGTATTTTTTGACACCCCTTAATATGAATCCTGACTCCGCCACTGGCCATACCCATGGTGTTTTGCTAGATTACATATAAATGCTATTGGGATATTAGTTTTTTGCTTACTTGCCAAACACCACAAAATAAGTAAAAACCCCACTTGGTTTCCAAGAAAACATCTATCCTTCCTACGAAACGCAACCTAAGAAGTTAATAAGCAAAACATCAAGTAGATACAACAATGCTCTACAACAACTAAGAAAACGAAAATGAACACAGCATCAAAGCTAATCAAGTTCACTAATGAAGTACAAAAAAAAAGGAAATGAAGAAATAATTGAGGAAAGGAAAGAGAGACCTGAAGATTATGGGATTTAATATATTCCCAAACTTTCTTAACAGCATGAGTACGGGAAGCTTCATTAGTACCTAAGAAGTTAGCTAAAGCTGGGGAAACTGCTTGTGGCTTCACTATTCCATTTGGACGACCTCTCCTTTTCGTCACTGTTGCTGTTGTTGTTGTGGTTGCTGTGGAAGTCTTAGCAGCAGCCATAAGAGCTCGACAGCAGTTACCGAAAATGCGAGTAGATGATGCCATTGATTGATTGCTGTGGATTTTCGTAAAACCCTAGAGATCAAGAGGAGATATTGAGGCCAAGTGCCAATCCCTCGGAGACTCAAATGATTTTTTACCACAATTTTTTAAATATTTTTTGAAAATAGATTGCGGTTGGACATGCACTTGACTTGTAAAGAAATTTTAAATTTTATGAGTGAAAAAACTTTAATTGAAAAGCTTGTCAACAACTTTTCAAACTTGAAACTCATATTCAATTTTTTTAAGAAAAAAGTTTATTCATCATATAACCAAAGGCTATTTTGAATATTTTTTTAAGAAAGGTGAAAAAGAAAAAGTTAACGACCTTTGCACGGTTTAGTAATGTTTATAATTTTGCCAAAGAGGAAGAGAACGGAAATCATTTTTTATGACCTGAAATGATGTGATTTCGTGTCAAAAACACACCTAAACTATCACTTTTTTTTGTGTTTCATACCTGAACTATCCGAAGTGAGCAAAACACATCTAAACTATCACTATATAGTTAGCAAAACACACCTTAACTTATATATGAGGGTGTGTGTGCTGCACTCTCTTTTTTGGTTTAAAAATAGTGCCACGTGGATAAATAATTCCACCGTGGCAGAAGTTAATTCCACATGAATAAATAAAGGTTAAAAGTTAAGGGGTAATATATTTGGGTAAAATTAGAGAACACGGTCATTGTAAAAATTTAATGGGTCTCACCGTTTGTAAAATTCTCACCGGAGATTCTCTTCTTCTCTGACTGTAGTCTCGTCTCTGTCGTGGTTGGTGTCTTGCTTTCCCCCATTAAACTCCAATTTCCCCCAAGAAGATGAAGGGAAACAAAAAGGAGGAGAAAATCTTATTAGCCCTTACAGAAAAAGAAAATGAAGAACAAGGTTGATAATGAAGAAGAAATAAATGAAAAATCTGCACAGGAGAAGAAGAATGAAGAAAAATGGTTGAGAAATGATGAAGAAGAAAGGGGAGAGCTTAGGGTTTTAAAGAATTAATTGATTTTTTTTTTAAATAATAATAATGAGTCAGCAAATATATAGCAGTTTCATATGCCAAATGGACGAAATTTTTTGATAAAATTTTGCTTCACGCGCATTTAGGTGATTGAGGTCAAAATTTTAGTCTAATCAGCGCTCAGGTGTGTTTTGCTAACTATATAGCGATAGTTTAAGTGTGTTTTGCTCACTTTGGATAGTTCAGGTATGAAACACAAAAAAAAGTGATAGTTTAGGTGTGATTTTTGACTCTTATTTTCTTGTGACCAAGTAGTTTGTGAAACAGAAATAGAAGCAGGAAAAATCATAGAACGTTACTTCGATGAAACGATCATAAGAACTATCCGCTAGAGAACCGAACGTTCCGAGCATAATGCTTGATTACTTATTGAGATTCACCATAGAAAATACTAGCTTGACTCAATATTGTCGAGATAACAGTATACTTCTTCACATCCTCCATGTTATTTCGTCATGAATCACAATATATGTTTGCCGTACGTGGTATAACCTCCATAACACCTTATCATTTTCATTTGATGAAATGGCCCATCTACTAAAATCATTATGGAATTCTATGTTATAACTGTTTGCTTGGTTTGTTTGAACAGACTGCACTGCAGTGTATCATGAGTAAGTTTTAACTCCACACAGATTCTAGAAAAAGAAAGATAATAGAGTAAACAAGAACTCATATTGGACCTCTTCATTAATCAATACCGTCCTAAACACACCATAGGACATGATAAAATCATTTGGGGTAACCAGCTCTTTCACGGTGAATTCATGCTACCAAGCCCTGACACAAAAACAATGACAGAATCTCCACGGTTGAATTTGGCACCTCAAACTCTCACCCAAGCTGAAAATTTTCCTTAGGCTCTCTAGTTAACAAACTACCGACGGCCTCCCTCCACTGTAGCCTGTAGACATGCTTACTTCACCTATATGTCCAATATGTCATCATCACCCTGAAACCATATGCGACGTTTTCATTGAGTGCCCTAACGCACATTTCTGTTGGAATACTTTACAAGTACTCCCAACCATCCAGAGTGTAGCACTATAGAACCAACACCCTTCCATTTGGATAAAAAGGCTAGTTCACACCAACATTGCGACCAAAAACATTTCCTTTACCCATATTCATACCTTACACTCTTGGCACCTCTGCAACACTAGAAATAAAAATAGCCTGGAACATAAACATCTGTTGCCTAATATGCAAACTTTTGATAATCTAAGCTCTGAGCATTTTTATCTGTCTACTATCTATAGACTGAAGAGCCAACGAACAAAAACTCCAATGTATGTTAAATGGGAACCTCCACCACATGGTAAGCTCAAACTTTAACACTGATGCAGCTGCGCTGGGGAATCAAGGCTTGGCAGGGATAGGAGGAATCTTTAGAAACTCCACAGGTGAATGGATCATGGACTATGCAGGCACTACAACAGCATCCAGTCCCATAACAAGGGAACTCATGGCACTATTACGTGGATTACAGATAGCAATACACCACAATTTCCACATCTTGAAATAAATTTTGATGCTTCTGAGATGATAACCATACTACAAAGCTCTTCTCCTGTACACTCACATCTCATAACTAATTGCAGGTTCCTGATACGCCAACTGCGTAATCCCCGAGTAATTCACACGTACAGGGAGCAAAATATGGTAGCGGATAGGCTAGCACGTTTTGGTTCAGAACTCGCAGGAAGCAACATCACTTTCCTTGCAGAGCCGTCTCCTTTTGTGCTGAAGCTCCTTGAAGAAGACAGACGGCTGCCATACACTAAGACATAGTAGTAGGGAACATCTTCCCACCCAGGCTAACACTTTCTGTAACAACCACACAATCACGAGTGTCAGGAAACCTTCCCCATTGGCTATGCAAGAGCCATCCTTTTGTAACAATCACCTTACGTGTTGTCAAGTAGGCGACACACTAACTATAGGTGCCACACAGCACCAACTCCCTGTACTACTTTAATATATACTATAGCAAGTAATCTTTTCTGCCCAAAAAAAAAAAAAAAAAAAAAAGAGAATACTCCTGCACCTCGCTCGAGGTGAGCAGGCTTGAAGACGATACTAACGATACGAAATAAATGTAGACATTTTAATAAAATTAGCAGGCAACAAAGGATAAGGAAATGACAACAAATTCTTCATGAGAACTAGAAAAAAAAAAAAAAAAAACTAAATGACATACTGATCCTCACATCGTGGATGCTACACTGTCAATGGCTATATGCTTGCCTATACAACTGGAGAATGCACACTCAATGTGAAACCAACTTTATAAATGCATTCATTAGGAGCGACAGTTTGATCAGTGATGTTTAATTGCCTTGGCCGTTCTCCGGCATGGTGAAAGTCTAAGAAATTACCCAGGTCCTACTCATCAACTAGACAAACTTGAAATTATATTGGAAATGAAAATTTCATCATCAGAGACTATGGACAGGCAAAAGCAACAGAAATACATATATATTCCTGTGTGGATGCATACAAACACAATGGGCTATAAGAGGGAAAAAGATCACCGTACCTTTATTTCCACAATGCAGAGAACTAATTTCCTCTCAAACAAGAAACTACAAAACAAACTTTAGAAGCATAAGAGGACCTGTAGAACAGTTGCCTTCGTTAAACTTCCACTCAATGCCATATCTAAGGAAGCTCTCAGAATTACAACATCAGGAATTCTAATTTGTAACTCATACCTATCTGACGCATAACACACTCCCTTGATCTTCAGCAATTATCCCGGAAGTGGGCCAAAAGGACTCCCATATAAGGTAGTCTTATTTATAGCTTTATGCCTTTATAGGTCATACAAAGTGTTGAAATAGTTTGAAAAAAGGATTAACCATAGTTGAGAACCTGGTGATAACAAAAAGTAGGACATAATACTAGCAATGGGGCTAAGTCATGAGCATTCTAGCTCTTGATTATATAAAGCTATATAAGTACTTATAAATAGGGAAGAAATTGTAGAACTACATATGCATATACTATAATAAGTTTGATTCTGAATAATATTTCGAACCAGCAGAAGAAAACCTTGATACAACTAGTTTATTCATTACTTTGCAGAGTGCTAAATCTCTACTCTGGAGCAGCCACACATGAAATCCTAAATTGACCAGCCAAAACAAGCCCAACTTTCAGTATAGTTAATGAGAAAGAAAGAGTCTGGCACAGCAAAGTTACACTGGCAACCCCCAAAGAAATCCTTCGAGCAACCGTTAGTTTGAAATAAACCTGAAGTACCAATTTCTATCAAACCAAAAAGCAGAAAAAACCTCCACAATCCTAAACAAGATTCAAACTTGATTTGCTAATAGTTATTATCTCTCCATAAACTTCATCCAAAAACATAACAACGCAAACAAATATCCATCAAATTACCCCAACAAAAAGAACTACTTTTTCCTCTTAAGTGGCCCAGTTTTATACCCACCCTTAGTAGGTTTTCCCCAAGGAGTCATCGAAACCCTTCCATGACTTCCACTACTCTTACTCCTCCCTTCACCACCACCATGTGGATGATCAACCGGGTTCATCGCCACACCACGAACCGTCGGTCTCCTTCCAAGCCACCTCGATTGCCCCGCCTTTCTCAACTTCTTCGTCCCGTGTTCCGGGTTCGAAACTTGCCCTATCGTTGCCCTACATTTAACATCAATCAATTTCTTCACACCTGAGAGCAATGATGAAAATTGCACTTAATTGCGAACGATGGAAAAAAATAAAAAATAAAGGGAAAATTTTCAAAAATATACAGTCCAACACCACATAGCCCAATATACAATATTATACAACATTATACCTAAGGGGAAAGCACTATACATAATGTATCAACCTCATATAAAGCTAGTGTTTGGGCATAGATTTGGGTCAAATTTTGAAAGTTTATCTTCAAATATCAGTTTGGACATGAAATTTAATCAGATTTTGAAAATTTATCTTGAAAATATTCTCTAAGTTCAGCCAGTTTTTGGGAGAAATTTCACTCCCACTCACAAAACTTCAAATTTTTTCCAAGTAAAATGATTGTCCAAACACAGCTTCAAGTTAAAAAATCACAACTTCAAAAACTCAAATTTTCAAGTTTCAAGTTTCAACTTCAAAATTTATGGCCAAACGTGATATATAAAAGGTGTTTATACGCAAATATGGGCTTAATCCGGTAACAAACTCAAAATACGGGCTACGTGGCGTAAATATTTTCAAAAAATAGACATAAAGCGTAATTCTTCACACCTGAAGGTAACTTCACTTCACAGTACTTAGTAGAAGCTTTTGGTTCCGTGAGAATTTTAGCAGATGTACCAGCTGATCGAACCAATTTACCGCCTTGTCCAGGTCGCATCTCAATGTTGTGAATTAAGGTTCCAATTCGCATCATACCTAATGAAGTTGATTTCAATATACATTTTAATTTGAACAAAAAAATAATGAAATCTCGCAAGTGAAAGAAAAAATTACTTGAAAAAACTGATCAAAACACTTTTTTCAAACTTAAAAAAACTGGAAGAGCTGTATGTTGTGAATTAAGGTTCCATACCTAATGGCATACAACTTCCAATTTGGGAACTAATGTCTAGTGAGAACTGTTCCATCATTGATTCAAGTTCCTTTGAAGGTTTCATTTTGGCTGCCATTGCTTCAAATGGACCTGTAATTAATTGTTAACAAAAAATGGGTTAAATTGTAGAGATTTTGTATTGATGAAAGAGATTGAAATGAATGTATACTTACTGGTAGAGAAAGACCGGTGAATGACATTGCGAAGAAGGAAAGATGAAGCCATTCCAGCTCTTGAAACAGCCATTTTTGGAATTCCTTTCTGTTAACGTTAGGGTTCTAAGTGGAAACGACACAACCAGTAGTAGCTCGAAGTCTTTTTTTCTCTCTCTCTCGTTTTCTTTCTTTACTAGTGTCATTTGGCCTGTGCTAAGCCCGAACCCAAACCGCCATTTAATTAAATTTGTATATTTATTTTAAACTTATTTTTACTCTTACTTTTTTAATTTTGTAGTATCAGTTTGACATTTTTTAAGATATTAAAGTATAAAAAGGTATTTGAACGAAAACATTTTTATTAGTTTATATATTCGACTTTTTTAAAACAAAAAATCAAACAAATGAAGGCTATTCTAAGTTCTATTTTATTGAAATTTGTTGAGATTATAGTATCCGACAATCCAAATTGAGCTTTTCATATGTCAATTAATTTCATTTATTTCTCTGGATTGATTTTTTGAAATTAGAGTATCTGATAATCCAAATTAACGTATATTTTAATTCAATAATTAAGCATATATAAAATTCTTAAGGAAAAATATAATTTGAAACAAGTTTAATAGACTAATATTTTCACATAAAAGAAAGACTCAAATATGTATAAGTGTGCTTTGTGGGGTCCACTATCACCTTTTTCATGACATTATCACTTTTAGTGGCATGAAAAAAGCTCATAAAATTCTAAAATTTACCAAAATGTATTAGGACTTACAAAGTCATTAAAACCTTAATTAAGGGTAAAAAGAGGGAAAAAATCATGTGAGGACTACAAAAAATGAATATCCTCCCTTATATATAATAGTAATAAGTATTTATCAATTATCAATTTGGGTTTAACTTGTATTTTCTACTCCCTCCGTCTCAAAGTATCGGTCATTTTTTATTTATTTTATACACCATTAAAAAATATTAATTAGGAGAGCATTTGATTACTTTTACCTTATTTATATTTAAGTTATAATTCTTCTCCATTAAATGTTTATTATATTTATATGTCATCTTCATTATTGATAAAATTCTACTAAGGGTGAAATGGAAAAGAAGTAATTAATTGTACCTTGAACTTCTAAAACGATAGTAATTTAAGACAACTATTTTTAATAACCACGACAGATAATTTGAGACATAGGGGAATATTTTTTTAATATATATAAGTGTTCAAGAGGGACGAATACAACAACAACAAATTGTACCAAAAGCTATCTGAGTTGTCCACAAAATTTGAATTTATTTCAATTGTACTTGGTTTCTTTCCCTTTTTTTCAATTGTGGGTTCACTTTATTTAACAAGTACTAATACTTGGTTTGCCCCTTGTATGTTATCATATTTTTTTACTACTACACTTCATTTTATTACTTATTATAAAAGCACGAAATCGTATTTAAGTGGGACTAACATGTGTACATTTTAGGAGTTTAACATTAATTCTACCTCTTGTGTGTTTATTTTTTAGGTCTCCACGTGTCCGTAGTGTCTCAACTGTCCTTTCATTTTCTTCATTTGGCATAAACTCCGTCTGTCTTAATTTAAGTGTCTTAGTTTGACTAGACAATAAAAATAGACTTTTGAATCCTGTGGTTCTAAATTAAAAATGTGTTTAATATATAAAAAAAAATATCCTTTGAATATTGTGATTATAAACTTAACATGTAGGATATTTGAATTATCAACTTACTAAATATAAAAAGAGGCGGACATAACCAAAATAATATAAATTTTAACAACAATGAGAAATTAAAAAATAAGAGAAAAGAAACAAAATAATCGAGGAGTTTCATTTGTGGATTGCTTCGCTTAATCGCTTCTCCTCTTAATTTTTTTATTGCTCCTCTTTTCTTTGATATTTAGTTTTCCATTTTGTTGCTTGTTTTATTCTATTGCAATTCTCTGGTTATTGTTTCTTCACCTTTTTAAAATTTATTATTTTATATTTTCATTTAGCAATTTTAGAATTTTACTTAGGGATTAAAATTATGTGATTTACCATATTACGTCCATTTTTTTAATCTAAACTTCTACCATTTAGAAGTTTAACATTAATTCTACCTCTTGTGTGTTTACTTTTTAGGTCCCCGCATGTCCGCAATGTCTCAATTATCCTTTCATTTCCTTCATTTTGGCATATACTCCTCTCCTCTCAATTTAAGTTGTCTAAGTTTACTAGACAATAAAAATATATTTTTGAATCTCGTGGTTCTAAATTAAAAATGTGTATAATATAATAAATATCCTTTAAATCTTGTGATTATAAACTTGACATGTAGGATATTTGAATTGTCAACTTACTAAATATAAAAAAGAGGCAGACATAACCAAAATAAATAAGATAAATTTTAACAACAATTGAGAAATTAAGGAGAAAAATAACAGGATAAGAAACAAAATATGAAGACTCATTAAGGAGTTTCATTTGTGGATTGCTTCTTCGCTTAATCGCTTCTCCTCTTAATTTTTTCATTGCTCCTCTTTTCTTTGATATTTAGTTTTCCATTTTGTTGCTTATTTTATTCTTCTTTGCAATTCTCTGATTATTGTTTCTTCACCTTTTTAAAATTTATTATTTCATATTTTCATTCAACAATTTGAGAATTTTACTTAGGGATTAAAATTATGTGATTTACCATATTACGTCTATTTTTTTTTTAATTTAAAATTCTACCATTTAGTCAATGATTAGTTAGGATATATTCTAAATCATTTTAAAAAAAAAAAAAAATCGACTAAGTCTCTTCAAATAATTAAATTGACTAAATATGGTGATTAATTATGTTGGGCCCGTGCAGATCGAGGCATAGTTCGCTAGTGTTTATATAAATTGCAACTTTTTTTAACTACAAAAACAATTTTATATATTCCAATTAAATTCGTCCGCACGTTGACGGACTAATCTTACCAAAAGGTTCAATTTAAATTCCCTTTTGTAATTTTTTTTGTTGTTGTTTATATCGATCAATCGTATTTTTTAAAATAAATAAAAATTGATTATATAAGTTTTTAAAATAAATAAAAATTGATTATATAAGTTAAAAACGTACAATAATAATTAAAAAAAATATAAGAAAAATAAGACAACTTAATTTTTATTAATAACAATCAAAACTTTAATATCTATTGTACAAGTAAAAATAACATAGGTGAATAATTTTGTAAACATATTTTAATGCACGTAATACAAAAAATAATTAATGAATTCATAGCAAGCTCCTAAAAGATTACTACTATTTGTATTAGAAATAAATCTTAAATTATAGTTCTAAAAATATTTTATTAATGACAATCAAAATTCGTTTTTCTATATGCAATATGAACAATAGAAAATAACAGAACAACAACAACAACGTACCTAGTAAAATCCCGCAAAATGAAACATAAATATACACACGTGCATGCATGCACTTTTATGCATACTTAATGCATGTAATATTAAAAAACAATGATAAAAATAGTGTTAAATTTATAACAAATCCATAAAAAAATTATTCTACTTATAATTGTTAATGAACTTTAAAATTTATGATAAACTATAAGCAAAACATCTAGGTTAAGAATATATACATGTATACAAGGATATTACTAGATGGAAGATCAGAAATATCAATGATAAAATAATATGGGGAAATGAGATCTCTTGACCTCTTATAATTTAAATAAAAGAAAATGGCCTTTTCAAATTTCTTATGTGTTTTTTTTCGATCTCGTATGTGTAAAAACATAAAATACATGTAAATAATGAAGTATCTATTGTTGAAAAGGGGGAATTTAATTTTTAAAGCAAACTAGAAAACGTAAATGATTTTCATCCCTCTCCATAATAATAGAGACTAAAGTAAATATAACGGAAAAAAAGAGAGTAAGTAGTCGTTTGTCCATAGATTTTTCTTTTTCTTTTTTCGTGCATTTGAAATCGGAATATCATGTTCGGCCGTAAAAAACTGAAAAATTCTGAAAAGTTGTTTTCACTTTTTTCAAATACGATTTTTCACTTTTGAAAACAAAAACTATTTTTTTCAAATTTCAAAATTTTCATGGCTAAACGGCCCCCTAAAGTTAATATAGAATATTCTATTTCTCTCCTATCAACACTATAGAATATTCCTTTTATCCAAATCAAAATTAGTAATCTCTCTCTCTAGTTTCTAAAAGAGATAAGGGTAAAAAACACACCCTAACTATCACTTTCTTTTGAGTTTCATACTTAAACTATCATAAAGTTGAGAAAATTACCTAAACTATCACTATCTAGTTTCAAACACACCGAACTAAATGTGTAACTCACTCTCCAAAAGGCAAGTTAAAGCAATTTCTAAATTTTCTCAAAAAAATTGTCCACATGACATTAGTAATGCTATGGTGGCACCTACATGGAAATTAAAAATCAGCATTTTTTTGAAAACATAAAATCTAGATTTTAAAAAAAATGATTTTTTTTAGAAAATCAGAAAAAAATGATTTAAAAATGGAAAAGTTGATTTTTTTAAAAAGAAAAATGTGAAAACTAAATAATCAGTTTTTTTATTTTTATTTTAAAAATAACTTTTCAATTTTTTAAACTATTTTTTTATTATTTTCTATAATTTTTAATATTTTATTACAAATACTATTTTTTAATTTGTTTTTTAAAACAAATAGTTTTTTTTTTTTAAATTTTCATTTAGGTGCCATTGTGACATATTTATCTACGTGAACAACACTTGACAATATTTTTATATAAAATGGAGCGTGTAGATTACATGCCATTCAAGAATAATTTAAGGTGTATTTTGCAAAGTAGATAGTTATAGTTTAGATAATTTTCTGATAATTTAGATATGAAATTAAAAAAAAAGCGATAATTGGAGTATGCTTTCGTAAACCCCAACAATTTCCTTCATTTCCAAAAACCCTTAAACCCCACACCAGACAGTAACCATTTCCTTTCCACACAACAATGTCGAACATTCCCCCTGAACTAATCAGTGACATATTTTCTCTACTTCCAGTGAAGTCACTGTTGAGATTCAGGTGCTTATCAAAATCATTCAAAGCCCTTATTGACAGCCCAAAATTCATCCAATCTCACCTCAAACATCAATCTCTTAAACCCAACTCAGATATGAAGCTTATTCTCAAGTCTCACAATCTTTTCTCGCTTGACTTCACTTCAATCTGTAACAAAGACTCAACCCAACAACCAAAAGAGCTTCAACACCCGTTAAAACATCTCAATGGCCCAACACATGTACTAGGTTCTTGTCGTGGTTTGCTTTTGATATCTAACAACTTGAATGACAATGGTGTTTGGAATCTGTATACTAAGATGTTTCGAAAATTGCCTGTTTGTGATATTAACCCTTCAAGAAGAACTCCATGTGGACAAGGTCCTGGTTTGGCCCAAATTTGCGGTGGTTTTGGGTATGATGATTCTACTGATGATTATAAGGCGGTTAAAATAGATCAATGGTACCACCCTGATGATGAACCTTCGTTAGTTTCTGCGACGATGGTTTATAGTTTGAAGTTGGGTGTGTGGAAGAATGTTCAGGATTGTCCTTATTGGTTGATTAAGGAAGATAATGGCACGTTTGTTGGAGGTGCGTTGAACTGGATTGCTACTGAGGAACCCTTAGTGAGGGGGAGTCCCGTGATTCTTGTTGGTCTTAATCTTGTAAGTGAGAGGTTTGAGGAGGTGTTGTTTCCTGAGAATTTGGGCAAGCCGTTGAAATCGAATTTGGCTGAATTGGGAGAATGTATTTGTTTGGTTTTAGGTTACGTCACTAATGCAAGGAATTACGTGTTAGATCATGTTGACGTATGGGTGATGAAGGAGTATGGAGTGAAAGAGTCTTGGGTAAAGTTGTTTTCAGTTGAGCAGTTAGAGGGTCGTCAACATTTCAGTTATCTAAGGCCAATAGCATATTCAGTGAGTACTGGTAGTGATGAAGTTCTTCTGGAAATGGATAACAAAAAGTTCCTATGGTATAATCTTGAAAAGAAGGCAATCAAACATGCTAGGATTAGTGGCGGTTTTGACTATTTCGAATCCTTTGTCAGCTTGGGAAGCCTTGTCCCCTTATATGGGAATGGATATGAAAAGATTGAACTTTAAAGCAACTAGAGAGATGTTTAAATTGAGAGTATAGAGGTGAGTGAAATGCGTATTTTATCTTATATTTCCGCGTTATTGTTGCTTCTGGCCTTGGCAATATAGACTTAGCATGCAGTTTGTTTGATTAAGTAGTATAGTGGCAATCAAATTTTCTACTAACTGAATATGGGGAACAAGAGCATAGTTCTATATCCTGATTTTCCTTTCCCAGTCGTCGTATATATTGCTTCTTTTTTTTTTTTTTTCACTTGTATAAATTGCATTAACCTGCTCTATTGATGAATCGGAACGCAAAGAGTGTGCTGTCTAATTTCCTACTATTAATAAGGGAGAGTTTGACCTGCCTCTGGTTAAGACCCAATGACCTGGTTATACAACTTGGGTTAAGGAGGGTATTATGTAAAGTTATGCTTATAGGTATCACACGTGCTGCTCCTTTTCTTCCACATTTTACGCGTGAGTGTGTAGCGAATGTTTTGGTGGCTGTGTTGTTATCTGTTCTCATTGTTACCACCGCTTCCTCTGTCTTCTTTGTGCAAAATTTTGATACTTTCTGGTGGAATCTTTCTGTGTTTAGCTTTGCTCTTCTTCTTCGACTTTCTTGGTACTTATTGATTCTCCTTTACCAGCTTTCCGGTAAGTTCAGTTCGTACTGTATCAATTTCAATTTCTCCCCTTTTGGTTTTCTTATTTTTATGATTTTTGCTATTAACTATTTTTTATGGCATCAGCTAAACTGTTTGGTCGTGCAAGAATTTGGAGTTAAGCTTTTTTCTGTTTCGTGGGTTTAAGGTTTAGGGTAAAGAAGTTATGATGCAGATTGCTTGAAAGGGGCTATGACCCTAATCGTGGGAAGAAATTGTTAGCTGAATAACTTAGCCCATGGAGAAATAAAGGAAGTTCTCTTGGCAAAAATGTGGTGTAGAGAATAAATTGTACCCATAACTAAGAACCCGGTTTCTATATGTATTAATATGTACTGTTCTACTAAATCAAACAGAGGTGAAGCAGTCCAAACAATGAGAAAGTTATTTAATAGGATGGTTGAGTAAAGAAACAACAGTGGCGTTTTCAGATATGCACAAGGAAGGTGCTTGGTTCCTGGGCTGCTGTCCCACGAGCCACTGCTTTTACAACTGAACTTTATGCTTTGTTGAGATTAACTTTGGCATTAACTCACAATATTCAACCTCTTGAAATTAAAATTGATGCCAAAGCAGTTGTTGATCTCCTTAATAACTTGAAAGCCACAAACTTACCTATACTGAATGATTGCAGGTACCTAATCCAGCAGCTGGATAATCCGATGTGTTAGCAGTCCTTGGTGGTCTCCCAATAGTGTACAGTAGTAATTATTTACAGTAGTAATTATTTACAGCAGTAGTAATTTACAGTAGTAGTTATTTGCAGTTATTATTTCTTTGTAGTAGTTATCTGCAGTTTCTTTTGTTGTAGTTATCTGCACTTTCTTATTCTAGTAATGTTAGGAAAACATGTCCTAGTTATTAGGGGTCGTTATCTTATCAGCTGTATTTAAACTCTATGTTTATTCAATGAAGTTAGGCAGAAAATTATTCTAGTTTTTGAGTACTTAAAACTCAAGAGATCGCAGGTTCTCTCCTAACGAACCAGCATCATAGGTCGGAAAAAGAAATCATCTTCTCTTAATTCTCTCTACGTTAACTCTGATTCTGTCTTACATCGTCTCTTAACTCGATCCATAGCCGGGGACTGTAACACGATGGTTTCTCAATCTACAGGGAGCAAAATCAACTAGCAGATAGGTTAGCACTCAAGCAGCTCGAACTAATGTTGGGACTGCCACTTCTTTTTGGGATCCCCCACCACATATTTTGGATGTTTTGCATGATGATAAAGTGGGGAAACTTCATCAAACGTATGGTATCTAAAGTATTTAGGACCTCAGCAACTGCCTCAAACAATGTCATCTATTTTGAGTAGAAACAACTCCTGTGTACCTGTAGGAACTAACGCAGTAGGCTCTGTATCTGTAGCTTCTAAAGTAATAGCAGTAAGTAGTACTATAGTGTCGCAGACATATGCTCCCTTGTAGTTTGTATTTTCCTATATATAATTTCATCTTTCTTTCCCAAAAGAAGGAACTGTTACAGTGTTCAATTCCAGCAGCTATAATAAAGCCTGAGAAATAGATAATGGAATATGGCTTTTTCTATTCGAAGAACAGAAAAAGTACGGAATAGAAATTTTTGCTTATCAAATGAATGAATATTATTTCTGATGATATTAGGAATAGAATTTTAATGTGTAAAGATTATTAAATGAAAGACAGCAGGAAGGTTACACGGTACCATTTTAATCATTAAATTCTAAACATCCTGGAATGTTATAAGCTGCTATACACCAGGAAGATTACTACCATTTTAAATCTTCCATTTCATCTGCTTCTCAGTCTCTCTTATGAATAGGTTCATCTTATCTATAGTCTGGTAGCGTCAAGAATATGTCACACAAACCGGCTTAACATGAGAGCTTAGCTCAACTAGAAAGACAATTTTCGTTAAACTAATTGATGATTCCTCAGTAGTTCAGCTTGATTCTCTTATCCAGACCTTGAGTAGATGTAATTTGGCAACAGTTTTCTGTCTATTTTTCGCTGTCTTGCTTCACGTTTTCCAACTGCAGGGAGTATCCGCTTTTTGTTTGGAACTTTTGCTACTGGAAAGGAAGCCCCCTTTAGATTCTCAGGATAATGGTAATGACTTATTTTCCACCCCTTCCCTGTAGTCTTTTTCATTTTTTAGAGTTTCGGAGACTGCTATATGATAGGTCCAAAGGTGATTTGGATGATTTTCATGTTGCTGCACAGCATAGAAATTGAAACAGATAATTGCACAAAATTGTATTCATAGACTCATAGTGTTTATGGATCCTTCTTTGATTAAAGTGAGAAGTTCTGGTATCTACTTTCTTTTTCTATGTTTGTATTGAAGAAACCAAATGACAACAACTTCAACATCAATAAATGAGCCAGATATACTTATTATCGTTTCTCTAGAGGAGTGTTTTATGTTATAGTATTATACATATAGCATGATATTTTATTCCATTATAGAAATATAGAGCTAGGGCGGCCACTTCATGGCGTGCCAATTCCAGTTTTGAACTACCAACAGACTTGTTCCATAGTTTTCAACTGAGTGGCAGATCCGACGCGACTAACAGATAAGGCGATGTTAACAAGCCAACAATTATATCTAATCCATCAAAACAATTTCTTATCCTACTACGTTAAATTGCAAGTGCTATTATATCATGCTTTCAATTTATAGTGCTAAGATACACATATTTCATGCATATTACAGTTTCCAGTCTGAAATTGTTTACTTACTGTTCCCTATCTTGATAACAAGTTGGATTTGTGGTATCCAGAAAGCATATTATATGTCATTTTTCTTCAACTGGTTAACTTCAGTTCGCTTCCTTAGATAAACAAATCTACCTGCAATTTACCAGATTTTATGATTGCATTCTTGCCATTCATCTCAACTATTTGATATTTTATCTTTGCTATTCGCTATTGTATTAGCTTCTTCACTTTTACATTGTTTGGCGATACATTATTTTTCCTTTTTCAGGTGTGAGAATGATCGAGATGTCCTAAATAAAGTTTTTAGGTAATTAAAGCAATATGTCTTGCTGTTATAAGAGAGGACATGCCACTTTTGCTGAAGTTTATGACCAAGATGAAATACCAGAAGCATTGTTCACCAGTGTCCACTATAGGCAATGTGGAGGTGACTTTTGGAATGTACATGTTTTAGGTCTTAAATGTAAAACATTCCCTCTTCTTTTAAACTCTGATGTACCTCTAGTGTAGTTTTGTCCACTTTGTGCTTATTGTACATCAAAATGTCTCACCATGTTAGATGAACTCTCTTCTTTCCTCTTTTTGCCTCTTTTCTTTTGTTTTAAAAAGAACTAATAGAAATTACCATCAACACAAAGATTGTTGGATGTCCAAAAGTATCAAAGCAGATCTAAGTTAAAATAAAATCAACAAAGATCCAACTCCATTGGAAAAATATGCTACTAATTCAAGTGCAAGGCATGGCCCTTAAAGGACTATGTTTACTGTACTTTCATCTTATGAGAGCTCAAACAATTTTAACACAATTTTTCCAATTAAATTCATCCCTCAATTACGTGCGCTGACATACTTGTTCATTTAGTTGTTTACATCAATAAATCACATCTCAAAAATAAATACATAACGAGTGTATATATGTGGAGGTAGATTCAATAGCCTGTTTAGTCATACTTCAAAAATCTACTTACTTTAAAAAATTCTTGTTAGAATTGCATTTCAAAACAGTACTTTTGAAGACTAGCGGTTTGTGTTTAACTAATCAATCTGAAAAGACTTTTTACCAATATTAGAGTAGCAATTTGTGTTTGGATAAGGTTCTAAAAGTCCAAAAAAAATTACTTTTCAGCTTCTAGAAAAGAGCTTATGCTACTACTGTTTCTCTAAATAGTTTTGTCAAATAACTTAAACCTCTAAAAATAAGCACTTCTCGCTTCCTAGAAGCTTGTGCAGATAGGCTAATAAGATCCTTTAAAATTGTTGACATTGAACTTGACAGATTTTTGAAATTTTGTACAAAACATGATATTTGTTCAAATTTTAATGATTTTCCACATATGTGTTGAACCCGTAGTTATAAACTACATCTGCCAGTGAATACATATATATACGATTGTACACGTTATTGTGGAATAACGTGCCCCTCATATTGGCACAAAAATGCTAAGTGAATTCTACGTTATATATATATATATATATATACACACACGTTATTATGGAATACTCGGTTAAGTTGTGCATTAGCTTCATTTTGTTTCTCTTGTTGAGGAAAATCCCAGGTCCGTCCAGCAGACAGAGATCATAAAAATGCGTTTGTGAACGTTTGGCAAGTGAAAGAAGCACTTTTGAAAATCTCAATCTGCAAATTTCTTTGGATAACTTTTTGCAAAAACCTATTAATGATCCAGAATTATTTTTCTTTTAAAAAAATACCACCTAAAAAGTTTGACAACATCAATTTGACCATCAAAAACTGGAGGGGTCAACTATTTTTCAGATTATTGGGAAGATCTAGGTAGCTTTGTTAAATAGAATGACAGGAGTTCAGTAAACTATCCTATAACATTACTTCTGTTGGAAAAACCACCTCAGTATTCAGAGACTAAAACTATATCATAAAATTGCATTCACTACAACAATAAGGAACAGAAGGGCTGGTAACCAGAAAAACTAAGCCAAAAACTCCCAATTTGATAGCCAAACATGATAAAAACTCTCGATAGAAACAGAGGTGCTTGGAGTTAACTCCATCACTGGACTGATCACTTTCTTTTTACTGATTTTATGCGGCTTACCATTTCTTCCTTTACCTGTTTTGCATCTCAAAGAGGCCCTAGAGCTCCTTTACAGGAGGAAACACCTAGATACTATAACTTCATGGTCATGAATACTCAGAATGATTGTGCCGCTGCCGACTACGATGATGACGGTAGTGATGATCCTTCTTCCTGTGTTCCTTGTCTTCCCGCTCAGGTGAACTTGACCTGTGTCTGTCACTCCTTTTCTGATGCCTGTCATTATCATCATCTTTTGAGTCATGATAATGGTGGTGATGATTCTTCTTCCTGTGTTCCTTTTCTTCAGGCTCGGGTGAATTTGACCGTGAACGTCCATGTCTGTTACTCCTTGTCTGATGCCTATCATTGTCATCGTCCTTAGAGTCATGATAATGGTGGTGATGACTCTTCTTCCTGTGTTCCTTATCTTCGGGCTCGGGTGAGCTTAACCGTGAATGTCTATGTCTGTTACTCCTTTTCTGATGTCTGTCATTATCATCGTCCTCTGAGTCATGATAATGGTGGTGATGATTCTTCTTCCTGTGTTCCTTTTCTTCAGGCTCGGGTGAATTTGACCGTGAACGTCCGTGTCTGTTACTCCTTTTCTGATGCCTGTCATTGTCATCGTCCTTAGAGTCATGATAATGGTGGTGATGACTCTTCTTCCGGTGTTCCTTATCTTCGGGCTCGGGTGAGCTTAACTGTGAATGTCTATGTTTGTTACTCCTTTTCTGATGTCTGTCATTATCATCGTCCTCTGAGTCATGATAATGGTGGTGATGATTCTTCTTCCTATGATCCTTCTCTTCAGGCTTGGGTGAACTTGACAGTGAACGTCCGTGTCTGTTACTCCTTTTCTGATGCCTGTCATTATCATCGTCCTTTGAGTCATGAAGATGATGGTGACGATTCTTCTTCTTGTGATCCTTATCTACGGGCTCGGGTGAACTTGACCGTGAACGCCTATGTCTGTTACTCCTTTTCTGATGCCTGTCATCATCATTGTCCTTTGAGTCATGATAATTGTGGTGATGATTCTTCTTCCTGTCATCCTTCTCTTCAAGCTCGGGTGAACTTGACCGTGAACGTCTGTGTCTGTTACTCCTCCTCTGATGCCTGTCATTATCGTCATTCCCTGAACTTGACTCAGAATGCTTTCCCCAATTTGACCGCGGATGTCTCTGTCCATTACTCCGTCTCTGATGCCTATCAGAGTCCTCGGAAGACTCGGGGGACTGCTTCCGAGCCTTCTTGTGCTTTTTCTTCTTCAGTGTTCTTCCTCTATCATCATCCGAAGATGAACTAATTTCTTTATCATCACGTAAATCTGTTCTAGCTGGTGAAGACCGCTTTTTGTGCTTGCTTTTACTGGACTTCTTTTTCTTCTTTGGTTTGCTTGATAAGCTGGCCAGCAAATCAGGTAAATTATCCCCAGTAAGAAATCCTTCACATCAAAACAGGGCATTAGAATTCAATGTACATAAACACTACAAAAGAAATTAAGCTCAACGACCACGGGCCAGGAAAAGAAGAATTTACCTCCATACTCATCAAATATGTCCGTGTCCTCAGCAACTATCTGTTGGTTGGGGTCGTCAAGTTCGAACCCACCACGTGGAGGACTGATTCCAGGCTTTTGTTTGAGCTCCCACTTCAAAGGCTGCAGAACAGACCGCGCAACAGACAAATGGGACATTAGGATCTTTTAGTTTGGTGAAAGAAATTTACACTTTTTTGGAAACAACATATAGGAACAGGAAGTCCCTTCCCTTGTTTGTTTGAGTAGAAAAGGAGGACAGAATATTAACAATAGAAAATCTTTTTCCTTTGAGCGTCTGTACACGTGAATGCATGAGAAAGTCAGAAATTTCCCCTTTCCTTCCTTATTTTCCACCCAAACCAAGCAAAGGAAATAGAATAGTTTACTCCGTTTCTTCTCCTTCAATATCCATTCCTAGTTTCCAGGATCTGTATCCGCCTTTCTTTCAGACATTTGATATTACTTTTTTTTTCTTTCAATGCCGTCTGGGATTGTAAATCATGTTTTCTGCATTTGTTTTGAAGTCATCTTCTCCTACCAGCTCCAAAGGACTTCTCTTATAAAGTTCTTGGAATCTTTTTTTTTTTTTTTTTTTCGAAACTGGTAACTTTCTTAGTTGTTGATTCCAAGAACTTTAGAACTTATAAAGTTCTTGGAATCAACAACTAAAGCCCAAAAATGTTTTAAAATGTATACTCCATCACAATTTTATATCTCTCTTTTCACGTTGGAACGTCCAAGGTGCTTGACATTGTTCCATTTCTATACAACGTTAAGTTTGATGTGATATTCTTTTGATAAGCGACTATATTTTCTCTATCAAAATAAACATTTTGATTATTATTTTAATAATATCTACATAATTACTAAAATAGAATATAAGTCAAATTACTATCTTTTTTTTGAGAAACTGGTACTGATAAGTCAAATTACTATCTTAACTCCGTGCACAATCAAATCACACATATAAAACAGGATGAAGGGAATGCCATATCTTGTAAAAAGAGAATATATACTATTAGCTCCATTGCAATTCCAAACTACGCAAAAACAGGTCATTTGCATACATCTGCTGCACAAATTCAGCCCCCACTCCTAATGTTCTTGTGCTAGACAAACTTCATGCAACCGAAATAAGATATCGGGGGCTTTGTTTTCCCACAGAATTCCGTGTTCATTCCCATCCTATTCTCCCAGGCCGGTTCACCCCTCAATTCTTAAGAATCTCTATAATTAATGAAGTTTAAGACTTCGGTTTTCCAGGAAAACTACATAATTCATACATTACATTTTACTCCCTTCATTTCCTTTAATTTGTTTTGATGAGCTTGTGAAAAAATGTAGGTACCCGACCAATAACCTTAAGCAAATGAGTGGAGCAAATGAAGAACTTTATAAACCCTTCAAGACGTCGAATGCCCTAATACACCCTATGTGGGATATCATATACTTCAACATCCTCTAGCACATGGAGCCAAATTTTTGAGGTTCACATGTGGACTTGATTGTAAACAAACGCGTCCGAGAATGAGCTTCTCAACTTGGTTTTGAAAACTCGTGAATGAACAGACTTGATTGTAGACATATGCATGCGAGAAAGAGCATCTCAACTTGGTTTTGAGAATGCGTAAACGAACATGAGTATTCAACCTAACACATCTCTCTGTTTGGATGGTTGTTACCCATGGTTTCATAATGTACAGTATGGTATTGTATAGTATGGTATTGTATTGTACTGTATTAATGAATACAATGTTTGGATGGACTGTATCGTTTGTTGTGCTTTTAATAACATTTTTATTGTTTGGTTTGACTGTATGGTACTGTATAATATGTAAGTTTACTAAAATACATTTAACCCTTAATTACAAACTAGTTTAAAAAATAAGTAGGTGGGGGGTGGGGCCGGTCATTGGGTGGCTGGTAGCGGTGGTGGAGGGGTGGGTGGGGGTGGGGGGGGGGGTGGGGGCATTGGGTGATGGTGTGGTAGGGTGGGGGTAGGGTGGTGGGGGTGGGCGGTGGTGAGGGTGGTGGGTGGTCGAGTGGGGTTGGTGGGGTGGGGATGGGTGGTGGAGGGTGGCATGTGATGGAGGAGGGTGGGTTGGGTGGGGATGGGTAGTGGATGGTGGGTGGGGTGGGGGTCGGGTGGGTTTGGGTGTGTGGAGGAGAGTGGATGGGTGGGGTATAATGGGGAAATAAAATACGTCACCACGCAAAACCACCAAATCCGTGGTTACAAAAATTGAGCATGGTTATATAACCACGGAATTACAACGGGTTTACAATACCATACAACATAATTTTAAAAACAATGGAAACAAACACGGTTTGATAGAAAACTATACAATGATGAACCACGGGAAACAACCATCCAAAGATGGAATAGTGCAAAACCTTTATAAACCCTTCAGATGCCCTTTCAAGCGGCATGTCATTATAGAGGGTATGTGGAATACTGGGTAACTCAATAAAATTGATTCAGCTTAATTGGTTTCTCTTTCTTTTCGAAAGCTGACCAGTTTGCCCCTGAAAAGTGGATAGTGTACAATGAATAGAAAATTTAAGATGGCGAATTGTAATCCGAGAGGTTTAGATAGAACAATGAAACAGAGCCTAAAGACTTGAAAACTTAATGCATTGTGCAATTGGAAAGATGAGAAACATCTACACCTTGTTTTCTACGAACTACAAGAAACAGAACAACCGTCCAAGATTAGAGCTCCAAGTTCAGATATTCTGGATGAGAAGAGGTTTGGCATCCTTATGGATCAACCTACAGGTGCTTTAAGTGAAATTGTTCAAAGAATAGACAAGGCGTTATCCTAGAGCGTTTGTTTCTCCAAAAGGACTTTCAGTTCTCTGATTCCCACTTCCTTTTAGTGACAGGTTCAAAAACTTATTTTCTTTGAAAAAATGAAGCTTCCCAGCATACTGGAAACCTGATTCTTAATCTACCTCCATTAAGTTCACTGTTTTAACCACTCTCTCCCCCAAACTTTTCTTCTTTTTGGGAGGTCAGCTGGCCAAGTCATAAAGGCTATGTTAGACATCAGTCCATTACCTCTGTCGAACACGCAATTCTTTCGGTATTGGACCCTAAGAATTTGATCAAATCTCAGCAGACAGAATATAAACGAGACTCCCCCCTTGGGAAGGGGGAAAGAGGGGGGGGTTACGAAAAAAAGTACATGCGCACACACATACATAGACCACTTTACCTCAGAAGCATCTGTCTGGGCCAGGATAGCAGTTAAAGGATCATCTCTTTTTATTCGACTCTCTTCATTTGGCATTATAGCATCTTTCAATGGACATTCACGATCACCACTCTGATGGCCAAAGGTTCCACATCTGACGCATTTGACATTACGTATCTCGATTCCAAAGGGTTTGGCCCTTCCAACAACACCTGTTTCCATCCTACAGGTGAAAAACAATCATCGGCATTAATATATCTGGGTAACAGGAAGGCAAAAGCTGCCATAAGTTTTAGCTACACAATAATAGAGAAAAAATAAGACAAAAAGGGCAGAAGAAAGATGAGGACTATCTGTTAACAGAAAGATCTTAAATCACACAATCACATTATTTGCAGTATGTTTTAACTCAAAGAAAAGAATTGGTTATGCATTGAAAAGAAATTATTTGAGTAATTACCACCAAGCAGGCCAATCAAAGACCAGAAAAAAGAATACAGATTACAGACCAACTCTGGCTCAATCCCAACTTGGCATGAATCCTCCAAATTCACGTTGCTCCATTTACACCTGTAACCTGTCCAATACAGTATTCCGTAATAGGTTCTCTAACACTACAGACTCTTAGTAATGTTTCTACTGGCATAACATCTCTAACAAGACTAAAAGACTCCTAGAAAATTTGGATTTAGTAAGCACATTGACATGATTTCTTTATAAGGTATAAGCATACTAAAATGACTAATCCTATTAGTAGATATAGCCTATATGGATCTTTTTCTTTTATTATGTCATATTTTTTGCTAAGTCTGCATGGAGTCCAAGAGATTGGAGGTCTTTCAAGACAAATTCCTTTTATGAGATTTTAGTTTTTAGGTCTAACTCATTTTCTTTTTAACACGTTCAATCACCGTGGTTTCACACCTACCAATTAGTGCCTTTAGAGGTCGACGTATGACACAACCAAAGCATCTCAAGCGACCTTCCCTTATTTTATCCTCGTGTGATGCTCACAGTTTTGCCTAACATGCTCATTTCTAATCTTATCAAATCTTGTATCGAACATCCATCTTAACATCCACACTTCTGCAACACTCATCTTACGGATACGTTGGACCTTAGATGCACCACTCATTCTCATATAACATTGCCAGTCTTACAATTATTCTATCAACTTGCATTCACTGTGGTAGGCATCCTCCTATGACATAACACTCTGTAGCACTTCTCCATTTCAACCATCCTATTTTCATTGCATCTTCATCTATCATAGCATTCACCTTCAATATCGAGCCTAGACATCTACATTGTTTGCATCTAGGCATTGTAATCACGTTTAATGTCACCTCATCTTGACTCTAACTTTGTTTAATCAATGATCCACTTGTAGTGGATTACTTTTACTTATCCTAAAACCATTCTCTAATGTGCTTCTCTGTAGTACACTCGCTAGTATTGTCAATCAGCACAATATCTTTTTCTATAAGGTAGGGTTCAATTAGCACAACATTGTATGCAGATAACACACACCATGGACCTCATCCCATATAATGCTAGGCTAGTTAGCTCATCTAGGCTTGACGCAGATTCCAGGTGTAAACCCACGGTTAGAGAAAGCTACTTTGTGTGACCTACATTGTTCTACACTAGTAACAACCCCTTCGTACATATCCTTCACAACATTTTCTTTAATGCAAATTTCCTTCTTCCTCAACACCCATCCCAAAGGATGTCTTTTAGCATTGTATTAATGCTTTCCTAGGTCAATGAATATCACGCACAAGTCATTCTTCCTCTCCCTATAAATTTCCCTGAATTCTCTTAGCATGATAGAGCCTAAGTTGTTGCAACTTGGAAATACTAAAACTAAGATTTAGTGTGAACAAAACTAGCAAAGCTTAAGGATTTGCTATATTCCATTTTAGGTTCTCCATTTATTACCCTTCCATCCCTTAGTGCCTATTGCATAACAAAAAATACACTGTCTTTTTTGGTGGAACCTAGACAATGATTTCCTGTCCCACCAGATGCTGTGCGTGGACAGAAAATGTCCATCGATCAAATCACCCTCTTCCTTAAGGTATTCACCAAGATAAGAAATAAGAAGTTATCATTCCACACCTCATTGATCCTCTCCAATGACAAGAAGCATAGTATCTGCCACTCCATCTTTTCTTTCACCACCCCTTTAGGGATTTCAAAGGAAAAAAGTATCTATTACAAAGAATCCTTAAAAAAGGAAATTCAACCTTTTTAAGGGGAAAAAGAAAAAAAAAAAAAAAAAACCTTCAATACTATAGCAACTTAGAATCCTCTTGATGACAAGATCCTCGATAGCAATGGATGTAGATCACTAAACATTTGGAAGGCTGATTTGAATCTGGAAAACCCTGTTTAGGGCTGAAAATAAGAAGCGAACTTCTCCTCAATCTCAAGTCTCAGTAAACAAGGAACTTTTGGAAAACATATTCTCATCAAAAAAATATTTTAGAATGGCATTAAGGTGGTATAAAGTGAAGACACAGTAACTCTAGCCTCTATGGTCCACGAATACGTCACTGAGTTGAGGGACATGCTTCACCGGTTTGAAGAGTAGGAAGGAGGACAAGAAAGATGCACTTGTAGAGTGAGCTATCTTCTACTTCTTTGTTGGAATAGAAAGAGAGGAAGTTGAAATTGTGGGTTGAGTTGGTACTTTATAGCATCTTTAAGATTCTTCTTCTCTTACAAGTTCATGAAGTCAAGGCTAACCGGGAAATTAGCCATAACCACCACCTGAAAGTACAAATAACAGTATACAAAGGATAAAAGTAAGATCTGATGGCTGCAGTCTTCTCAACTGAGACATCAGTTCTCTCAATTCTCAGCGCTTCCATTTATTTTTTCTTTTCTTACCCCGCATACTTCCTTTGAAAATAAAATGCAATCACCTTGCAAGCAAGTGGAATGCATCAGATTCTCATTTCACCCTGTAAACACTAATTTTAGCTCAAATCCTAGTTCCAAAACCGAAACAGTAGAAAAGTAGTAGCGTCATTGATAATGGCTCCCCTGCTGGATTTTCCTCCAAGTTCTATACCACAATCTAATTAATGTTTGAAATTCAATACGGCAAGCTAACTGTGATTTAAGGGAGAAATCTTCCCTTCTCCGGCTGACAAGACAAAGCATTTTCCCTACTTTTGATGTCATACAGCTCCTTGAAAAGGGAAAAAGAAAAGAAAAACAAGTATGAAGTATAATATAGCTCATCAAACTGCCGCCACAACAAGTGGTTCTAAACAGTATTAGCAAAACAAACTGGTAAACTATAAAAGCTTCTCAAATCTCAACTCACAGTCAAATAGCTTAAAACTGAAAAATTGATGTCACAAATAACTTCATAATTTGGTTATCAACCCTGAAGGAAAGCAGAACATACCTTGGAGCATTTTTAAGCACTTCAAATTCTTCTCCTGTTGGCAAAGCACGGCCAAAAACATCCTTTGCCCTTGGTTTCTTTTTCTCCTGATCAGGTGGCACTTCAGGTCTCCTATGAAAGAATTAAAGTAATTAAATGAGTCCAAATTTTATAATCATGATACATGATGCAGCAGTCCTTTTTCACAAAATTGAGATTTAGAATCATCTAAAACTACAGCAGCTTGGAAGCATTACCCAGTAGAGGAGGCGCCTGCTGCAGATGTGTCTTGATTTTTTGCTTCCTCAGCAATCTCTGCAGCTTTTGCACTTTCTGGATTGTAGCCAGGCGGTCGCACATACATAAAGCTAACAGCTTTCATCATCTCCATCTAAAAACATTGTCTCAAACAAGTCAATATCCACGCAAAACATCCCGGAACGCCACATATTCAATCCGCATACCCATGTTTCTATGTTTACAAATACTAATTGCTTCATATCAATTTCAAGCCTGAAGAGAATATACCCATTATGCTTTCACATCTTAATGATCCCACAGTATGTCTGTTTGTTTTGTATTATGAGACTGATTCTAATTCTTTAACCAAGTAGTTATTGAATAATCAATTCGTATTAATCATTTTTCTAAGAAACATGTGGCTACTAGTTAAAAAAGGTCTTTTTGTTTTTGTTTTTTGACAAGCTTTTTTGTTTTTTTGACAAGGTAACTAAAAAAAGAGGGTCATTTTTAACGTGAGAACCAAACAATGCAATTGTTTTAATCAGACAAAAGGGATTAAATACGGTAAGAATATTGAAACCAAACAGAACTTAACAAATCAGAAAAAGGGGTTACCTTTTCTTTCTCTTTCTTGGAGACAAGAGCAGTCTGTCGAAAATACTCCTGTTCTTGAGCATACTGAAAACACACCCAAATCACAAAAGTGATTTAGCTAATGTAACAAATTTGAGAAATCAATCAAAATCGCAAAACCAGCAAACTAGATTGAATTTTCTTTTTTTACAAGCAAACTAACAAAACCCCAAATCGAGAAAATCGTCAATGAAGAGAGGAAAATCATGAAAAAGGGAATTAGCTATCTAGAGTAAGATATAGCTAATGTTACAAAATTTGAGAAATCAATCAAAATGAAACAAAACCAAATTACAAAACCAGCAAACTAATAGAAACCCAAATGGAGAATTAAAAGGGAAATTGGGTATATAGAGTAAAAAAAAAAAACCTCGCGGGAAATTTCCTCAGCTCGAAGCTCTCTCTGAGCATGAGTCTGTTCAGCAATCCATTTGCGACGTTGGTTAGGGTAAGAAAGAGGATGCCAAGGTTTCTGGTTAAGGAAATTGTGAGACCAAGCTGTCCCTGCTTTTGTCTTGTAATCAACTTCTCCTTTGTCGGAAAATCTCTTGCTTAGCCTCATTCCATTTCCCTCTTCCTCCATCACTCAACTTTCGCTGTATATGGGCCTCCTCAGATGCCTAAAACTGCAATAACTATTTAAGAGTTGGAAGATTTTTCACTGAGAAAAGGCTTAATACGGAGAAGGTCCAAAAATTACTTTTAACGTATCGGAAATAGGTCACAAATATCCTCTATCCACCTATTAATCCAAAAATATCCCCTCCATCTATCTATTTAGTCTAAAAATAACCTAACTTATTTTTTTTGGCTCAAGAATACTCCTCAAACTAACACTATAATTTTGATGATATTTTTTAATTTTAAAATACCATGTGATTTGTTTTGATTAGCCACATATATTATTTAATTTAAAAATTAAACCCCATATATATATATAAGTGTCCAAGAGGGACTAACGCAAAGAATAAATGCTTATACTAACATGTTTATTCACTTTAATTAGCCAGTTTTTAAGGTTTGTATTTTGAAAATAACTTTTAAAAACATTCTAATTATTTTTATATATAGCAACATATACAAAATGTATTTTATGTACAATCACTTTAGTTATAATTAGAAAATAAAATTTAAAAATTTAAAACATATGATGGAATTAAATCAAAGAGGGACTTTTTTCTCATTGTCATGACAATAAAAGTTGTTTCATCGATGTGAAAAAGAAAATTCGTAAGAATACAAATAACAACAACATCAACATACCCAATTGAATCCCACAATCTGGGGTCTGGGGAGGGTAAGAATATGAGGGAAAAATAATATTTTGATTTTAAATTTTTTCTTTTAAATTCTTTAATATCTTATATGTATACCGACAGGTTGATATCCATCTCAATTAACTAATTGTTCAGATCCAAACATAAGAACCATTGTTGTATATATTGTATTTTTTAAATACAAAACTAATAAAATATTTTTATTAAATTAATTGAAAATATTTTATAATTTTCATATTAACAATTATAGATAAAAAGAATTGTTACAAAGAAATCAAAATTAGAAAGATATATGTTACATCGTAATTCACCAAATTTTAATTCTGAAATAAAAATATAAAGTAATACATTTTATAAATGTAAAGAAATAATAATTAGAGAATGCAAAGGAGGGTAAAATAAGTAAAGTATTGATAAAGAAGGAAAATGGGGATAAAAGTCACTCCCTCCCTTCATTTATACTTGTCCACGTTGACATATCAGGAGAAAGAAATTTTCTTCTTCTTATTTTACCCTTCACATTAGTTACTCATTTTCAAATAATTTTCTAGGCTGTTGAGACTATACACCAATAAATATGGATATTATGATAAAATATATACTTCATTTATTAATTCTTAAAGAACGTAAAAAGTCAAAAGTGGACAAGTAAAAGTACACGGAAGGAATAAATATGTGTAGGAGAATTAAGATTGAAGTGCATATATGTATATATATGAGGAGAGAATAAATACTCAGTACTATGACATATGTCCAAGTGGGAACAAAAAGTAGTCGGTTAAAGTGTATAATGTATATAACTTTTGGTACAAATTTGCATACTATTGTTCGTCCTCTTTTCATGTTTAAAATATTGACAAAGAAGGAAAACGGGATAAAAGTCACTCCTTCTGTTCACTTTTACTTGTCCATGTTAACATATCGAGAGAAAGAAATTTTTGTTCTTATTATTAATTTTACCCTTCACATTAATTACTAATTTTCAAATTATTTTCCAAGGCTATTGAAACTTACACCAATAAATATAAATATTATGGTAAAATATATACTCCCTCCGTCCCATATTACTTGCCACTTTCCCTTTTGCACACCCCTTAAGAAATCATAAATAAAAGATGTATTTTACTATCTTATCCCTATCTTTTACCAATAAATATATTCTAATCAAAATTGATTATTTTTAAGAACATTTATTACTAAATAAAAGATATATTTTATTAGTAATGTGGCCAAGAAATATCGGACGGAGAGGGTAAGATGGGAAGATTTAATTAATTTTATCTTAATTTTGTAAATGAACAAGTAAGTTGGACATATTTTATTTTTAGTAATGTAGTTAAGTAATATGGGACGGAGGGAATACTTCATTTAGTAATTCTTAAAGAACGTGAAAAGTCAAAAGGGAATAAGTAAAAGTGGACAGAGGAAATAAATATGTCGGAGAATTAAAATTGAAGTGCATACGTGTATACATGAGAAGAGAATAAATATTCAGTACTATGACATATGTCCACATGAGATAAAAGTGTACAATTTATATAGCTTTTGGTACAAGCATTCATTGCTGCGTTAGTCCCTCTTGGACACTTATATATATATATATATATATATATATATATATATATATATATATATATATATATATATATATATATATATATATATATAAATAATATATATGTGGCCAATCAAAACAAGCCACATGGCATTTTAAAATTGGAAAAATACCATCAAAATTAGGGTGTTAGTTTGGGGGGTATTCTTAAGCCAAAAAAAAAGGTTAGGGGCATATTTGGACCAAATAGGTGGATGGAGGGGTATTTTTGGACTAATAGGTGGATGAAGGGTATTTGTGAGCCATTTCCCATACGTTAGGGTTAATTTTGGACCTTTTCCGGGCTTAATACATTAGCAACCCCCCTTAAACTTGTGTTAACTTTCATTTAATCGCTTGAACTAAGGTTTGTTTCAGTTGAGGCTTGGTTCAGGTTTTTCAAATATCAAACCAAATCAATTGCATCGGGTTTTAAATCTATAAACCATACCAAACCAACAAAAGTTGGGTTTTTCAACCTCAGTTTTTGTGGGTTGCTCGGGTTTTTCGGATTTTTTACGATAAAGTCTTCGTACGAAACGTATAACTTGTACTTCTAATATTTCTTTAGTCCTAATAAGATACGACTATCTAATCAAGATAGTTTTTAAGAAAATAAAACAAAATGTGAGATGAGAGATGGCATTGCACTAAAATGTTCAACAACAACAAAAAAAAGTAATGAAATCGCATAAAATATAATGATCATAATCTAAAAGTACTAAGTCTGCTATAATAAATATGATTAATTAATAAGGCATATAGAAAATAATCATAATCTAAAATACTAAGTGATCATGCTAAAATAAATACGACTAGTAAGCATTAATTACATGAATAAATCTTAAAGAAAAGAATAAAATTAAGTTATGTATTTCCACTGTCTAGACCACTATAAAACTAAAGAATAGATATCCAACATTATTGTCATTCGTAGTGTTAGAATTCATTTTTTTTTTTGTTAGTATTAGTATTGATTAGATTTTTGTTGGGTTTTATTTGAGTTACTAACATATATCTATGGACTATAAAACTATTGGACCATTCAAAATTCTAAATCCAAGCTTAAAATAATATGTTAAAAGACAAAAAATTATGAATAGTTTAAGATATATTTATAAATTACATTATAAATATATATACTTTTATGTATAAAATATTTTTGAAATTTTATATATGTATTGGTTTGGATCGGTTTGACTTTTTTTAGTTAAAACCAAACCAAACCAAACCAATCGTGGTCGGGTTTTTCTTATTAAACCAAACCAAGTCAAACCAAGCCACTAGTCGGATTTTTTTCTCGGTTTGATTCGAATTATCGGTTTGGTGCGGTTTGTCGGTTTTCTTTGTACATCCCTACCTGCACACATGATAAAGCGTTCTTATTAAACCCTTTCGGTTCAAATTTTAGAAATTTTTTGCGCGCCTATTCTCGAGTGCCTATTATAAATAAATTGAACACTTAAAAAATATCGTTTCTTTATTAATTATACGCATTAGCACCTCAAGCGTGTTCTAATTGAGGCTGATGTGTATAATTAAAGGATGTGACATATTTATGGTAGTTAGCTTAACTACCTAATAGACATTGAGAATACGCATAAAAGAAATTCAAAATTTGAATTGAAAATGTCTTATACGAACACTTTATCATGTGTTCGGCTATTGAATTGGAACCAGCTGTAGTTCGAGCATCTAAATGAAATTTACTGACAACAACGAAGCCATGAACGTCTAACTAGACTCACGGACAAGCGAAAAGAACAAGCATACCTTCGGATTGCTGCCTCCAAACAAAAGATCCTTGCTACTACAACAAAATCGCATGAGCTCGAATTTTCAAACCTGACTTGGTCTTCAGGATTGAATTTTTTGTTCCGTAAAAGATTTAGTGATTCAGTGCAATAGAATAAAAATTGTGTTCATTGGCCTAGGAAAGGCATACGATAAAGTCCGTTTAAGAATGAGAAAGGACTGACGAATCGGATGCGCTCGCCTAGCGAGAAAGGCCCTGACCCTGCCAACTAAGTATAAAAAAGAAAGAAGAGAAAGAAAGGAGAAGAAAACTTCGTATTTTGGTAACTCTCTAGGAGTCGTCTTTAACCTTGAGTAAACCCCTCTAAACTTACCAGTCGGGAAGATCAGAGTACTATCTTTTCTCTTTCGAAAAGGAAGAAAGGGCCTTTTGATATTCCGGGGGCAGTTCACAACGGCCTCGAGAAATTCGAAAAATGTTTTTAGCCTATCTATCGATTGAACCAGGGGCTGGGCTCTTGTTGACAGACATAAGAAGTGGGATTCAGAATTAGGGAAGAGCAGCTCTACTCATACTTCTGCTTGAACCCCCTACCTATTATCTGTTCCGCCTCCTGGCTTACAGGCTGTGGGGCATTAAATAGACCTGTTCTCGTAGCTATCTATTTTTGCTTTAGCCATAGTAACGGCTGATCCAGTCGCTTCATAAGTTTGAAGCCCATGGTCCTCTGTGAGGAAAGGACCTAGAACAGAGAAGAGGGCTGATAGGAAGTTCAAAGCAATTCTGATTTCTTCTTTCTCGAAAACCCCAAAAATCCTTTTTCATCGCTCTCAGCGCATCAAGTTGAATAGTGAAGTTTAACAATCTTAAGCAGCTTTAAGGTAAAGATGACATTCAGGCTTTTAGATTGTTGAAAGAAGAACCCTAAGGCCAGAGTGAGAAGAGTCTTGGGAGTTCCTTTAGAGGTATTTGGAATCTAAAGGTATATATGTGCGTTACATTAAGAAAATTAGGATATGTACGATAGAGCGAACACCCAAGTTAGAACAATGGGGTTGACTCAAAACACTTTCCGGACATGATGGGGTTGCACTACGGATCGACCCTTAGCATGTTCCTATTTGCCTTAGTGATGGATGAATTGATATGAAATATTCAAGGAGAGGTGTGGTGTGTACTATTTACAGATGATATAGTACTGATTGACAAGACACGCGCTAGAGTTAACGATAGAATGCAAGTTTTGCGACTAGAGTCTAAAGGTTTCAGGTTAAGTCGGACTAAAACAGAGTACCTAGAGTGTAAGTTTAGTGACGTGACGAAGAAGTCGGAGGTGGAAGTGAAGATGGGTCCATAATTCAAGGAGACGGGGAGATTGATGACGATATAGAATATCATATTGGGACGGGTGGGTGAAATGGAGGCTCGGATCCGGGGTACTGTGTGATAAAAATTTGTCATCAAAGGTTAAAGGTAAATTCTATAGAATGGTGGTTAGACTGACTTTGTTGTATGGAACAAAGTATTAACCTGTCAAGAACGCTTACGTTCAGAAGATGAATATGCTCAGCTGGATGAGTGGCATATTAGGAGGGATATGATTAGGACCTAAAAGCGAGATTGAGATGGTTCGAACATGTGAAGATGAGGTGTGTGGATGAACCAGTAAAGAGGTATGCGAGGTTGGCTATAACCGGAGTGAGGAGCGTAAAGATAGGCCGAAAAAGACTCTGTGTGTGTGTGGGGGGGGGGGGTTGATTAAACACGACACAACTTTAGCTTATTGAGGACATGACCCTAGATAGAAAGGTGTGGTGGTCGATGATTAGGTTAGAACTTTAGTAGGTAGCCGGGTGTTCTTCTTAATAGTAGTATTAGTTAGTAATTGTGTGTTGTAAATCTTACGGAAAATATATGATCACGAACATTATAGGAATCCTTGAAAGCTTGAGGCATGTCAATTAAGACACTGTCCTTAAGGATATTTCACCCGGTATGGGTGTATCCTCCAGGATTCAACAAGCTCTTCTAGTACAAAATTAGGAGCCATAATCTAACAAAGATTTATTCTAAAGAAAACCCAACACACACAAATATGAGAAGAAGATTTTATCTTGAGATCTCACATATTAAAGAGCAAGAAAACTAGACTTTATATAGAAAAAGATGTCTTCATTTGTCATAGCTATGAAGCTCCAACAGACATAAAGATTAATGTCAATAAAAAGGCCAAGGATTAATATTGATAAAGAGGAGATTAATGACAATGAATTATGTTTCAATTGCCAAAAGATTAACATTAAGAATTAAGGAAAAATAATGGTCACTTAATGCTATTCAAGTCAAATGGCCGGCTATTGGAATAACTAATGATATGCTAAAGATGCCAAATTATTTGATTACGTTAGAATTGTTTTACCAACCATTCTTTTTTTGAGATATTAATAAAAATTCTTCAACAATCCCCTACATATCTCAAAAAATAATAATAAAGAATAGAATGAAATAAGAAGTTTTGATGGGTTTTCACATATCTCAAACGGAAAGAAGGAGAAAAAATATTTTGCTGGGTTTCCACCTATGAGTACAATGCATCAAATCTGGTGTCGCGTAGACTATGAACCAGACCTAGATAAAATAAGATTATACTTACAGAATAATTGGTGAAGTTTAGAACTTCTATGAGCTAAAAATTCTTTTGTAAGCCCATGGTCTTATTCTATCACATCATACCCCCACAATCTTTGTCGCTATCGCGGTTTTGTGCTAAGAGGCCATGCGCGTGTCTTGGTATTCATGAGTGCTCTAGAAATCCGTCACAATTTCATAGAAGCGGCACCACTCCATACTCATACAGGTCCACCCATCAAGTGTACTCTGCAGAGTAATACACCACCTATTGTTGACACCTAATTTTCACCTCATAAGATGCGTATTTTAATTTTCAAAATTCCCAAGTCCAAAACGGAGTAAGGATACACTCTTAAAAATCAAAAATCCCGAGAAAATTACAAAATTGGGCATTTAATTATTATTTCATAAAAATTGACAATTACAAGAAAATTGCGAGTTATTTACTTTCACAAATATGATCTGAAAAGAAGATATGTATCCCGCTCCGTCTAACTCAGAAAAATTGTTAATTAAGACGACGTATGAATTAAGGCTCATTTTGACCGTATTTTCACATTTTTAAATATTGCTCGGAACTATGTCAATATGGGGCATGTTTTAAAGCTTGTATTTTAAAACTACATATTATAAATCTTGTTTTCGTCAAAAAGTTATTTTATGAGGAAGTTTTAGACGAATACATTTTTAAAGAATATGCCTTTTATTAAATGAGTACAATGTTTGGAAGGGTTAATTAAATGGGGGAGTGAAAGTTTAATAAAATAAAACTTTCACCCCCACCCCCCACTTTTCATTTTGAATGCCCGACCTTTCCTTCACCTTCTCAGGCGATTTTGAGATTTTTTCTAGGGTTACCTATGGCGATCAATTTCACGACCAATCCACGGCTGTTTTACGCCGGATTGTTGAGGGTTTTGTTCCCAGTCATGAGTTCCTCACGATTCCCAGGTTAATTTCGTGTAATTTTCATTTGGGGTCTCGAATTTTATTTAGGATGTTGCTCGGGTCTTTTCACGTACGTAGTAGCCATGGGCGAGGCCTCGAGCGTTTAGCCAACTTGTGCGTTGCGTACAAAAGGTGAAGGACCTAGGGTAATTTCTTATAAGATTCTTTCAAAAATCGAGTACCATTTTTGGGGGATTTTATCTGCTTGGGTACGATTGTCGCATTAAAATGCGTTGAATTTGTTTTATTTGATGACTAGATGTACTATCCTAGTATTTGGCTGTTTTATTAGATTTTATTTGAATTTTTAGGGTACTGTTTGTTAGATTTTTTGTTGTATTATGTGATTTAATGTTGATTTTTGATTGGATATAGTACGAATTAGTATAAAATTGTTGAAAATTCGTGTGTCTTTTGCTAAATTTGAACCGATTTAGGATAAGGTTTTGGAAATTGGGGGGAATTCGGGTAAGGCAAGAAGCCTAGAATCTTCCATTTTAGTCCTTACCCTCTCAAATTCTTTGAAAACTCTCTCTTTTTTTCTTCTTTTTCTCTCCCTTCAAAATGACATCCCACCCTTCTAACGATTGTCGCGTTAAAATGCGTTGAATTTGTTTTATTTGATGACTAGGTGTACTATCCTAGTATTTGGCTTTTATTAGATTTTATTTGGATTTTTAGGTAAAATTACCTTGTTTGTTAGATTTTTTGTTGTATTATGTGATTTAATGTTGATTTCTGATTGGATATAGTACGAATTAGTATAAAATTGTTGAAAATACGTGTGTCTTTTGCTAAATTTGAACCGATTTAGGATTAAGTTTTGGAAATTGGGGGGAATTCGGGTAAGGGAAGAAGCCTAGAACCTTCCATTTTAGTCCTTACCCTCTCAAATTCTTTGAAAACTCTCTCTTTTTTTCTTCTTTTTCTCTCCCTTCAAAATGACATCCCACCCTTCTAACGATTGTCGCGTTAAAATGCGTTGAATTTGTTTTATTTGATGACTAGGTGTACTATCCTAGTATTTGGCTGTTTTATTAGATTTTATTTGGATTTTTAGGGTACTGTTTGTTAGATTTTTTGTTGTATTATGTGATTTAATGTTGATTTCTGATTGGATATAGTACGAATTAGTATAAAATTGTTGAAAATTCGTGTGTCTTTTGCTAAATTTGAACCGATTTAGGATAAGGTTTTGGAAATTGGGGGGAATTCGGGTAAGGGAAGAAGCCTAGAACCTTCCATTTTAGTCCTTACCCTCTTTTTGTGCTATAAATAGAAGGGTGGGTTGACATTTTGAAGGGAGACAAAAAGAAAAAAAGAAAGAGTTTTCAGAGAATTTGAGAGGGTTTTTAGAAACCTAAATTCTAAGAATCCAAGTTTTTCCTACTATAAAAACATTACTACTGTAGAAATACTATAAGATATATAGACATACTATAAAGAATACCCCCCAAAAAAAAAACTACATTATACTAAAAAAAAAAAGAAAAAAAAAAGCAATGGCTGTTTTCAAAGGTTGAGTGTTGGTGTTGAAGCATAGTGATCCAATCCCTCCATTTTGATCTTTAGGTTGGCCCACAGAAAGGTAATATCCCTATTCTATCCTATTTCATTTCTGTCCTAGCTTGTTTACATGTATTGATGTGTTTATAATTGTTTTAAAATTATCTTAGTTACTGTTTTATAGAACTATTAAGATTACCTTGTTATGATCACAATATAATGAAGTTTCAAAAGATTTTGTTGACTAGTAGGTATTAAGGTTAAGACTGATTTAAAATGAAGTAAATTTGCTTGTTTGATCATTAGTTACTGTTACATTGACATGTTTGAGGGTTCCGAGGCACATTTTTCCATTTTTGTGTTGTTTTACTACTGTTTAATAATTCTGTGTTCTTTTGATTTTGTGTTGATTTGTTTTAAGTTAAAATTAGATCATTAATCCAAGGTATAATGATCCTTAGACAAAAGTCTAGGTATTAAGTTTGATTTATGGTTGGTTGCCAAATGCTCTTTGCTTAAAACAGTTTTAGAAACTTGATAAGTTGAATCTATGTTCTTGTCTTTATTGTTAATAAGCTAAAATCTAGTCTAAATGATGATGTAAATAGCTTTTGAAATGGTTAAATAACTTTCAAATCAGAACTGGTTAAAAATGGAACTTGAGTCTATGATTTTTCTTTGGGTTATTGCGTTTGGCACATTTTTTGGAGTCTTAGAAGAATGTCATATGTTCGATCCCGTATGGTCCTTATGGATTGATTATGAGCTAAAAATAACTTTAAAACTGAAATGTGTTGTTTGTTTTTGTATATCCTTCACATATATTTGGACTAAAAGATATTTGAATCTTTGTTTGCTTGTTTTATCTATGTTGGACTTGTTCTCCTACCCTTTAAAGGTTGAATCTTTTCAAAATTTATAAAAAACAGCTTTCAAAAGATCAACTAGCTATAAAATCTTGTGAACCTTTAAAACCTGAACCTCTGATTTTCTCTTTTTAACTAAATGACTATCAAAGCTAGAATAAAGAAGGACTTATGTGCTTTTGTGACTGTTTTGCTTCACTTGTATACATTTTGTCATCTTTGAATCTTGCTAAGCCTTAGAAAAAGTAAAGAATGAATCTCTTAACTTGCTTTGTAGATTTATGAAATTGGTAAGTATGGTTGGAAGCCTCTAAAACCAAGAATCTGTTTAGAAAATAGGAACTTGATGGATTTATAGCTTGTCATGTTGGTTTTAGAGTAGTTTGAGTCTTGTTTGGTCTTGTGTATGTGTTTAACCACTTGTTCTAGGAACTGTCATAGGAAGCAAATAATAGGGAACGGGAGAACTTGTTTTCTTTGTTTAAAATTGAGAATCAGAGGCCTAGGCTAGTGTCTTTGGGATTGTGGTGTGTTGTTTGTGATCTCACTGTGACTTGTCTTCTCTTTCAAGCTTGTTTGTTGTCTAGGTTGCTATGTAGTATGCTCTGTTAGCTTACTATTGATTTGGTAGGCTTTAAATATCCCTTGATTGGCAGATTATTAGAAGTTAATCATATAGGGAAAGCTAGAATTTAACCTTAAAAGGAAGTCTGAAACTAGGCATAGTAGTGATTTAGATCCTTCCTTCCTTCCTTTTCTATGTTTGATCCTAGAACTTGAATATTTTTGTTCCCTATACATTGTTAGCCTATACTGCTTTCGAATACATCATTTTGTGACTTAGGAGAAGTAGCATGAACTTTTCTTGACTACCTCTTTTGAACATTGAGCCATATTTGTGTATTATCCCTAGCTGTATGCTTGATATGGACTGCAATATGCTTATTGCTTACATTGTTGGACCATATTATGTTACTGAGAATTGGTTATGACTAGACTATCTCTTAAAGATTTGATTCAGACTTGTAGGACTTGTGACATCTAATGCAGTGCTAAAACTGAACCTAAAACTGCTTTAAAAGAACAAATGTAGCACCTGCCTATTTGTACTGAACTTTGTAACTTGTTTGTGGATTTCTGGGGATCATATATATGATTTCCCACCTCTTTTTGCTTGCTTGTAACCCAAACCTGTTTACACCTAGGATAGTTTCATGTTCCCTCCTACTTTCTTGTGGACTTGTAGATCCTGCCTTGATTACTCTTTATGTCATAATGGGACCCTGTTTGATCCTATAGTTGTGTTGAACCTGTTTGTTTAAGTTCTGAGAATAAGACTAAGTACAAACTATTAGGACCCTGCTTTGATCTTACATTTGTGTTTGGATCTATATGTTTAATTTTGGAAATGAACTAAGTTAAAACTGTCATTTTAAAGCTCTGCAATGTTTTCTATGGGATTGCTTATATGCTGAGATGATCTTGAGACTAATTGAGACCTGTGTGTCCAATAATTGAACTTAAACCAGAGTTTATAAACTTAAAGGATACTATGGGACGTGTACTTTAAACCTGACTGATATTTAAACTTGTTTAAGCTAAAATTGGCATTAAATGACTATGGATAATAAGAACTTTCCCCTGTGACCCTAGGTGAGTAGTGAATGGGTTGGAAATGTTTTCTAGCAGTGGTTTTAGTCTCTTCTTGATCCTGAAAATGAATTCTTGACTGGATAATGCATCACTCTGCCTTCTTTAGCTACTAATTTTCTTAAAACAACTAGAAACTAAGTTCTTAGATGTGTTGATTGTGACTTTCCTACGCTTTGCCCTTAATTCTGCATTGCCATGCTTTCCTTATTCATTCATTGTTGTTGTCATTTGTTTGCCATTTTAAAAACCAACCATGCCTCTCTTGACTATGCCATTGTTGATTGCTGAACTTCAAACATTTGTTGTGCTTGGCATTTTCTATCCTTGCACTGTTTAAAACTACTTGTCTTTTTCCTTCTTGTTGCTTGCTAAATGAATCTGTAACACTTTTGTCTTGTGTTTGTAATTAGTCCAAAATTTGTTTGTCTGGTTTGGCCTTGTTTAATAGCTAAAACATGAGTTTGGGGATTGTGGGATTATTGGGTAGATTTGAAATTTCCTGTGTGATCTAAATTGGTATTGGAGGATTTATATGTGTTGGGTAAATGGTGTATATTGAGGTGTATAGAGGGTATGCCTTTCGTGGGTTTTGCTCTCTATCTTAGTAAGTATATCTATGGTATACTATGTATACCACAACTTGACACTTAGAAAATTTGAGAAGAAGATAGCTTGGGCTTGTTATTCGTAATTGGGCCTATTATCCGCACTTTTAAGACTTGGGCCATCATTATTTGTTTAGGTTCTGTCTCAGCGATTCATTATCATATAGGCTTGGCCCAAATTTGATGTATTTCATTTTTTGGCATTGTAATAATTATTATAGCTCTTTAATTCTGTACTTAGTTTAATTTGTGAACGTATACTAATATCATGTACACCCATTTGATTCTTGTCCACCCAAACCCGTTGGTGGGCCCCAACGAGGCCCACTAACTTTCCTAGATCGAGTCAACCTCAATCATGGACGGGTTGAGCAATTGGAGCAGATTTGGAGCGGATAAGTTTAAAATTTGCATTTATTTAACGTTGGGCTTGGTAGGCCCAACCCCCTTTACCTCGTATTATTTACTTAGCGAAATTGATGAAATGTGTTTATTGGAACCCTTTTAAAAAATTTCTTGAATTTAGAGTTGCCAAAAATCATCTCTACGTTATAAAATTTATTTTTGATAAAGGTTAACGTGCAAATAATTTTTGAGACTAAAACTGCCTTATAGATAAAAAATGGACATTCTTTAAATGCAAATCGTGATTTTGGACAAAAAGAATTGACAAATTTTATGGACATGTGAGACAAAAATAATTATGGACCGTACATGTGGACATTTGGGCAAAAAATTGGACTTGGACTATTTTTTCGACTAAAATTGGCTAAAAATCTAAAAAATCTAAAATATGGATAATGATAGTATGCCTTAAACTATTTTGGGAAAAGGGTTCAAAACACACTCAAACTATGGCCAAAGTTGCCATAACACACACGAACTTTGCGGAGGTCCTATTTATTTCGTACTTATTTTTGTGTATTTTGTACGCTTTTATATGGTGACGTGTACAAGCGATTGTATCTACTCTCTTTGAGCGCGTAAGATTCCATATAAAAGTGTAAATAATACATAAAAAATAAGTCGAGGGGTCATAAGACCCCCGCAAAGTTCAGTGTGTTATGAAAACTTTGGCAAATCTGTCAAGAAATTCCGTTCATCTTCTTCATAGAGAACTGAACTGAAATTTGATCCTAATGCACTTTAAATCTCAACCAAACATCACCAAATTTCAGATTCGAATTCCTCTCGACGTTTCGGTTCTTTTGATATATCACCCACACGAAATGAAGCTCATTTGCGGCAACCCGAAAATTCGAGTTCGAAGCTTCAAGCTTTGTTCATGGCAGTCATGGAGTCGTTCAGTTCTTCTTCATGTTCCAGACGTCTTCTAAGCTTGAGTTCAGCTTCAAACAATCAGCAACCAATAATTTTATTCATCAAATCCGGAATTTGAAGACCCAGATCTGAAAGCTTCAAGTCGAAACTCGACGTCCCTAATGGAGTTTTTGTTTACTGGTTCTACTATCTTAATCCACTATGATTAATCATGTTTTCAATGTCGACAATGTCACAAATCCTATATAATATCGAAAAAGACCCGTTTGATTTGGTCGTTACAATGGAGTTTTTTTGGGTTTGAAATTTTGGAAAAAATACCCAATTGAAGAATAATTAAATCTTTTAAACTCAACACAAAGGAAAGCAAAAAGGCACAAATTCTTGAACAGCCACAAACTCAACACAAAAGGCACGAAGCAAAAGGCACGATAATTGAAAGAAAAATTAGCTCTAATAACTTGAAAAAAATTTGGTCACTATAAGTGCACTTATAACGACCGGATTTATCTCCCTTCGTTAAAAAGTGGTCGCTAAATATCAAATTTCCTGTAGTGGAGCGCGTGCATACACTCAAATGAGTTTGGGTGACTTTGTCCATTTGAAAGCATAGATAATACACAAAAAATAAGTCCAGGGAAATGCGTAGGACCCCCCGCAAAGTTTAGGTGTGTTATGGCAACTTTGGCCATAGTTTAAGTGTGTTTTGAACACTTTTCCCAACTATTTTCTATACTAAAAATAAAAACTCTTTAAAAATTTAAACTAAAATACCTTTTTCTAAACGCGAGTGGGCTTACGTAGTGTTCTACTTAGGTTAAACACCTTCGGGTTTTAACCTAGGTGTTCTAGTCCGAAACTCAAAACGCCCAATTTTGGGCAAAACTTTACCACTTTTATTTCTTGAAAGTATTGTATTTTGCGTAAATGACTAACCTTTTTATTGCGGGAATCTAAAACAAAAGCAGTTTTTATCAAAAATAATTTATATCTACAAGGCATACTATTAGAACCCGTAGGTCAACCGTATTTTATGGATCCTTAATACCGAGGTGCCTAACACCTTCCTCGGGGGATCACCAGAACCCTTACCCATACTTTGGTTAGATTAGGTTTCTTTTAAAATTTAGCCGTTTTAAATGAACCCTTTTCGAATCGGTTTTTCCTAATTTCCTAAAAATTAGGTGGCGACTCTAAACAATATCCATTTAGAGCACCATCACGTAGAGGTATATTTTTTTTTCCAGTACGATTGACAGCCGTACTTCCCTGGGACACTTTCCTTTTTAAAATGAGGCAAGTGCAAATATGAATCGAAAAAAATATTGACCCGCTACACCTATAAAGGATATGGTAATGGGTTAAGAGTTTATAACTCAACCTCACTTTGCCTTGCAGAACTGTACTATATTCACACACCATAGGAAGGGATATAATTTTATAGTGCACACTTGATCAACAAATGACTTGTTATTACCCATATGAACCTAATTTATGGGATCTCCAATCACATAGGTTGGGTTACCATCATTGTTGATCTTCTCAAATTGACTTAAAAATCTGTTCCCCTCGATGTTTCTTATAGTCTATGAATTGATCAGATTCACCTCCGACTTCACCTAATTTACATAATTAATTTCATCTCATAGCAGCTGCTTTAACACATTATGTCTCAAATAAATATGTCTATTTTTGCCATTCAAAAATTTATATTTCACTACAGTTATTGTCGCTTGACAACCACAATGTATAGACACAAAAAATGTTAGCTTTATTCCAATTGGAATACTCACTAAGAGTTCTCTTCACCACTTAGCCTCATCACTAACCAACTCCAAAAATTCACTATATGTAGTACCATAATTATAGTACCTCTCAAATATATATTTTTCCAAAACCTAGGAGCATAACATTATAAGACACCCCCACACTTTCAAATATTTCAGTCTAAACATAAGTATATATAGATGAAAATCAGTGAACATCTTATCATCTCAAAATGTCTGGTAATATTTGAATATAATGAAGACCATAAAAGCTCATCAAATGGTGATTTAATTTGTCAAACTAAAATTCAACAGTCACCTTTTTTCTCATGTTTAATAAGAGCCATTAAGGCTAATAAAACTAATCGTTCAACACAGAAGAGTCAATACGATAAACATCATATTCTTATCTTTAATTCAAATGTATAACTGTCACAACTGTCACATTTAAAAATCATTCAAATGATTGCAGACTAATAGAATAGCCAAATAACGTATACAATTTAGGCATATAACAAATAATGATTTCATCATTAACACCACATAAAGATTATTCAAGGCGATTTAATATAATACATATTCTGTTATAACTTTGCACAATTTGAATAGGGAGACCATTCAACTGGTTTGATAAGCTTTTGAAGCTGTGTTTGAATCGTAAAATAATGCTTCATTAATATAATATTAAAATAATAAATCTAGGAAAAAATTCTGCAATTTCAACTTTATCTATTTCAACAAGAGTTGAACTTGCATTTTTTTATATAAGGAAAACTAAACATATCCAAGTCTAACTTGCCATTAACTATATAAAACAATCATGTAAACACAAGCACTAGCCTTTTCATCTTGAAAATGATTAGACACAGATAAATCATGGTTCTAATACTTATTGCCCACAAAAACGTTATTTTTCGGTTAACACAACTTTATCAAATTTAAATGAAACTTTCACCCCCACTTTTCCTAATAATCTCACAGAAATCAAATTAGTTCAAACATTAGAAACATGTACCACCTCAGTTAACGCTAATGTTTTAAGATTTTTAGAAGAACTTTTTCATTCCAAGAACTTGAGTAGTTCTAGAATCACCAACATTAATAAACCATTCTTCTTCTTCAACTTGAGTGTAGAACACAAAACTATGTTAGCACAAATATTCTTAGTAGCACCAAAGTCATCACACCCAATATCTCACATCAGCCACAAGATATATCGAGAAATAACCACAATAATTATATCATCTGCTTAGTCAAATTTTATTTTACTTAGCGGGATTATCATTTCTCCGAATCTTCTTTTACATTAAGGGGTATATTGGCTTAATTTGCCACACAAAAATACTTATTATATCCATGAAAGATCTGATTATAAGCTTGCATCATAGACATAAAATGGTCAATCAACAATAATCGAGTCTCATATTAATTTTTTCCATTGAGCGAACACGGACAGCTACATTCCGAATGGAAATTAATCAAAATCCCGGAGCCTGTGTATGCTTTAACAGCTATGTCTAATAAAAAATGATGAGAGGAGATTTATACGTACATATTTAATCACTTCACCAAATAATTCAACACATTAATTATCATTCCCTTTTTCATCAAAGGATCCATCAAATTTTATTTAACAAGAATAATATTAAGTCATAATAAATTATTCACTCTTCCATGCTCAAACAATTAACAAAGAACCTATTGGACTTGGGTATAAAATCACGCATGTTATTATTTCTAGCTTATTGATTTTATCCCTAACCATCAGCAATCACATACAGTGCTATAGAGATCTATATATTTTAAGACTCAGGTTTATTGAAAATTGGACGATCAATTTAAACTCACCATGCTGATTTCAGCACACAATTATATTGCTACTATAAGATTACAATAACAAGAGCAGAAGAAAATCATAATAGATTACACATACCTTGTACTCTTGATATTATGTCATACAAAAATATAAGCGTCAGTAGAAATGTTGTACCGTCCGTAATGTTGGGAATAAATCCGCCACAGAAATAATATTCACGGTATTTACAGCGGAATAATATTGCAGCAGCGTGATACGGTTAATCAACACGAATAAAAAAGAGCGATAATGGCACCAAGATTTTTACGTGGAAACCCAAAAGGGAAAAACCATGGGCAGAGAGGAGCAACTGATATCACTATAGCAAGGATTTTACACTTTTTAGGTCTGAGTAAAATACTCCAAAGACCACTATACACTCAAAAGAAATTACCCTCTTTTAAGATTTTCCAACTCACTACAATATCGCTCACACTCTCTATTTTTCCTCACAGACTATTTTCCTATCTGTGAATGCTTCACTCTTCTTTCTCTCTTTGTTGGTGTGTCTTACAAATGGAAGAATGGCTCTCCATTTATAGGAGACCAAACTTGGCCTCCAAGCACAAAATGAAGAAAAAGAAAAAAGACAAAAATTTGTAATCCACAAATTTTGCTTTGGCTCCAAGTATTTTCCTTTGGCTCCAAGTTCAATTTTTAGCCAACTAAATTGGCACATGCCAATTACCACCAAACGGGATGGACTTCATCAATCTCCCCCTCCACCCTATTCACCAAGGAGGCAACACCGGCTTCAATTTGGGTGCATGCCGACAAGTTCCTTGCATAGCTCGAACTTGTCTTTTGGTACCACCTTGGTCAGCATCCGAAGGATTCTCACTTGTAGGGATCTTCTTGACTTGCATAGATCCATCCTTTATCTTTTCTCGAATCCAGTGATATCTCACGTCGACGTGCTTCGTCCTTGCATGGTATTACGGAGTTCTTGCTCAAGTCTATTGCACTTTGATCGTCACAATAGATGACGTACTCCTCCCCGATGCACTCCAAGCTCTTGAAGGAACCGTTTGACCATATCATCTCCTTGCCGGCTTCTAGAATGCAATGTACTCGCTTCAATCAGAGAGTGCGATACACTTCACGCAACTTCGATCGCTACGATATAGCTCCCTGAAAATGTGAACAGTATCCGGAGTAGATTTACGATTATCAAGATCACCTACTATATCGCATCCGTGTAACCCTTTAAGATTGGATCGTATCGTCCGAACACAAGCGGTCTCCGGTGACCTCTCGGGTACCTAAGTATCCTTGATCAAGTTCCCTAGTGTTCTTTTCTAGGATTTTCAAGAAATCTGCTAACAACACCAACTGCATGAGCAATATCAGGTCTAGTGCATACCATTGCATACATTAAGCTTCCGACTGCTGATGAATAAGGAACTTTGGCCATGCCCTCTTTCTCCTCTTTTGTTGTAGGACACATCGCAACTCGGATGACCGGGAAGAAGGCGTGCTAACGGGTTTAGCACTCTTCATGTTGAAGCGTTCTAGTACACGTTCAATGTACTTCTACCGAGATAGCCATAACTTTCGCTTGGATTTCTCGAACAATCATCATCGCCAGAATTTGTTGTGCTGGGCCCAAGTCCTTCATGTTAAATGGCTTGGACAAATCTTCCTTCAACTTGGCAATCAACTCATTGTCTTGACCTACAATTGACATGTCAACCACAACAACAAAATAATAAAGTTGTTGTCGAAAAATATTTTGAAGTATACACGGATCGAATAGGTCTTTGTGTAAGTTTGACTTTTCATAAATGAGTCAAACTTCTTATACCATTTCTCGTGCTTGCTTAACCCATAAAGACTTATTCAATTTGCACATCATGTGTTTCTTTCACGATACTTCAAATCCTTCGTCGCTCCATATAAATCTCCTCTTCCAAATCTCCGTGAAAAAATGCAGTTTTCACGTCCAACTGCTCCACTTCAAGATCCAACTGCTAAGCTCAATATTGTTCGAATAGAAGTCATTTTGACAACAGGTGAGAAAATTTCATCAAAATCAATACCTTTCTTCTATTCGAAGCCTTTTACCACCAATCGAGCTTTATATCTGACCAACTTGCCATTTCCATCTTTCTTGAGTTTAAAGATCCACTTGTATTTGAGTGGTCTTTCACCCTTTGGAAGTTCAACCAGCTTGTACGTGCCATTTTTCTGTAGAGAATCCATCTCTTCTTACATGGCTTTTATCCACTGGTTCTTTTCTGGATGGGAAAGCACCTCTTTCAGACTTTCTGGCTCCCCCTCATCACTAATGAGGACATACTCTGAGGACGGGTACTTGGATGACTCTACCTTTTGCCTTTCTGATCTCCTCAGAGGTTGAGATTGTTCTTCTTCTTCCTGAGTAGGATACTCAACTTGCTCGGCATAATCACCAAGTTGTTCCTCCTGCTCAGCAATCTCGTCAGGTTGCTCCCCATGCTCGGCAACCTCGTCGATCGTACTTTCTGCACTTCTGGGATGGTTAGAAATAGAAGGAATGGTAACAAGGTTAGGAACTATACCATTCTTGGCCTTCTCTGACAGATCATCAGCAGTTCCAACTTCACTTTCTCGGAAGACTACGTCTCTGCTTCTGATGACCTTCTTCTTTACAAGATTCCACGGTACTGTACCCGAACTCTTCATCTCCATATCCGATGAATATGCAGGGAGCAGATTTATCATCTAGATTTTTTCTCTGCTTTTTCGGTACATGTGCAAAAGCTCTGTAACCGAACACCTTCAGATGCGAGTAGGACACCTCTTTATTGGTCCAAACTCTTTCTGGTATGTCAAACTCCAATGGAGCTGATGGACTCCCATTGATTAAGTAACAGGTACAATACCGAATCGCTCCACCCTAGAATGACGTAGGCGGTTTGTTCCATTCGAGCATGCTTCTGCCTTCTCAACAATGGTGCGATTCATCCTCTCGCCACACCATTGTGTTTTGTGGTTCCGAACTGCCTTTCATGTCCGATCCCATGGCTTGAATAGATCCTTCAAATTCCCTTGAAGTGTACTCACCTCCATTGTCATCGCGAGACGCGAAGCTTTCGACTGCCTCTCGCTTTCCATCGGCATGAAACTTCGGAAAACTTCAAACACCGATCTTTGGTTTTTGATATAAACCCACAATTTTCGTGAAGCATCATCAATAAAAGTGACAAAGCATTTGTTACTGCCCATCAATTCCATCTCCATTGGACCATAAACATCAGAATATACCAAATCAAGTATATTCAATTTTCTTTCGGACGATGTTTGAAATGAGACTCTATGTTGTTTACCAAATAAACAGTAGTCACAAGGTTTATCGTTGTACCTTTGTCAAAAGAAATGAGTGATTTCTTGGCAAGAATTTGCAATCCTTTCTCACTCATATGACCCATTCTTCTATGCCACAAGTCTGCAGAAATCTCATCTTGAGCCGCATTCAATTCACCTCGGTATATTTCTGCATTTGTCCTGTACAACGTGCCACGAACAACTCTCTTTGCAATTACCAATGATCCCTTGGTGAGTCTCCATTTTCGATTTGCAAAATAGTTATCGTATCCATCTCGGTTCAAAGCAATTCCTAAGATCAAGTTCAACCTCATATCAGGTACATGCCGCACATCTTTCAGAACCAATGTGCATCCGACATTTGTCTTGATACAAATGTCTCCGATCCCCACAATCTTTGAGTAACTTGTGTTACCCATTTTCACTGTGCTGAAATCACCTGCTACGTATCTGTAAAAAAGATCTCTTACCGGTGTGGCATGGTAAGATGTCTTTGTGTCAACCACCCATTCCGACTCGAACTCCGCAATGCATGCATTCCTCTTCCTCGTTTATGAAGAGAATAACATTATCATTGTTTTACATCGTGGAATTTGTGTTGTCGTCATTCTTCTAGCCACTGCTTTACCTTTGCCCCTTTTTAAATTTGGACAATCTCTTTTGTAGTGACTGGTGATCGCAATTGTAGCAATTTCGGCTTTGACTTGGATCGAATCTTAGATTTCCCACGAGCTCCGCATCTACCATAGTCGCCGAACCCCTTTGGTAACTCCCCGCCCTACTTTCAAGTGATGAGAGCCCGACTATGATTTTCGGCTTCTTTCTCATCTTCTCATTGAGTGTAAGAAGTGACATGACATCCTTCACTGATTGAGTCCTTACCATGCAAGATGGTTGTTGCCAAATTGTCATAAGATGATGGCAACGAGTTCAGGAGCACGATGGCTTTATCTTCTTCTTCGATCTTTACTCCGAGGTTGGCCAGCTGCGTGATTAATCCATTAAGCACATTTAAATGTGACAAAAAATTTGTACCTTCACCCATATGCGAGTATAATTGTTTCTTTAGGTACAATTTGTTTGTCAGCATCTTGGACATGTATAGGTTTTCCAACCTTGTCCAAATACCACATGCGCTCTCTTCATCGATGATGTTATTGGCCATATCATCTGTTAAGTGCAACCTGATTGCACTAGCTGCCTTTTCATCCATTTCTTCAATCCTCAACTTTCATAGATTTGAGCTTTATGGATTTTTCCACTAGTGTCTTGTGCAATCCTTGTTGGATGAGCAGATCCCTCATCCTTCTCTACCATGTTGAGAAACCGCTATCACCGTTGAATTTTGCTACCTCGTACTTTACCTGCATATTTTATTTTCACCGAGTATAGTACGGCCCACCGCAAAAAAATATTTCGTGAATGAGCGTAACCCGTGCTTTGATACTGGGCTTGTCGGGAATAAACCCGCTACGTAAATAATATTCACGATTTGGGCAGCGGAATAATATTGCAGCACCGTGATACGGTTAATCAACAAGAATAAAAAAGAGCGATAATGACACCAAGATTTTTACGTGGAAACCCAAAAGGGAAAAACCACGAGCAGAGAGGAGCAACTGATATCATTATAGCAAGGGTTTTACACTTTGTAGGTCTGAGTAAAATACTCCAAAGACCACTACATACTCAAAAGAACTTACCCTCTTTTAAGATTTTCCACCTCACTACAATATCGCTCACACTCTCTATTTTTCCTCACAGACTATTTTCCTATCTGTGAATGCCTCACTCTTCTTTCTCTCTTTGTTGGTGTGTCTTCCAAATGGAAGAATGGATCTCCATTTATAGTAGACCAAACTTGGCCTCCAAGCACAAAAAGAAGAAAAAGAAAAAATACCAAAATTTGTAATCCACAAATTTTGCTTTGGCTCCAAGAATTTGTCTTTGGCTCCAAGTATTTTCCTTTGGCTCGAAGTTCAATTTTTAGCCAACTAAATTGGCACATGCCAATTACCACCAAATGGGATGGACTTCATCACGTAAGTGGTATTTTCCATAAAATTATAGTGTATTTATATCCTTAAGATTTTTGTAAATCTTACGGAAAATACATGATCACGAATATTGTAGGAATCCTTGAAAGCTTGAGGCATGTCAATTAAGACACTGTCCTTAAGGATATTTCACCCGGTATGGGTGTATCTCTCAGGATTCAACAAGCTCTTTTAATACAAAACTGGGAGTCAGAATTTAACAAAGATTTATTCTAAAGAAAACCCAACACACAAATATTAGAAGAAGATTTTATCTTGAGATCTCACGTATTAAAGAACAAGAAGACTAGACTTTATATAGAAAAAGATGTCTTCATTTGTCATAGCTATGAAGCTCCAACAGACATAGAGATTAATGTCAATAAAAAGGCCAAGGATTAATATTGATAAAGAGGAGATTAATGACAATGAATTATGTTTCAATTGCCAAAGATTAACGTTAAGAATTAAGGAAAAATAATGGTCACTTAATACTAATCAAGTCAAATGACCAGCTATTGGAATAATTAATGATATGTTAAAGATGCCAAATTATTTTATAACGTTAGAATTGTTTTACCAACCATTCTTTTTTTGAGATATTAATAAAAATTCTTCAACATTGTGTAGTTTCGTTTCTTCAATATGTATTATTATCTGATGTTTCATTTACGTTTTATCTTGCTGTTTGTTGTCATATTTTTCTTCATATCATGCTTCAAATCCTTTTCTTTTCTTTCGAGTCAAGTATCTATTGGAAACAATAGCTATCTCCCAAGGTAGGGGTAAGGTCTGCGTACACTCTACCCTCTCCAGACCTCACTTGTGAAATTATAGTAGGTATGTTGTGTTGTTGTAATTCAACTATTGTTTTTGGCTCCAACTATATAAACATTATATTATATATTTTGAAATATATACCTATGATAAGATCAGTCACTTTCTCTCCTTCTCTCATTAAGCTAGTGAGTTTTCCCATGATTTAGTACAAGAATTCCAAGAGAAAGGCTAGCCTCCTGATTGTGTCTTTCACAAAAGTCAAACAAATTAGAATTATTGTGCACAGAGGAGCATTAAGCATATATATCTTCAGTATCCTGCAAATAAGACATGTCTTTTCTCGTTTGTGAAATATTCACATTTTCCCCACCTGATTAATGTGATTTCAAGCAGTACATTCAGTAAAACATTGACCAACTTTTCTGTCAGGCTTAACTAAGCTTGGAAGTTGGAATTCTTCATCCAAGAAGAATTTATACTCTTCCACTCAGGATGGATATCCACTATGGCATGCTATGTTGTCTCTTTCAAGACACAGTTTGGTTCAGATCCTACCATACTTAGGCCCACAGGTAATTGAAGTTCCCACTTTCTTTTTATCTCTAGTGGGAAACTACTACAATTTCTCATGATAGAAAAGGACATTGCTAATTTTAAAGAAGTGTCCTTTAATAGAAAATTTGGATGGGGGCAGTGGAATTGAATAATGTAGAGAGGATTTTGGGATGTCATTTCTTGTTATTTACTTGCTCTTCCACCCGTTAGTGTTTTCCGCACCAAATGGGGCTCTGCCTGTTCAACCGCAGTTTGAAAATCTTTATCTGGCTGCTGCTAATTTGATTGTACTGTATATATATCTCCTCTTCTTGTGTTTTAGGGAATGATCTTCTTGTGTCATTATTACCCGTGCTTTCATTACAATTTACAACAACAAAATACCCAGTGGAGGTTAGTGAATATTGTACGTGTTTGATTGCAGGAGGGTAGTGAATATTGCACATTTGAATGTTTGTTTATATATAAGATGTAAGAATATTCTTAATAAATTGAGGCTTTTTGGGGAAAATTACGAAAAAAGAAATATCACATATTAAGATCTGGGTTGTTTTAGCCCAATAATTGTGCCTTTGCCCATTTACGGGCTTAATGTTGTGAGACATTTTGGGATAACTGGGTGATATTGACCCAAAACAGACGATATGACACCGTGTTAAGAGAATCTTTCGGCTGTTTTAGCCAACATTGATATCACATAAGTCAGTTTTTTAAGAAAAAAATTCAACGAGAATCGTTTTCTGGTGTTTGGTTACTAAAAAAATGATCTCTATCAAAAAGGAGAAAATGACTTCTCTCACTTGGGGACAGAAGCAATTGTACTTACAAGTTACAACTATCTTAACTTTTTGTTTCATATCAATTGCTTTAACTAACATTTAAATATTATTAACAAATTTTAATACTCAAATTTCCATTAAAGCAATATCTGATTTGCTACTACTATTGTTAATATTTACTAAATAGATTTTTGGGAAGTATATTTTAGTAATCATCTAAACACCATATGAAAAACCTTTCCCAGAAAGTATTCTCATGGAAAATGACTTCCGTCATACCAAACAGAACAACACACATGATGATTGTTGTTCTGTTACTTTCCCTCTTTTCCTTATTCTTGAATATTTTAAGGTCTTGGACAAGAAGAAACTCTAAGGCCTTGGACAAGAAGATAAAAATTTAGTGCTTATCCCACGTAATAAAAACTGGGATAACTAAGTTATTGGGGAAAATTTTGTTAACCATTGCTAAGTTATTGGGGAAACTTTTGTTCCATTATGCTCAAGATATTTGTTTTCTTTGCAAGTGCTTGTTGTAACCTGACCTTCCATTCAACAAAATATAATGTATTTTCATGCAACTTGTTGCATTCTTCAGTAATCTCACCAACCACTTTGCATGTTTTGTTCTTGATGCTCCCACAAAAGAAGTTGGTTAAGATGTTCTAGGGGCCCCAAATTATTGCCCAAGCATTTAAATGGAAGGTAGAAATTTATTCTGAATTAGACTTTCTATATTGCTATTATAAAAATATATCACTATGAAATCATAATCATAATCATAATACAAAGAAAAGGAAAGGCACTGAGAGGAGAAAAAGAAAGCTCATTTAGTGATCTAAACAGGTTCTGTCTTTATGTGGTCAATGCACTTACAGAACTCATTAATTTATTGCAATCTTCTTGTTTCAGAGACCCCACAGAGATATCCCTAAATCTTGTGTGCACCAGTTATTGCTTTCTCTTTTTCTTTTTGCTGGGATAAAAAATGAATATGACGTTTGCTTCATTGTACACTAAGCATATTTATTCTGTTAAAAATATTACAGATTTTATTCTTCCAAACATCTGAATTTCCTAAGTCAGTTATGTAAAACATTGCCAAAAATGGTACTACATTGGAATTTTTGGTGTATATGATCAAAATCTGGCAATGGGATCATTATCATAATCTATATCTAACATTATTACTATGTTGTTGGCTGAAAAAGCCCTTCGCTTTTGCTCTTGAAATGGTCCCCTCTTGCACGAGTTCATCGTACACGATTGAGTGCTAGATAAGCAATAAGCCGGTATCCCACTAACATTAGAGCCATGATGAATACATCCATCCACATATTGTTCAAGCCTACTGATTTTATGGCTGGAAAATCTGCAACCTGGCAATATACACCTTTTGAACACTCATAAACATCGTTGTCATTGTATTGTACTCCTAGAAGCAACTTGTAGCAGTAGTAGCTGTAGCTCAGATACTTTAACCACACTATGAAAGGAGGAATTTGCTGAATGTAATATCCCCCAGCAATTAGGAAGACTAAAGTTGTGACCGATGCTAAGGTAGTGGCCTGTTTCACGTCCATGAGCATGGCACCATAAGCTAGACCGAGACTCTGAGAAACGAGTACGCTGTAAAGGACTACTAGAAGAGATAGGATGAACGTGGCAGGGTTAGCTTTGAGTCCACCCATCCAGTAAAGGATGAAGGTAAATGCTGTTGGTAGTGCCAGTTCCAAGGGCAGATCCCCAACAGTTTTAGCTAGAAAATATGATGAGAGCCGGTACATTCCTGATGACCTCTCTTTGATGAGCATCCTTCTTTCTTGGGGAAATGTGAAAACTGCATTGTAGAGTGGATAGAAGCCCCAAAATACCGCGAAGAAGAATATCATTGCAATCTGCACCAGGAAGTCAAATTATAAATATCATATTAGCAATTGAAATGTATTACTTCTGTTATTTCTTTTACTTGGGTTATCTGTTTTGCTGTCGGTACTTTTCTTTTCTACAATATTTTCACCATAGCTTTTACTCTTGTATTTGTCAAACCTGTTTTTGAAAACGCTTTTCTTGAGCGGAGGGTCTATCAGAAACCTCTCTATCTCACACAAGGTAGGGTCTGCGCACACCCCACCCTTCCCAGACCCCGGGGTCACACTGGGTATGTTGTTGTTGTTGTATATTAGCAATTGAAATGTGATAAGATCAGATTGTCAATATTAGTGTAGCAACTTGTAAATGGTTTTATATTAGAAGAGAGATTGTGGTGTTGAGTGTAAACACAAGCCTGCTATGCTGTTATTGGATCTACACTCTGTAAATCTGGAAACTTATTTTCTTCCTAAAGGGTAGCATAACTTAACGGATAAAAGTTCTTACCCTGTCTTCAATGTGAGATGTTGGAGTGTGCCACCATAAAAGTCCGGCAAGAAATGCTACACTAACAACTTGGAAGATTCTAAGCTTGTTGAAGGTCTCGTATCTTCGTTCCTTCAGCCCCCTTAGTAGCAGCACCTTAAATTGATAGCCCCAACTCGTGCACCAGTGCTCTGACTGCACACCATTTCCTGCATGGGTAGAGCGTGATAGAGCTGGAATTAGTCACTAATTAGAGGCCGAGGAAAAATTTGATGTCAATTGAAGCCATCCCTTTCTTCACTGTGAATCGGAAACTTACTTGTTGAAACATCCTTTGTGTAACTGTAATTGTTGGTGTCTAAACTGCATAGCTCAGTTTTCAACCTTGTCGAAATGTTCTTGTCATAAGCAGAGATTAGAGCTTCTCTCACAGATTTCTTCTCCTGTTCAGTATTTTCACCTTGCTCAATTGCATGCTTGGAGTCAGGTCCAATTCCTGAAAATTTAAAGATAGATTTTTTAAACAATGTTTGACACCACATACATGATTTTCAAATGTCTTAATTTTCAGCCTTAATTTTTGCATAGATTTTGCCCCTATATATACAGTAATTGGTCAAAAAGGAAAATCAAGGTATGGAATTTAGATTGAGATTTATTGATTAATGGTAGGAGAACTTATGAGTGGATTCTCTTTTTACTCTACTTACATAAAGTTATTGAATAATTACCACTGCTTATCGACAAGTTAGTGACTCATCCGACTTTATCAAACCAAAATCAATAATGAAACTGTGGACCTTTAAAATAGTTAGTTGATTAGCTAGGAATGAAATTTATGTTAGAATGTTCGAATTACCATTGGCAAGATCAAGCAAGAGATCTGCAGGATTGATAGTGATGGATGCGGAAAAACCAACAGAGGAGAAATACTCAAGGGCGGTTGATGCAGAACCATAGTAGATAGGGCAGCCCTCAGATAGCAAGACTACCTTATCAAACATATGGTAGAGTCTGCTTGATGGCTGGTGGATTGTAGTAATCACAGTTCTGCCGCCGTCTGCTAGGCGCTTAACTGTAGTTAGAATCCTCAGAGCTGTAGTAGAATCCAAACCAGAAGTAGGCTCATCTAGCAGTAGTAAACTCGGGTTAATTAGCATTTCTTGACCAATACTCACTCTTTTTTTCTCCCCACCTGATATCCCTCTAAATAATGGTCCTCCTATCATGCTGTTTCGGCACTTGTTTAACCCAAGCTCCGCGATAACATGCTCCACATGCCTTTCTTTTTCCTCTCTGCTTAGGCTTTGGGGAAGCCTTAACAGAGCTGTGAAGAGGAGAGTTTCTGCTACAGTTAGATGAGGATATAGGACATCGTCTTGTGCCACGAATCCAGTACGACGTTTGATAGCTCCAGAAAATGGCTGGATATTGTATGTAATTTTGCCTGATAGTTTGCCAGATAGACGGCCTCCTAAAGCTGTTAGGAGAGTAGTTTTCCCACTACCTGATGGACCTAACATTGCTAGCATCTCCCCTGGGCAAACAATACCTGTCACTCCATTTAGTATAGTCTTTTCTTTTGTGCTTGATGGTCCTCCACAACACATTCCTTCTGTTTCTTGCTTAATCTTGTAGACAACCTCTTCAAACTGCATATAACAGATTGATCAAGACATCAACAATAATGAACCACTAAATAAAAATACATGTTTTGCAAATAAAGAAACAAATTCATCAGTACATATTATGCATGTAATTAAGAAGTCTTTATGTGTACCTTCAAAGTAATTGGAAACAAGGCCCTTTGTAGAAAGGACTCTGAGTTCATCTCTGGCTTCGACGAATTAGGCGGAGCTGCCATCAATTCTGTGCCAAAATTTTCTGATTTTGGTCCTACGCAGTGAAAAGGCATTGGCCAAAATTAGTTCAAAGAGGCAGTGCTTTTAGTTGCACTGTGTTTGCTTTTAGTTCAAGAAGTACTGAGTTGGGGAGAACTTATAAGAAGGGAGAGAAGTTAAAGAGTTGCTTTTAACTTGAGTTACCTAAAAAGAACTGGACACCCATATAAATATATAAACTGAGAAAGACACAGAAAAACCAGTATCTCTAAAGTCTCCATGATGTAGGCCTATCTCTCCTTTTCTTTTTCCTTTGTGGGTTCCCACCTTATTCTCTTAAAGTAATGTAACACTTTCATTTAATCAAATTGTTTAAACTATCTCCTTTCATTTTACTTCTTCCTCATAATGATCCTCTTGGCATTCTCCTCTCTCTCTCTCTCTCTCTCACGTACAGGCGGATCCAAGATTTAAGCTCTATGAATTCAACCTTTAGGAGTCGTTTGTTTGCATGTTAGGAAGAAACTTATTCATATATTAAAACTAGCATAGTTAATACCATGATAGCCTTTTAGTTGCTTTGTATAAAATTCAAAGACGCCAAGTATGGTGTTTGGTTATCATTTACAACTTTAATAACTAAAACATGTATAAGTTACGAGTCCATTTATTTATTATTTTATGTAGGGTAGAAGATGGAACAACTAAATCCTGCATAACTCTAATCAACAACCAAACTACCCCTGGTTTTATCGCTGAACTCATTATATTTATAAAGTTATGAGAACTTGTTGGTTTTTTAAAAGATGGGGCAACAAAAAGATTTGAAAGTGTCGATTGAAAAAGTCTATTATTTTATGAAGTATAAAGGGGCTTTAAATAGCCAAATGAACAATAGCAAATCTGCAGAACAATTTTAAAAGCCTAATAAAACTCAACAACCTAATCTCTTTCTAAAATTTAAATTCAAATAAACTAGACTCATTCTAGAACTAATCTACTTATTATTCTAACAAGAAAATTACTGCAGTAACTGAAAGCAATATTAAACGCTCCTCCTTTGCTTCAGTTGCGACAATTTAAAAAAGTTCCTCCTCCTCAATTTCTGCTTTTGCAATTTGTGCTTGAGTGTTGTTTTTAAACTTGCACACTTTCATAACATGGCCTGTTTGTTTGCAATTTCCACATATTGCATCAGGTTTCCACCAACAAAATTTTTCCAAGTGTGTTTCCTTTTTGCAGTATTTGCAAACAGGATAGCTAACTTGTTCTTTTCTGTTTTGAGAATAAAAAGCACCCTCAGTAACACTGTCTTGTCTGAAGCCTCTTCTTTGCTCTTGTGCTTGAAAAGCACTTATTAGTTCTTGAACAGAGATGGTAGAGAGATCTTTAGACTCTTCCAGAGATGAAATTTTAGACTCAAATCTCTCTGGAATTGTCACAAGAATTTTTTCTACTATTCTGTCATTTTTGAAATCCTCGCCAAGCAACCTGATTCTATTAACAATCAAAGAGATTTTTTCAAAATACTTAATAATAGTCTCATCCTCTTGCATCCTAAGAGATTCAAACTCCCTTTTCAAATTCAAAATTTGCATTTGCCTGACTCGGTCACTTCCTTGGTACTCCTTTTTTAGTTTTTCCCACGCTTCTTTTGCTGTCTCACAAGCAATGATTTTAGAAAAAAATTGAATCGCCATCGAATTTTGAATTACAGTTTTGCTTTGAACTTTTTGGTTTTCTCTTTTGTATGAGATTTAATTTGGGCAAGGGTAGCATTTTCAGGGAGTGGTGTAAGGGTCTATCTTCCATTATGACTTCCTGGTCATAGGCTTCAAGATATGATTTCATTTTCACCGACCAAATTTGATATTTTTCGCTGTGAAAATTTTTGGGGCACTCTAGAGACACCGTCTTCCCTTGTTTGAAAATTGGTTAAAAAATGGTTTAAAACGGTTTTTAAAAATGGTATGAACTCACGGATCCCGCAAGATCAATGGAGGCTCTTGATATCATCAATTGTTGTTTTTTAAACGGAAAAGGCTCAAATATGCCATCCGAGAAAATGGCTCATTTATGCCACTCGTCGATAGTTTGGCTCGTTTATGCCATCATAATGACTCATTTATGCCACTATCAATAGTTTGACTCATTTATGCCATCGCATGTTACCAAAATATCTCATCCATGCCATATTTCATTAAAGCTGATTTTACAATACCATCTATGACACGTGACCTCCAACTAGATTATGGTTGTGGGTGGGTAAGGTGTATGGGTGAATTTTTTTATTAATTTGGTATTTAAAAAATGGTTTCTAATTGGAGGCCATGTGTTTCTGATATTATAAAGGCGACGTTAATGAAAAATGGCATGGATGAGTCATTTTGAGAATAAAGCGATAGCATAAATGAGTAAAACTATTGATAAGTGACATAAATGAGTCATTTCAATTGTTGAGTTTTTCCGATACCGAATGGCATATTTAGAATGAGCTTATTTCTATAAATCGCTTTGCGGCTTATAAAAATTTGAAAAAATAAGTTGGGGTAGTCCAAGATTTTTTTTGGCTTATAAGTCAAGTTTACTTATAAGAAAAAGCTTCTATTATTTTTTTGATTTTAAGCAAAAGGGGCTTTAAATAGCCAATCCAAACGGGCTCTTAAGCCTTTTCCGTTTTTTAAAAGATGGGGCAGCAAAAAGATTTGAAAGTGTTGATTGAAAAAGTCTCTCTATTATTTTATGAAGCATAAAGGGGCTTTAAATAGCCAATTGAACAACAGAAAATCTGCAGAACAATTTTAAAAGCCTAATAATACTCAACAACCTAATCTCTTTCTAAAATTTAAATTCAAATAAAGTAGGGTCATTCTAGAACTAATCTACTTATTATTCTAACAAGAAAATTACTGCATAGAATTGAAAGCATTATTCAACAACCCTGCATAACTCTAACCAACAACCAAACTACCCTGGTTTTCTCATTGAACTCATTATAGTTATAAAGTTATGACTTCATATACTATTTTGCAATTTTAGTGAAACTACACATAAATTTATACTGCGTTAAAAGTACTGGGTTCAGATGAATCTGAAACTCCAAAACTGTATCAGCCCCTGCACATATATCAATTGATTGTTATTTCTTTGAAACTGAATTATTCGTTAGCTGTCACTACGGTAAATTTGGCTTTAAGACACTAATTTTAGACGTCTAAAAAGCATTGCCAAAAGAACCTATGAAGACGTTTTTTTAGGAGGTGCTCTATATCTTCTTAGAATAGCCAAATTAAAGGGTTCATAGATCATTCATCATTTCATATGCAGCCTCACTTCCAACAAGAAGAAGTGGGCGATGAGAAACATGCCACTGAACAGATCATTTTTCACTTGCCTTGGAACTCTCACTGAAAAGAACTTGATTTAGACATTAATCATCTGTATAATTATTTTTTTGAAGCAAGTTGTATAAGAAAATGAAAATGTTATGTGGCAGTACCCTAGGAATCATGGGTTTTGTAGGCTAATTTTGTCGGATTTGTGCTTTTTTCAATTCTTTCTTTTGTGTTATTTAAGCATTGTGATGTACGGATGATTTATATACACTAATATTGTAAGGATGGTTTTCACCATCCACTGGAAAACTGGGCATGAGTTACGGAATTTATCGCTAATCTTTCGCTAAATAGTTCGTAGTTAACATATGTTTTTGACAATCTATGGCTAATTAAGTAGAATTAGTGACGTATTTTTGATGTTCAGGGATAAAAGTTATAACCCATCGCTAGTGTATTTTAACCTGCTTAGTAGGTGATGTACCAAACTTTTTTATAGACCATTACATAGGGTTGTTTGATAGTGTGAGAATTTCTTATATCGACGGTGTATAGAAGTAAAACTCTTTTCCTGTTCAATCTACTTAGAAATTTTTATGTACTTCTTTATAACACTGATAGTGCTTCCACCTTTAATTCAATAAAGCTCTATTATTTTTGGACTTTTTTAAAGTTTTCTGCAAATGGGTTCTTACATTATCTGCATGTCAACTCTTGTGCATGCTGCCCCTTTTTTTTATTTGGCTTTTTATTAGCATATTGTAGCATTTGTTTTTCTATGTTATAGACCCCTTTCTTTTTCTCTCCTCTTCTATTTTGCTATTTATGTCATGCATCTTAACCACCAAGGATTATGGTGTAATGAATATGATCCCTCCGTCCTTAATCAGAAATCTCAGGTTCGAGCTCTAGGGATGAAACAAGATCCTGATAGGGAGCGCTTCCTCCTTTAGTGAGCTAGCTTCACGCTACACATATAATCAAGATTAATCAGGATCCCACCAAGTGGGAAACCAAAAAAATGTTTTGCATTTTAGGCAATACGATGAAAATGGAGCGATACATTAAATCTAAACCATATGATAAGTTTGTTTATAGTCATGGACATTTGATTAATGTTTTAGTGCTCTTCAACTGATGGAATCTGTAATGTAAGGTCACAGATTAATAAGAAAAGCAAAAAGATGCCAGTTTTGCTGTTTTAAATGTTCATAAAATTCTGAAGGGTCAATAACTGACTCACAAAATGAAAAAAGAATGAGCCAAAATAGCAATTATGTCTCTCTATAATTAAAACAAAAAAACAAAAACAAAAAAATCTTAATTTTGGTGATTTTCTCAGTGGGGATTAATGCAAAGTTGCATTTGCAGGAAATATTAAGAAATTAGAGTAACGTGACTAAGCTGGGACTTCAGTGGTAGCCTAATTTTGTACATGACCGTACATTATTTTATGTAGTGAACAGAAAAAAAATTTTGAGCAAGAAATTAAATTAATTGATCTTATTAAATTGAACTCTTATATCAGCCACTATTTTTTTTTTTTTTTTTTTGTAAGTAATGATGAATGTAGCATAATGGCATGCACACATTTATTCAGCTTTTCCATTATTTAACTATTTCCTCCTTAAATTTCTGCTTGCTGCAATTATTTAGTTAACTTTCTGTTTGCTGCAATTATTTAATTAAAATTGACATATAACTTATATCATCAAAGCTAGCATTGTTGGTGTATATATTATTCTCATTCTTCTTTTGTAGATTAAACATGTGCAGATCAAGCCTACACTTATTCGCAACTGCTTTCTCAGAGAATTTCATGCTTTAATTCTGATGATAAATTTAGAAAATTTGGAGAATCCCTAATCCAAACTTGTGGTGCATTAGTCACTTTCCAGTTAAAAATCATAGGATATACATGCCACTCGTGGGGAGCATTTATTCTTCCTCCAGTAGCAGTATAATAGAATTTCACTATTTTAGTACAGGAAAATAAAGGGGAAAAGAAGAAACCTCGAACCAATTCTGATATATAACAAGCTAAGCCACCCACGTATCACTATAAAAATAATAATCAGGAATTAGCTATGAAATTAGTGTTTGATCTGTCGTCAAATAACTCATACCTAACATGATTTTTTGATAATCCGCCTTTAACTTTTCGACAAATAGAATTAGCAACATATTTTTGTTGTTTTATGATAGAGGTTATCACAATCCAAGCTCATGACGCATATTGTCCGCTTTGGCTCAACAAACCTCATGGATTTGTCCCTCGAGCTACACCATCATGGAGCCCAAAAGCGCGCAACAATGTAAGTGTACGTAACATGCACATCTTCTTCAAAAGTCCATCGGTCTAGAAATTTGTCAGCTTTGGGACCTGTCCTCGTTGTTAGCCGTCAGTCATGGACGTCGTAGAAATTGTCCATCGTTAATTCCTTTTTTATTTTTATTTTTATTTTTATAAGAGATATTAAGCAAATGAAAAATGAAAATATATGGTTTCTTTTTCCTTGTAAAGAAAACCATTTGATTCTTATATTCCCCATCCCCTTTGGTAGGTATAGTTTCTTTGAATTGTAGTTTTCAATATTCGTATCAAGCAAATCGATATCACCATATTCTAAAATTCGGACGTTGATTTCTGTAATACTCATTAGGAGTTAATAATTAAAGTTGATGAGGTTATAATAAGACGCTAAACAAAGTCTTAATATCTTTATTCTCGCTTTATCATGAGTTCGAATTTTACCTTTAGCTGATTAATGAAAGTTGTTAAACAATAGGAAATGAAGATGCCTTTTCATTCGAAGACCTCTATGATTTTGAATGACTTAAGTACAAATAGCAGGAAATTATATTTTGCACTGTTCGTGTATATAAGTTGAATATAAGATTTAAACCTGGCATTGCTCATGGTAATTCTACCACCATTGACAAGATTCCAATTTGTGTCCCTAAAGATCATGAGTATAGACTGTATAATTTATATGGGGCCATTGTCAAGCCAGTCTTTTCTAAAGTGTAAGTCTTTTGAAGAGGAAGTAGGGGCCAATTTGTTCAAATTGCGTATTTTCGCTTATCGAGAATTAAAACAACTACACATAGAGCTAAGACTAGACCAAATTAATTCACGTTTTCAAAATTAGGAATTTAGAAATTTCAACTACCTAAAAGTGCTATAAATTGACACTCTTCAAATGGGGAAAAAAACAAACATTTTAAAATATTAATCGAAATTCATTTATTTTGAATCTCGAAAAGGAGCGCCCCAAACACTTTAAGATAGATTGGTAGTTCCCCTTCTCGTTCGACCTGCTTGAAAAAAAATTCTTTCTTTTTTGGGTTAATTTCATCGGAGATCCCTCAATTTTTTCACTTTATTATATATAAAAAAAGTCATTAAATTGTTTTTTGTAACAGACACGTAACTCAACTTTGCCGAATTATCACGAAAGTCGAAAGCCACCAAGAGAAAATAAAGGAGACATTCTTTATGATACCAAGGCAAAATTGAATGTTTTCTCAATTACAAAAAATTTGTTCAGTGGCTTTCTGTGATAATTTGAGCCTACGAGGTTGCTGAAAGAGAAGGAAAGGAAAGGGGGTACTTAAAAGGGACTTCTACAATTAGGCTAGAAAGAAGACAGTAAGCGCCGGATAAAGTAACTTCCTTGAATGGTGAGCTACCCTATAAGACTAGATTCACGGAATGTGATCTGGGACACAATGGGAGTTTGTGTGTCTCGATAGGTAAGAGATCACCGAAGTATAGCACAAGATCGTGATCATCCGTTAAATTACCCTTTTATTATTTTCTAATCCTTGCTATTTCAATTTGTTTATTTTGTACATATACAAAAAGGAATTTAAATTTCTTCACCTAGACCTTGCTTTTTGACAAATTCAAATATTCTTTCTTGATTTCATACCTTTTATCTTGAGCCCCTTGTTACATGGGAGAAGATATTCTCTCTTTTTCCTCCCCCCTATTCTTCCTATATAGCATCCATGCTTAAATCAATTTTGACCAATTGTAACCATGCAGCGCTTGAAAAAAATTCACATTCTCTATATATTAATGCAAACTTTTCTACACGTCTTGTTATGTCATTCTTGTCGATCGAACATTTCATTTTTGTTAACGTTAACTTTTTTTTTATTTTTTTTATTTTTAATAGTCACGTTTAAATGTTTTTATAGACTAGTCTCTACACTATTCTAGTCCATTTGAGAGCATCTAAGATTTGTTAGGCCGTCTTTAATTCCTTTGATTACTTAGTACAATATAAACAATTTACATATGATCTTCTCGATCTCCTTATAAAAAGTTTAGTCCAAATACGGATTATCTGAATTATTCTTGCCATCTTGTTATTGTCTATTTGTCTCATGCAAATTAGTTTCTTCTACCTTCTGATTTCTTATACTTTTATGAACTGTTGTTATCTTGTTTACTGATCCATAGAAACATTTGTTAGATAGAGCTTGATTCGAATTTTGGACCATCCCTCATGTCATAAGGCTATAAAGAGCTATAGCTAAAATAGCTTGTACGTTTTTCCTACTAGATTTCAATTAGGTATCGTCATGGTTTTCTTAGGGGACAAATATAGGGAATAAAACAAAGAAGTAAAATTTGCGTCCATCTCTAAGCCAATTTTCCTGTCAGCCGGGAGCTGATGGTCAGTAGAATAGCCTTTATTGAGAAAATTATATTATATATATATAAATTATTTTTCACACGTATATATTGAATCGTGAACACTCTTGAACTAAAAGAGGAACTTTTGATTTCCCACTCAAACATCCAATACCTTCAAAGCATCCTTTTGTCCCCTCACCTAGATTCAAGGGCGGAGCTACAATATTAAATACGGGTTTGCGCAAATCTTATTTTAGATCCTTTATTTGTACTCGAAGGTAAATATAACATTGTGAACCCGTGGTAATTACTATGAACTATGGATTCAATATCAAGTTGAGAATCCTTAAACTTTAAATTGTGGCCTCTTCAACTAGATTGCCTCTTGAATTTCCTCCACTTATAACTTTCTCTCTCACACACAAATTTTGGACCATTGATGTGTAAAGTTCAAGCGTACGTTTGTCGAAAAATATATTCCAAGCACTCTAAGGAGAAGAAGTACGTTATTCTGTTTCTCCACCCCAACCAACCAAAGGGAAGTGTTCTTCATGTTATGGAACAACATAAGGAACCAATATACATAGAAGCTAAAGCTTAAAGATATGATATGCTTCCATTTTCAGTGTGAAGTTCTATCATTCATATATTGTAAACATAAAACAACATGTCAACTATCTCATACATTGACTTTAACATCTTAGAATTTCATGATTTTCACAGGAAATGTAATTGATAAACATTTACAAAAAAAAAAAAAAAAAGGCCGTATCTTGACCGAAATATACAAATTTTGTCCCCAAAACTTGCCTCATATGTAAAGTAAATTACACACCTAAATTTTGTACACGTCCCTTTAGTTGCCCCTTGATGTTGTCAGGGTGAACCTAATGCCTCAGATAGATACAGAAAGTCAGAAACCAGTGTGAAGTGCTTTACAAGCACAGTATATCACCACTCTCCTACACGTGAACAACTCAACCATGTCGGCCCATAAAAACCAACGTCGGCAAATCTTGTCGCAACAAAAAATATTCTTATTCCCGTTGGAGATATAATTAAGTAAAAAAAGATAATATTTTTTTTACTTTAATTAAGTTTTTAGGTGAAATGATCATATATTTTAATTAATATGCTATCAAAATAAATAGAGGTCCCGATTTCGAGTTTCATTGTCACTCATTACCAAAAAGAATTCTCACGTGATTGACTAATGAAAAAGAATTAGACCCGCACATGAGGAGACGTGCTGAAAATATAATTAAGTAAACAGAAGTGTGCTATCTTTTATAACTTAACCATTTAGATTAGATGGTGACACATTTTAGTATGATATCAGGGCAGTCGAAGGTACTGGGGTGCTTGGCCTAAAATAAAAAATAAAATAAAAATACAAGCCCGTATGTGGGAGAACGATTGAAGAATTTCTATCTCCTTTCCGTAGAACACAATTTTACCATGCAATTACCAAGCCCCATACTCCATCAAATGAGAAACCAATTAATAGTTAATTCAGAATGACTTGGCTAAAACAGCTTATTAGCAACGACTATCAATTCCTATATAATATTTCCTAGGGGTGTCAAAAACATATGAAAAGCCGATCGAACCGACCGAAACTAACCATACCGAATCGATTTATAGTGTTTTTTCAATAAAACCGTGGATTTTTATTTAAGCTTATACCCGTCCCGAATAATTAGGGTGGTCTTTTTAATTTATACAAAAAACCGAAAAAATTCCGAACCGAACCGAATAGCCTTACATGTATGAAATATATTTTATATATTACAAATATGTTAAATTGAATATATAAAATATATTTATAAGTTAAATTCAAATATAAAAAAGAATTTGGCCACTAAATTTTGGGCCTTTAGTTGATTGGATTTAGTTTCAAAAGAATACCTCATATACATAGTCATACGGTCATAGATTTAGATGATTTAAGTAGCCATTTTTGGTTATAGTTAGCACTAACATAAGTTTACCTCTACTATGTTGCTTGATGTATATGTATCAAATTCAAGTTGTAGTTTCTGTGGCCTACAAGCTAATGTTTGTTTTGATTCAATTCAACATTGTTGTCTTCGGCAAGTTATTCTTCTCCCTGGTCAATCAGTGAGGATTCACGTCGCGATGATGCCGTAGTTGTTGTCTTGCTACTTGATATAACACATTTCAGTTTAATTACATTGTGTAGTTTTTTTAATAGCTTTTACATTAAATATTTTCATAAGAAACAAATAAAAGCTTTATTTGATGGTGTACTACAAATAGGTTTGTGGAGATCTCTGTCGTTACGTTTTAATGGTGGTGTATTTTTAGGTGACACTTTAAAACTAAAATAACCGAAAATTAACCGAACCATACCGATACCGAAGAAAAATCGAGATGATGGGATGGTCTCGAAAAGTCTAATTTTGGTTATACAAAATAAAATAACCGAAAAATTGGGATGGTATAATTTTTTTAAAATAACCGACCGAACCGTCCCATTGACACCCCTAATATTTCCGTAGCTATGATTTTTCTTTATGGTAAACCTTTGTATTTATTTATGGAGCCAATTGGATATCGAATAATTTTTTTGAAAAAGGAGTGCAAAAAGAAAATTTATTTGTACAGTTGTAGTAGACTTGTAGTTTCTTTTTTTTTTTTTCCCGAAAGAGACTCGATAATCACTTATTTAAAAGCATAAAGAAATCTCTATACTAAAAACTGTCTGAACGTAAGAAGAGTTAATAAAATTTTTGGTCCCTCTGTTATTAATTTTAATCTTCTTATATTTAATTAAATGCATTTAGCCTTCAATTACTTGAAATGTACACTTTAGTCCTTTTGCTTATGAAACTGTTCCACCATTTAATACTCATATGTAATGTTAAGCTGGTATTATTACTCCATATTAAGAGGTGTTATACTTCTAAAAATATTTCAAATATAACATATTTCCTACATAAAAGGGCTAAAATTAAACACACCTTTTAGTTAATTGAAATAAAATATATTGAGTCATAAATCACTAGATCAAATCAAAATTTATCATAACTAAAAGTCTTATTCTCCCAAGAATGAATAAACCTTTGTATTTATTTATTTATTTATTTATGGAGCCAATTGGATATCGAATAATTTTTTTGAAAAAGGAGTGCAAAAAGAAAATTTATTTGTACAGTTGTAGTAGACTTGTAGTTTCTTTTTTTTTTTTTCCCGAAAGAGACTCGATAATCACTTAGTTAAAAAGCATAAAGAAATCTCTATACTAAAAACTGTCTGAACGTAAGAAGAGTTAATAAAAATTTTGGTCCCTCTGTTATTAATTTTAATCTTCTTATATTTAATTAAATGCATTTAGCCTTCAATTACTTGAAATGTACACTTTAGTCCTTTTTTAAATTTTGTTCCACCATTTAATACTCATATGTAATGTTATGAGGTAAAATATTATTACTCCATATTAAGAGGTGTTATACTTCTAAAAATATTTCAAATATAACATATTTCCTACATAAAAGGGCTAAAATTAAACACACCTTTTAGTTAACTAAAAGAAAATATATTGAGTCATAAATCACAAGGATCAAATCAAAATTTATCATAACTGAGAAACTAAAAGTCTTATTCTCCCAAGAATGAATTAAGAGCAAACTTTTATGCGCTTGAATTGGCTTATAAGTTAAGGCATATAAGGTCAATAAGTTTGTTTTGACAAGTTTATGTGTGTGTTTGGGCAAACTTTTAACCGGATAAACTTGAAAGAAATTACCAAAGTTATGCGACATTTTGTCTTAAAATAAATTTCAAAAAAAATAATTGTATGCCGTGGAGGCATAGCGAAATTTAAACTCGCCTTGCGATTTTTTAAAATTTTTTTGATTGTGTGGGGGTTATTTTGGGCAATGACAATTTATAAAAGCAAAATTTAAATTAAGCCCATCCAAACAGGCTCTAACACGATTCATAAAATGTTCCACAAACAAACGCCTCTAATCTTCCAATATATTTCGCCTTGGTTGTATTCGTTGCGCCTGTTGACACATACGAATACATGATACAGGTTGCTGGCAACCAAACATTTGCTACGAATTGCAAATATCGAAACCATAGTTGTGCCTGATAATTCGCTAGGAAACTATAGTGATTTCTGAAATTTGCTCATAAAATAAATGATAAGGAATGGATCTTAAGTATAATGAGGTGATGATTGTCAAAATCTTATAACGAGACCAACAAATCCATCACTTGCCGATGTGAAAACTCAACAAAGAAGCCTTTACTGTTCTAATATATCAGTAAAATCAACAAAAGTTTTCTTATACTTATTTATGCACGCCGTCTATAACTCTATGATTTGTATATCACGAAGAAAGAAATTTCTATTACTTGGACTTTGAGTCTTTTGATTTGTATAATTATTCGCTGTATTTGAAATTTATTAGCTCGACTTTGAATTTTTCACATAAAGCGCTCAAACTATGAGTCCATGAGGGGCCATTAAGCATTAATTAACTTAAATTACTTAATGAATCTTAGAGTAAATTGATATATCTTTCTATAATATTAAGAGTTGATTCTAAAGTGGTGTGGAATGACAGATAATTCAAAGCTTAAGTTGTCGAATATCACACGTTATTGGGGAATCCTTATCACTTTGATTCTAACTGTTCTACATTCAATTCATAAGTATAATTCCTTTGCCTAAATTGTCTTTAAAATGACTACTTTTATATTTTCTAGTTAAATTCAGTATATTCGTTTGCGATTAAATGATGAAAAAGGAGTGAAATTAATGTAGAAAAGTTTGTTTTCGGCGCGGATTACGTTGGAATAAAGATGAAAATTCTGATTTCTATCACTATTCTTACCTGTTTTAATTGACTATTTTCTTTAGAATGTGAAAAATTAGAAGATGAGAACATTAATATATTCTCATAATTTCTTTGGCTAAGCATAATACCGTAGCTTTATTGGGAATATATCTTAGAGAAAAATTGTGCTCATATATTGATACTTAAAAGAGTCAACTATGATGAGCGAGCAAAAGTGTTCTAGACGCCTCATCATAATTTTTTCCTTTGGAATAATTATTACTTTTTGTCTTGTTTAATTATAGAGTTTTCATCTACTAATTGTAACTTATTTAATGTTTTGACATATATCAAATGTTATTACGAATTTATATTGACAGTTTATAATATATTTACACAATCATATTACATAAACAAAATTAACATTATTGGTAACACTAAAAATATGATAAATAAATTATTATAACCACTTAAATACTTTATTAATATTTATATAAAATCTTTGCTCTATCAGTAGATATAACTCAAATGTATATTTGATTGATATGAAAATGTCGTGCATGATGTTCACGCTAATTATATTTTATAAAAACATCTAGCGGAATAGAATTTATTTTAAAATCAAGTAATGTCTGGAGTTATAGTTCAATGAATGGCTACTTGCCTCTAAAAGTTGTGATAGGTTGTTTTAAGCGAATTATGATTTCACATTAAAAAGTTGTAAACTAATTTTGCGGTAATAGAATATAAATCTTTTCTTTCTGGAAAGCAATGTATTCACATCATCTAGAATTTACCTTTTAACCTTTTATTTTATTTTATAATTAATTATATCCAGGAGTTCACCTTACTTATTATAAAGTTGTGATTTATATAGTTAATTTACAGTTGAATCAAGTCATATGTTTAGTTAGTTGATAGCGTACACTTCTACCACTTTAATTGCACATGACAGAGAATTTTGATCCTAACACTTGGTTGGTTAAAACTGTTGAAAAGTTAATAATTCAATTAAAAGAATCGTCTTAATTGAGTGCAATTTAAACTTAAAGATGAGATCTTTCTTCTTTATGTCGATAATAAGCTATGCTTAATTTTATTTGTATGACCTAATTCTTTTTCTTAGCTAAATATGCGAAAACATCTAATTTGCTGATAAATGATGGTTATAGAACTCAAAGCCACAAGTTTCGAGATATTTTTACCGTATTGATTGTGTGAATAGAATTTATAAATATTTAAACTACTAAAAGAAGATAATATTTTTATGTAATGGCTAGCTATCCTATGTTCATTTTTTTCTTAGAATTTTTCTATCCGTTCGCGAGATTAAAATCATTATTATTGTTCAATATTCACCCAAATAGAACTATAGATGATGATACTATAACCTATTTTGTTTTTATAAGAATCATGAAAGAACAATTCAGTCAGCACATGAAATAGAAAAAAGTTAACGTACTAAGACACTTCGAACAAAAAATAGTTTAATTAAGTAAAATATAAATAACAAAAAATTATCATGAATTCTGAACAAAAAAAGTTTAATTAAGTAAAATATAAATAACAAAAAATTATCATGAATTCTGACAATAGAAAACAATTCTGTCTTTTCATCGTCCTTTTTTGTGTGTGGGGGTCACAATGATAGTCAAGTACAGATATAAGTAACAATTAGCTAGCAGGCCAGAGTAGAAAATTTTATACAGTATAAAGTTACTAGGTGAGAATGGCTCGTGCCAAAGACGGGCCCAATATTTTGCAAATTGAAATTATAAATATATCTTTGAAACCGGCCACTTGGTGGTTGTTTGGCAGAGGAGCTGTTAGGGTAAAAACTTAGCTGCACCCAGAGGCGAATTCAGGATTTTAAGAGGATAGGTTTACCATTAGCTATGACATTTTTTTTGTTTTTTGTCTTTAATTCGTTGCAGCTTAGCGCCTATGTTTTTTTTTTTTTTTTTAATTTCTTTTGCCTTTTGAGACTTGGGTAATTAGAAATAAAGGGGAAAAAATTCATTAGATGTAATATAAAAAAGAAACACGTTTTTTACTTTTGGGTAATTAGAATTATAAAAGAAAAGGGATTTAGAATAATATAAAAAAAGAAAGTTAAAAGACTGCTTTAGAAAATAAAAAGCATAGAACGTGCGGGAGCTCGGGTTTTATCCCGAGATCTTGAGGAAATAAACAAAGCTCCTAACCAGTGCTCCACTTGGCTTAATTTGATCATGTGTTCCTTCAGATTATATTAGATATATTTTCAGAATTATACACATAATATATCGAGTTTAGTCGAATGGCAGCCATGTGTTCACGTGACCCAAAATTAGTAAGTAAATACGCCTCTGGCCGCAGCCGATGTTTACATCAAATCAATGGATGTATGACATATGTTTGAATATATACAATCATCATTAATCGTGATTAATTAGTGTATATATTCACTTCATTAAATTACTTAACCATAATAAATTATATTAATTTAATGTAAACACCTGATGTTTTACCCGTGGTTAGGGAGATAAAAGAAAGGAGTTGGGAAGGCTAAACGTGGTATATGCACTCTCAGTCTCAGCTTGTGGTGGGGTTACTGACATATGTAGTCAATATTCTAATGGATTTTTCTGCTGATGCTTATATAATAATTATTTTTTCACTTTTAATCTTGGGGAACTTTCAAGGTGATGATGAAGGAAATCATGTTTTATTTGGTGGATTGCGGGCTGTCCCTATATAGGCGCTAGTACTCAACACTCCATTCATTATCCGCTCGACTATTACATGGACTTAGATTTCATACACTAATGTATTAAATTACTTTGATTACTGGTTAAGAGTTAAGTTATTTATGTATTAAATTTTGCATAAGTAATACTATGTTTGATACTTTGTCTGTTACATAAATTTTGCATAAGTAATATTATGTTTGATACTTTCTCTGTTTCAATATATATAAGGGTTGACCTATTTAGAAAGTCAAACAATTCTTTTGTTTGACCAATTTCAAACACTAGATTCTTCGAATATTTTATAATAAATATTACATATTTGAGAAAATCATAGTTAAAAAAATATTATAAGCTCTAACCCATAATTAATAATTCACAATATATAAAAAGAAATGAAAATCATACCTTAAAGAAAGAGTTGTTTGATAATTTAGAAAATAGGCATAACCCTCACATAAATTCTATGCAAGATGGAGGGAGTAATATTTTTTTGCTATGTATAAAATTCCCTCCTCTCTCTCAGTAATTATATGCATAACTCTAACCAACAACACAAACCCATCGAATACATCCCTCTTTTTTCAGTGACTATTATTATCTCTTGGCCTCTTTCCTTTTTTCTTTCACTCATTTGCCCTAATAATTGCCACTTTAACAACCTTAATTAGTTGTTGACCCCTAAACCACCCCTTTTCTGAATTGATAGCGACCGTCCATCATCTATTAGTACCGCCTAATTTGTCACCCCTTTTTCTTTAAAAAATATGAAAAAACAAGAAAAAAAATTATTATATGCTGATGATTTCAAAATTTTCTTGTTGAAGATGAAAATTATTTCTGAAATCTTCTTAGTAGGGACAACTCCATCCATGTGGGAGTTCTTGTTGGGATTTCTTTTCTATATGCATTCGATATTTGAAATTCTCAGAGAAAAAGAAGAATGTTAGTACGTATTTAGGGATCTATTTGTTTGGTTCACATATTAATTATGTGGGAATTATAATGCAGAAATAATTTATGTGTTGACTAATAATTAAGGAATTGTATGCGGTGATCAATAACGAAAAGATTGTTATCCGGTGGTTAATAATGAAGGAATTATTGCAATACAAAAATTAATTACTGGAAGAGCAATTTTTTCTTAAAGTAGTCTAATGCCTCATTTGTTTTCGTTAAGATTAAGACGTCTGAATCTGAATGCACATCTGAATCATTAAAATGTTGTCTCTAGGTCCTAACACCGAATGATTAAGATCTGTTTGTTTTTCAATATCTGAATATGCATAATGTATTTATTTAAACATAATAAATATACAATTCAAATTAAAAAGTTACTAAATAGTAGAAAATAAATACAAATTTAATAAAAAAATATTATTTGATAAAAAAAAAATGAAACATTTATGCTCACTAGTAATGGTGGAGATGTTTTGTAGTCGTGGTAGGTGGTGAGTGGGGGTGGAGAGGTGAGTGGGTGGTGGGTGGTTGGGGTGAGGGATGGGAGGTAGTGGGGGTGGGGTTGGTGGTGGGAAATGGGGGGTAGTGGGGGTGGGTGGTGTGGGGTAGGGGTTGATGGTGGGGTTGGTGGTGGGGTGGGGTTGGAGTGGAGAGCGGGTGAGGGTGGGGTTGAGGTGGAGGGTTGGGGTTGGAGCTAGTGATAAAAAAGTTCTATATAAAAATACCTCTTAATGATATTAAGACTTGGTTCAAGATCTTAATGATTAAGACCTATTCAGACCCAATAAGTGCTTAGATCTTAATGTAAACAAATGCACTTAATGGCTTAAGGTCTGAACCACTCAGATTCAGACCTCCAATAAGTGCAAACAAATGAGGCCTAATCCTCCTGTTGCTATACACGTATTCTTATTTTCATATTTTATCTCACAAAAATAATATTCCCCCCGTCTCAATTTATATGAAGGTTGACCTGTTTGAGGAGTCAAACATCTCTTTCTTTGATTAAAATTTCAATATAGATTCTTCGAGTATTTTATAATAAAATTTATATATTTGAAACTATATAAAAGTACTATAAGTCTGCATTACCAATTATTCACAATATATGAAAAGAGTTGGAGAAAATCGTAGTCAAAGAAAGAGTTGTTTGTCTCCGTAAACTGGCCAACCTTCATATAAATTGGGACAGAGAGAGTACATCTATTTCGCATAACTTAATACATGCATTATTAATTGATACCTATAATCAAACGCTGCATTAAATAATGCAGTAATTATTTTTTTCTTATGCAACCGGCCAAATGCTATATTATTTTATCTGCGATTTTATGTTGGGATTAGTTATACTCAGTGTTTTCGGAGGAGTTTTTGGGGGCGAGTCCCGGGGTGAGGCATATCAAAAACACTTCGGGGCTCAAATGAAAGGCGTAGATCCATAGGGCGTAAGTCAAGGTTTAAATTTAATTTTTATTGTTTTAAAAGTATTTTGCTATAGATTATGATTTTTATTATTGGTGTAACGATATTTATACTTTATGTTATCATGTTGTGGTGATGTATATAAATAAGTAAAGCAACTCTCATAGAAAATAACACTGCCATAAATAAATTTTTTAGATGATTATGTCTGAAATTGATATGATAGAGATTTCATAGCACTATGTTCCTGAAGCAACTTCATCCATTTTTTGTCATTGCTCTTACACTTTTTGCCGGTCTTCTTCTTTGAATATATAAATAAAAGTCAATGCAAATATTAGTTGAGGATCGGAAGGAATAATAGATTTGGAGATTGATGGTGAAGTGAATGAAGATCTCATTTTAAAAATTATCTAGGCTATTATCATTTTTTGTGTTGTTACCTTTCTCAAATAATAACTATAATAATTCTTTTATATTATTGGTGATTTATTTGCAGAATTTTTATGAAAATTTTACATTTGCTTATTTTTTAGTAATAAAATTATAAAATTGAAGATACATGAGACAAATGCCCCGTAAATTCATGGGACTTACGCCTCATCCCGTGCTCGGTGAAACGCTTCCCTTCGGCCCCCATCTCTTAAAACACCGATTGTACTACACAAAAGATGCTCAAGTCATACCCGTCCCCTCTTCCGGAAGGGATCCCCCACCCACCCAACACCCCGCTCCCCACCAAAAGAGAAAAATAAGTTTAATCCAACTATAAGGATTATGTCAAGCGAAAGTTATGTCATATGTATGACTCTGATGGCTATTAGAATTTGGTTAAGTGTAAAAGTATGTGCGACTGAAAGGATGGGTGAGATTTGCAAGTCCTTATCAACAGTTAGTGTTCATAGATCATACTGTATTAGGTTGTGATAGCTACATTTTATTTAATAATGACTAATGCTAATCTACTTTTATTCCACACTTAATATTCTTTATCCAAAAGAATTAGTGAACGTAATCCATTTATTTTGGACTTATTTAGTTGCAAATGACAGTTCCATTGATCACCTCATTCAACTGCAAATCCCAATCAGTTACAATCGCAGCATGACGCAACACATCAGCTTTAACTTCTTTTTTCTCTCCTCTATAAAAGAAGTATTCCATAAAACTGTATAATAATAATCATAATTAATAATTAATACTTACATTAACACTTTCCTAGTTAATACGTAATACTTTTATCAACACTTTCCTTGGTTTTTGTGCGTGAGCATTTTAGGTAGACCGGGTCGTTGTACAGGAACATATTTTTCTTTTTTCCAAATAAAATTTTCAGACCAACATTTGGTTATACATTGGATTGATTTTTAATTTTGAATTCATTTTGCAGATGAGATGAGTTTCAAATTCGAAAAAATAGTTTCGACCAACTTTCAAGTGAATTTTTTTTTTTACTCACAAAGCTTCTACTTTTCAAGTTAAATGCATATCCAAAGACAATTTCAACTTCCAATTATATCATTTTAAAAACTTTTTTTCAAATATCATATTTTTTATGTCTTGTCTACTACTTCATCCACAAAATTAAGAGCCCGCGACTTTTTTAGTATGGACAAAAAAAAAAAGCCAAACTAACACAAAAAAAAATAAATAAATTACATAAGTAGGTTTCACGCACGAATTCTGTGCGTGAAAGGACCAAACTGTAAAGTTAAAACTTTGGTAATTTCACGGACAAAATTCGTGCGTGAAAGAGGTAACAAACTGCCCCCTCTGTTCTTTGGCCAATCTTTTTAAAAATTGACGTTTTTTCCGTACTTTGATTGAAGATTAGTCATGTTTCAAAACGCCGGAATATCAATATTTTATTTAGAACTGAATATCTTTTTTTGTCTACAATAATGTTGGCTCATTACATTAAGTACACCTAAACGTTTGGATTGTCGTTTTAGGGGTTCTAAAGTGCCCCGAAGTAAGTTTTGTTTGTTTGGAAACTTGTTAGTGTTATTTTGGTTCAACTTATATAGCAACAAAGATTCTAATTAATCATCATTGGGCAAAGGAGGGGACGAAGAAACCGGAGGACCTAGAGCCAGTTTGCCAATAGGTATTGGCTTTGTCAGTGGCGGATCCAGGATTTTATTCAGGGTGTTCAGAAAAAAGAAAAAAAGCTAAATATACACTGTAATTTTTTGCCGAGGGTGTTCAAAAGTTAATATATGCACATAAACACAGAAAATTTACCCTATATATACACTGTAATTTTTTGCCGAGGGTGTTCGGGTGAACACCCTGCCCCCCCAGTAGATCCGCCCCTGGGCTTTGTCAAGCTAGATGCACCGCTCCTTGGAGGAGAGAAAACAACCGGAAGATATTCATCCATGTTACATAGAAAATTCGAGCACGAGTTAACAAAGCCATTAATATTAATTAAACCTTTGATACCATACAACACCCTTTCATCTATCTTGTAAAAGTTCATTATATTCTCTTTCTTTTTCTCTTCTTGTATTTTAAAGTATTTGAACACTAGTTAACAAAGCCATTAATACTAATTAAACCTTTGATACCATACAACACCCTTTCATCTGTCTTGTAAAAGTTCAATATATGCTCTTTCTTTTTCTCTTCTTGTTCTTATTTTAGCAATGACAACAGCAATTTCAGCTAAAAAACACTTAACCTAGAGGCTGAAGAGTTCAAACCAACTTCCATGGAGAAAAATGGAGTGCCTTCTCTTCCCCACTTAGCCATTTTTCAGCAAACTCTTCTCCTTCATTTCCTCCATTTTCACCCCTTCAACACACTTTTGCACCCCCAAAAACATGTCTCAAAGCTCCTAAACCTCAAACTTTACTATCGAACCCGATGTTTGTGAATGCGGTTATTATTGTTGAATTTTTTATGGATTATTAACTCTAGAAATTAATAATAGACTTAAACAATCAAAGCAAATTAAAAACTTACTAATTTTTTTCTTATTGATGACTTCATCATAAACTAACATACAAATTAACCGCATGAGTCAGAAATTAAAAGAACTTAAATAACCCCTAATCTTCATCAGAATAGAAGTCCTCAATATCGTCCTCAGAAAAATATTGGCGGTTTCTTAAGACACATCTTTTTTCAGTAGATGTTAGTTCTCTACCGGTTGATGATGCTTGTTCTTCGGCTAACTTTAGCATGTAAAATCTACATCGTCTTGCCCGACGATTCATTGTTTTCTTTTCTAATCCTTTGTACGGCAAGCTCGCAAGTTTCTGGACCTACTCGAGGCATGGTTATTGAGTACCTTGTTGGGATTGGAGCGTTGAGATTTTTCAAGTCACGAACAAGACGTTTTGATTCAACAAGCCGTTGTGACCATTCTCGGCGTAAACCGCAATAATATTCTCACGGATCTGAATATTTCGCATTGCAGAAATCATCATTACGCTCTATAAGAAGGTGGGGATTTAGCTCGTCTAGTTTGAAATCACTGTTATCACTCAAAAAACTGCTATGATTTGAACTCTCATCATCACTGCTATTTGGTTCTTTTGGAAGGAGTAAAGACCAAGCTGCGTTTCTACTACTCGACATTGAATATGTTGTAGTCTAATAACAAAAGAAAGGGCTACTTATATAGTTGCAAACCCCCATGTACCCCTAGTTGGGAGGGGGGTTGTCTTTATGACCCTACCTACTTACTTTATATAAAAAAATATTAATCTTCATCGGACATCTCTGATAAGTTGGTATTTTGCCAAGTTATTTCTTCTTTAAGCTTAGACTTTTGCAATGTTTGATTGAGAAAATAATGCATCTAATGTCATTTACTCCTTTTTTACAAGTTTATATGATTTAGAAGTGATCGGAAAAGAAACCAAGTGAAAACAAGTCAAAAAGAGGTCAAATTGAAGAAAACGAAAAAAGTGGCTAAATTCACAAAAACGTGACAGATCTGCAATTCCGAAAATCAGTGGCTATTTTGTTCTAATTTTGATTGGGAAAATTGTGGGACTATAAATAAAAAAAGAAGATAAGAGGGAAAATATTGTCATCTTTGGCCACATTTCAAGCTTGGAGCTAGGGTTCATCATCAACTACACCATTGGAGTAGAAGATTGGAGCTTGAATGATAAATTTCTTAACCCTTTCTTCAATTCCTTGCTTTGTATTGCATATCTAGTGTGTAGAATTTTATTCCATCACTTTAATCTTTTTTATGAAAATATTCATTTGCAAAGTTGGATGAAATCTCTTGTTATGCTTATGTATTGAATATTTTTATTTCTATTGAAGTGGGTCTTTGTTGTTTTAATTAATATTGTTCTTTAATGTTTCTTAAGGATTAGCTAACCCTAAGACCCGCCCATTTACTTCTATTTGAGCTCGAAAGAGGAAGATTGAGGTTGGAAAAGATTAATTAACAAGAATTTGGGGCTTTAAAACCCATCTAATAACTTGAGCTAGAGATAGGAAAGTTACTTGAGATTATATTGATTGTGCTTAATATCACACTCTAAGGCTTGAGAAAGCTTAGAGTGAAATTCATTGATTTGGTCGAGAGACTTTTGATGAGATTTTAGGGATCATTAGCTAATTAGCATAAGCTCACTCATAGTTGTAAAATCGTGAAATACATTAGATCGTTACTTGAGCGTAATTTCCTTTGTATCCATACTTGTGGCCATTGATCATTTTACCCGCTTTCTAGTTAGTTTTATCTTTGTTAGTTGTTAAAACAAAAATCAAATATTGAAAAAGTGTTTGGCTTAGCGTAGTTGGTGATAATTCCTTACTTGTTTAAATCGCCTAGTATATTGTTTCCTGTGGGATCGACCCCGACTCATAGTTGGGTAAATTATATTGCATACGACCGTGTACACTTTCTTTTTGAGGAGTGAATTTGGACGTTATCAATCTCACTGTCCGAATTCCACTTGGATCTAAATCTTGTGCTACCATGTACACCATATTCTACCATAAGGTAACGTATTTGCATCCGATTGTTCTCTTCGCGAAAACGATTAAGAGCAAAATTAACTCTTGTGGAGTTCCACGAGGCATTGACATAGCACCTTTTTTTGGGTGTTTAAGCCCTACTGACACTAACTTTTGCTCCAGTGCTGCAGCCTCCCTAACACGCCAATCCCACTCCACTCTCATTTTATTATTGTATTCTCGATTGAATCTATTGTTAGGGTTATTTGAGTACTGAAAATCATCATCTAGTTCCCATGTCCTACCCATTGCTTCGAATATGTTTCCTGGGGTAAAACATGTAATAGAATCAAGATTAACAAATTGGGTGTAGAATGACATGATAACTCATTTAAATGTGAATGCTTCCAGAAATTGTCAATCATGTTATATATAGTACTTCATTATTTGACCATTTTAATATGATTCTCGCTTGTATTGCGCACTATTTTAATGCTCAATGTAAGTGGTGATTTGACAACACACCACGCATGACAATTTCAGGAATCTATGACACATAAAGACTTGATTTGACAATATAATGCTGCATTATTTGACCGTTTTAATATAACTCTCACTTGTATTGCGCACCATTTTAATGCGCAATGTAAGTGTTGATTTGACAACACACCACGCATGACAATTTCAGGAATCTATTTAACATGAATGTTGGACGAGTGAAAAACTCATCAATTTCACAAGTCTAAGTCTTACAAGTCATTGAAAAAAAAAATCAAAGTTCATAGAACAAATGTCTCAAAATGCTTCAACTGTTAGGGTTTCACTATTTTGGGATGGAGATATCGTTGAGGACAATTACTCTGTTCGTTATACTATCAAACCAAAAGCCATGTTAAATTTCTAACAACTTTAAATTATGAAACACTAGTCAGTTACATGCACAAAAGAATGAAAACTACACCCACTGAGTTTGGAATCTCAATAACAAGCAGCTATCCACAAATAATATCAAACGGTGTAGTGCGTTATGGCATGCACAATATCAACGATAATGAATCTACGAGTGATTATTTGGGATCGCCGGAAGAATATTGTCATTTAGTATCCATTAATGTTCTTGAGATGTATGTTGAAAAGATATATCGAGAAGAAGTCCCTCAAGTCTAGCCTATTCATGGTAACACTTATGGGGACTTTAGTTCTTATGGAGACATTTTGAGTGGTCAAGTGTCGCTGAAAAATCTAAGCCAACAATTTAATCAAGCTTACAATGAAAATTGGTAAATATGCATTTTTATATAATTATTGTGTGTAGTAGCACGTGTTTGTTGTATGAATTGGTAAATAACCATTTTTCAAATCTTTATAGGAACTATTCTCAAAACTTCGCTGGCACCAAATATGGATGTTGGTCAATCCTCTCGCTTCGGTGGAGTTGATCATTCTCCACACCATGACAATGCTTATGAACAACGATGAAGTTCATCACCTTGATATTAAATAATCCGTGTGTATATATATATATATATATATATATATATATATATATATATATATATATATATATATATATATATATATATATATGGTTGGTATTTAAAATACGTTACTTTTCATGTAGGAGGAGGAATGCACTTGATAATGAAGATTTTCTAAATTATTATGAGTCATCATCAAGTGATGATGATGAAATAACTAATAATGCAGAGGTAACCGATGATGAAGATGATGATGATGTTCAAGTTGGTATGACCAACAATATTCCTCAAAGCCAAAACCAACAAGAACCAATGCACCATCACGTACCACCACCGATGGTGGAAAACCCAACTTCTGAAAGCCTAATTCAGTGGCATTCTAACAATATTCCTTATCTTGACAACCTTCAAGGTCGCGATGATGCATTTGTCTTCACAAGAGAAGATGATCATAGTCGCCTAAAAACATGGATTGAACCAAAGGTTCTCAACAGATCAATGCTACCTTGCAGTAGGAATGCTATTCACACCCAAAAAGGCATTGCAATGGGCTGTCAAAATTTATTGTTTTAAGGACATGTGGGAGTTTAGGGTTGATCAGTCAAACATAAAGACATGGAGGCTAGTTTGTAGACGACGGTATCAAGGCTGTCAGTGGTTGCTTCGGGGAATTGTTCAGCCTGATGGTATGTGGGCTATCACAAAATTCTGCCAATAACATACTTGTGATATGGAAGACTATCGCGCAGATCATTATAATTTAGATACAAACATGATTACTCAAGTGTTACTTAAAGACGTTGTCGAAACGCCAAGGTAACTTATCCTACCTAGTACATTATATGTCTTATATCAATTAAAAGATCATTACTAAATATTGTTTGTTTAAACTTGTGCAGGATCCCCATCAAAAATTGCATTAGAAACGTTTAAACCATATATGGTAAAACTATAAGCAACAGAAAGGGATTTCTCAGGCGTAGACGCGCTTTTGAGATGGTCTTTGGAAATTGGCATACCTCTTTTCAATCACTGCCAAGGTATATGGTGGCTCTACAACATTTTAATGTCGGTACTGTTGTAGAGTGGCAGCTTATAGAGGGTAAAATTTTCAATTTCGTATTTTGGACATTTAAACCATGTATTGATGGGTTTGCTCACTGCCGGCCAGTGATATCCATAAATGACACGCATGTAGATGGTGCATACGACATCAAGCTCCTAATTACAGTAGGAATGGATGCCAATGGGTCAATATTCCCTCTTGCTTTCGCAATTGCCACTAACGAAAGCAACGACACATGGGGGATCTTTTTGACCCATTCAAAGACTCATGTTATTAAGGATCGTACGGGCATGTGCGTGTTGTCTGATCATCATAAAGGCATATTGCACAATATGTATAATTTGCCGGGGTGGTAGCCTCCCCTTGTTTACCATCGCTATTGCTTAAGGCACTTGAAGGCAAATTTGCAATCAAAGTTTCACAATGGCACTCTAAACAAATTGATGTTGGGGGGTCATGGAGCATCAACAAAGAAAATGGGCTGCAAAAATGGATCTGATCAGTAAGGCTAGTTAACCCGCATACTTTTGGTTGATGAAGCTCGAAATTAAAAAATGGACGCTTCATGCTGATGAAGGCAAAATATGGGGCATGCTCACAACAAACAACTCAAAGTCTTTCAATGGCTTGCTGAAATTTGCTCGGGGACTACCTATCACCGTAATGGTGAGAATGACTTTCAAGTAGGTTGTGGAGCGATTTGTGGTTAGGACAAGGCAAGCCAGAGCGATATTAGCCGAAGGCGGGACATGGATGCCAAAGCCCTCCAACAAGATGAAGCATTATAGAAAAAAATGTGAGCTTCACCAAATGACCGAGTATGACCCCATTCAACGTGTGTATGAAGTTAGGACGGGTTATTACAACGGTAATGGTGGAAACGTCCATACCTTTTATGAGGCAACAAGAATATGCACTTGTGGTAAGTGGCAAACGTACCACATGTCGTGTTCTCATGCTGTAAAGTGCTTCGAGAGAATGAAAAAAATGGTAACAAGTTATGTGGCGGGGGAATACAAGGTCCACAGTTACCTTAGAGCATATTCCGGTCAATTCCACCCACTTGGTAATGAAGCTTATTGGCCAAACGAGCCGTTTTCGATGGTTGCTAACAAGGATTACATCAGGAAATTGGGTATTAACTCATGGAGTCGTAGACCCAATCAAATGGATATTAGTGAAAGAACTTACTCTCGTAAGTGCTCTACATGTAAGTAATATGGCTATGACAAGTGTTCGTGTGGGCAACAAGGTTGTGGTGGTACAAGCACGTCTCGAAGTAATAGAACCTCTAGAACTTGAAGATTGTATTGTTATTGTAATTTAGTATTGTATTGCTTTGAATTAGTATTGTAATTTAATGGAATGAATTATTTTTGAATTAGTATAAACCTCTCGTATTGGATGAATTATTATTAAATAAAATATTTATATTTGTACATTCAAATATAATATTTAAACATAAAGATAACAAGTTTCCAAATAATAAAAAATACACATTACATTAAAAAAAATGCGGATTACACAAAAGACGTAGCAAAAACAAAAAAGACAAAAAAGAAAAATAACAACATAATATAAAAAATTAAAGGTAGATCAAAATATTTTTATTTGTACATTCGATTTGACTAAAAAATAAAATACTTAGATCAAAACCCTATAAAATGTACACTTAAACTTAAAGATGACAAGCTTCCAAACAAACAAAACTTACTTCGGGGCACTTTACAACCCCTAAAACGATGATCCAAACGTTTAGTTATACTTGATGTAATGAGCCAACATTATTGTACGCAAAAAAAGATATTAAGTTCTATATAAAATATTGATATTTCGGGATTTTGAAACATGACTAATCTTTGCCCAAAGTATGAAAAAAACGTTATTTTGATAGCTTAAAAAAATAAATAAAAAAACGCAGCCCTTTCACGCACAGATTATGTGCGTGAAACTTACTTTTGTATTTTTTTTTTTTTTTTGTTATTTTGGTTCCAAATTTTTTTCTGTGTCACTTAAGTCGCGGACTCCAAAATTAAATGCATTAACTTGTTTGATTTTAGGTACATAAGATAAAATAATTACGTTATTGTTATAAAATAATAAAGCAAGCAAGAAGAATATTGTGGAGAAAGAGAGAAGATATCTTTATTTCTCTTGTTAGGGATTGATTTACAATGAATGAGAACCTCTATATTTATAGGGGAAAAGTGACTTGATCCCAAAGTCACTAACCCTAATATTTCTCCTAAAGATAGACATCCACAATAATAAATAATATTTATAATACTCTCCCTTGGATGTCTATTTGATAGATAATGTGCCTCATTAAAACCTTACTAGAAAAAACCCAGTGGGAAAAATTCTAGTGAAGGAAAATAAGTACACATTTCTAATTATATGCCATTTGGTTGCCTCATTAAAAATCTTACAAGGAAAAACCCAGTGGAACAAAAACCTTAAATGGAAAAAAGAGTACAACTCGTATTAACTCCTCCTGATGAGAACTTCAATCCAAAAACTTGAATCTTCATATCTCAATCTTGTGCCCCATCTTCTCGAAAGTTGCAGTTGGTAGAGACTTGGTGAATAAATCAGTCATATTATCGCTCGAACAAATCTCTTCCACATTGATATCACTATTCTTCTAGAGCTTGTGTGTGAAGAACAACTTTGGTGAAACATGTCTTGAGCTTTTATGAATCCTCTCTTTAGTTGGGGTATGTATGTTGCTGCATCTTCAGTCTTTGAATAGAGTTATATTGTTGAAATCACTCTAAGTGCATTCCTGACTTGCTTTATAAACAGTTGTTATCTTTATATGATTTGGCTGTTATGTAGAACAACATCATATGACTATAATACCCCACAGTCATAGCAAAATATATAAATGTATCAATTGCATAAAGATATGGCACTTCAGGACCAAAAAATTCTGCAAGTTTCTCATTTCAACTTCTTTCAGCAGATAATTTATTTCTTTCGAAAACTCTTCAAGAGTTTCAATAACTCTCAAGTCATCAACTTGCACTAACAATATGACAGATTTTGATTCACAAAGACGTAAGGATAAATAGAGTCATTTGTACCCTTTAGTCGCAGAATATTCATTAAGGTGATAAAATCGGGTTCACCTTGCTTAACTTAATTCATATAAGAATTATGAACAAATTTCTACAACTTGTATATGCTTCAGGCATTTAAAATTCTTCAGGAATTTTCATATAATTTTGTGAAGTAATTCATATAGGCTGTGACAACATCTATTTCTATTTAAATATGTGACATCTTCTCTGTGTCTGGACAATAAAATCCAATAAGCTTTACGCTTACCAAGATGTGTCATTTCACTTGATAATAATTTCTACGTTAGCATGCTTTAATAAACGTAGAATTTAGATCCTCAAAATCTTTTACAATATTGCGCTCTATTGTACCAAAGATATCGTCGACGATATATCATTTGTATCGGTTCGCAATGTGACATAACTTATTAAGATCTCATCACTTCCATTATTTTTAGGTACCTAAACCTAATGTCATGAAACCCCATGTCGAACTCGTGGCCCCGGGACTTATGTCGTAGGGCTTAACAGCGCAGGTGTGTGCACATTGCCTCCTTATAATGATCATTGATCATTTGCATCACACCTCATTCTTTTCAATGATTATTGCGTTTGGGCAGTCAAAACAATTAATCTATCACACTTCATGCATTTAAATGATGTATCTGAAACATGAATTTAATAGGAGCATTTGCTAAGGCCCATGAAATTAGAAATTAATTTTGGGTCGAAAACGTAATGGTTCTAAGCAACTTGAGTTGAATTATCTTTTGATTCACGAACTAGCAATGGTTCATCATTATATATGATAAAACATGCTTGTAACATATTCTAAATTTCATCTAAACATGAGAACACACGAGAAGACTATTGATTCATGGATCTCTTCCTAATAACCGTAATGTTAGGAAAAACTAACATATATCCCCATCTTTAATGCTTTGGGGAATCCATCTTTGTGCATCATGGTAGATTAATTAATCGGGACGGGTATACCATACATAAAAAAATATGTTAGATGGAAATATTTGATTTCTCTTGGAATTGTGAATAAGGAAATAGAAGAACCAATTGTGAGGGGGAGAATTTATCCGTATAAAGTTATACGGTCCGTATAATATGACCATATTTATCATGGCTGAACAGAACGTCATACAAGTGATGTTGTATACAATAACATGATCGGTGAACATATCTGTGGCCATAACTCTTTTGTACTGTCCCCTTGACATCAAAGATATTTCAAAGGGCTTTGTTCTCATAAGCAATGGTTTAACTATTTAGTGGAGGCATTTAACGCTTTGCCCAAACATTTTTTACGACTTGATTAGTTTTCAAACCTTCCTATTATCAAGTTATGAAACGGATTGTCTTGATTACATAATCTGAAATTATAATGATCATTGCTCTTCACTATCACATTATGTTGAGCAAGTAATTTGTCAATGTCAAAATGCTAAGTTGAATTATCTTTGATTTAGACAACTAATGATAATTCATAACATATTGCATGCGTATTCTGTTAGAAAAACTAACATATATCCCACTCAATCCATCTTTGTGCATCATGGTAGATTAATTAATCGTATACCACACATATTTAAGGATTTCAACCAATAACGGTGAATGGGCCTAAATTCACCTTTTATATTTTTTTTTTTCAGAATGTGGGGAATTCAATCCCAACATTTGCCAGTATAATCAACTTTTCATAAGAACAAGCAATAACTAAATTCTTGAAGAATCTTCTAGTTCTTCAATATATGCCAAATACTCAATTTTCACATCATATTTGAATCGGGATGGCCAAACCGCTCATGCCGACTAATAAATTATTTATATTGGTAAACTTCAGGTTTACTATACCATGTGCTATATGTTTTAGTAAACTTCTGGTTTACTATGACATGAATTATTTTTTGCACTAATAAACTTCTGGTTTACCATGTGATTCATCATGCTTGGAGAATAAAAAGGGTAACCATTCATATACATATTTCTTACCCACTATAATTTTCAAGATATTTAATCCTCCAATCATTTATAGCTTCAATATGATAGTCATTTACTTTAGTAAACTTCGGGTTTACTACTTGAATTTCAATCATAAGAACTTTGTTTATTACAATCTACAATGAATAACATAATACTATATAAGCTCTTCAGGAAGAATTTATTCTCCATAATCACATACTGTTTGGACACTACTAGTGCCATGATCTTCTAGATAAATGGTTAGCTCTTCTGGAGCCCTTAATTGATTTTGTTGTTAGACATTGTTGGTGTCATGAAAGAAAATTTGATGAGATATTTCTGATGACATGAAAGAAAACAATAAACGAATGGACATTTAAAATTTTGAATTTTTAATCCAAACTTGCTTTGAGAGTTATCCATATCTTCAAATGCAATGGCATACCCAAAGTAAAAACAAATATACATTAAATATTAGTACTACCAGAAAATACAAAGTGAAACTAAGTATATCACGAATTACGTCATATATTTCAAATTGATAAGTTTTGACAAGTCCTATTAGGAATAACAACTCACTGTATCCATCTTAGATAAATTTTGACACTAAATTGGTAAGTCCCATTAGGATACAACACAATAGTATTGGTCTAATTAAACTACCCTTTATTTTTCTTATTAAACGTCATATGTACTTAAAACACTACTAATTGTATCAATACACGACTGGAAGCCAACAAAATAAAATAATACTAAATGTCTCTTGCTAAATACCAAAGTAACAATACAACATACATGTGATCAGATTTCTTAATTAATTGACAACTGTAGATATACTAAGTTTTTAGAATGTCAACCTCAGGCATGATAATCACAACGTAAAAAGAGGTTTACACATAATAATTCAAAGGGTCTTTTTGGCCAACAAAAAAAAACGCCCTTTGTCCTTGGAAAAGATTTCATCCTTGATCAAGAAAAATATTTGAATGTGTTATTTCCTTCAGGGAAATCAATAACAACTAATCATACTATGTCAATGTGATTATGATAAGAAAATATTTTACAAGACTGTTTCATATGCCTTGGAATGATATATAATAAAGTATTTAATATGTTTCAACGTATGACAAGAATCTGTGGCAATAACCTTCATACCACAAAATAACATTTATATCATTTGTTAGTCTATCTCTTCAGTAGGTGTGTTGCGGCATTTCTTCATTAATAGAGGCACTTTATACACAACTTTCAATAGCTCATCATATTTCTCAAGTACAAGAAAACACCATTTCAGTATACTTTTCAAAGTCTCCTTTTTTTTTTCTCGAGGAAAATTCCAATAGTTTAGTATTTCAGAAGCAAATTTCAAAATTGAACTTCTTCAGGAGTAAATTTCAGAGCCTTACTACTTCGAGAGTAAAGTTTAGAGGTTTACTACTTCAGGAGTAAATTTCAAATTCTAACTATTTCAGAATTAAAGAATGAAATATTCAGAACATTTCTACACAATTATTCTACCTCTTCCGAAGGTGAGGCATGATATTTTCACAACCAAACATATCTGTATTTCTAATCTTTACTAAATATCATCACATTCACTTCAGGGAACGGATCCGTATTTTTAACATTTATCAAAAGTACTCATTCTTCAGGAATGACACATATCTTATCGCGCCTTAAGCATATCAAATTATGATAGTTTAGAACCTCTTTTAAGATGTTACTACTTCAGGAGCAAATCGAGGCATAAATATAGAGAATTTTTCTCTAACATATCTTCCTTTATAATCGCAATAAGTATATGAAAATATTACCACTTCTGATTTGGTGGTTATATATTTTCTTGGAAACTCTACCGGAGTTTTCAGTGCTTTTTTTTTTTTTTTTTTTTACACTATAATACACATTGTATGATATACACGTATTTAGGATATACAAAGTGATAGACTATGCAAATATTCATTAGAAGATTTTGTAGTCTACTATTTTAGGTTAGCATATTTTGTATATTGTGTAATCTCCTATTTTAGGTTAGAATATTATTCTCCTATTTTGTATATAAACCAATTCAAGTAATGAAAGGAGACAAGGAAAATATTTCTTACATGGTATCAGAATAGGGTTTCTTTCTTCTTCCTCCTTCCGCTACGCCTAAATCCCTATTTTTTGTTTTCCTCCCTCCGTCGCCCCCCTTCCTTTTTTTTTTCCCATGGCCGACGCACCAACCACCCCCGCTAAGCCCACGTTCCACCGGAAATCGCGGTCTCCAATATCAAGAATCACATCTCTATGGAAAACTCGCAATTGGTACGGGCCGGGCTTTTCAAAATTCATGCTCGTTCTCGGGGTCCTTCATCACATCATTCCTCCACCTACGGGTAAGGAGCTTCTCCCAAAACCGATGAGGAAATTGACTTATGGACCACCATTGACGCCACCGTGCTTCAATGGATTTATTCGACGATTTCGAATGATCCGTTAAACACTATCCTCGAACCGGATGCTATGGCTTACGTGATATCTTCCAAGATCATCAAAACTTCTCGTGCGGTGACTCTTAAACAAGAATTCACGACGACTCGTATGGAGGATTTTCCAATGCCTCCGCCTATTGTCAACGTCTCGCAGCCTTGCCGATCAACCGAAAAACGTTGGGCTCCCGTGACGAATAGCCGCCTTGTCCTTCAACCGGTCTCGGGTCTCAATGATGCATACAAAGGGGTTGGGACACAAATTGCTTGGCGCAAAGCCGCTCCCACCATTCACCGAGGCTCGGTCTTCTTTTGTTTTCTTAGAACGTGAACTTGCGGCCATGGTTTCTCAATCCCCGGCCGGCGTGGTGGCCTCGGTCGACGACACGCCACTCCCCTCTCGAAACTCAAGCTCACGTCGAGGGAAGAAAAGCCGGCGGCCAAAATTCTGGAACGGCCGTGCGGGGCTCGGCGCGGCTCGAAGAAAATCACCGTCCGCGGTAGTTCGCTTCAATATATGGGCAAATGGCGGTCGACAGCGCCACACGCGGTGGCCCCCGACCCGCCGGCGCCCTCCTCCTCCCCTCGCCCGTAACCCGACAGCCTCTCGGGCTCGTCGCCGCCGCTAATCCCGCCACGGGCAGTTAGGGTATTTTTGGGGCCTCCTCCGGCCAATTATTTACACGGCGGCGGTGGCTTATCCCGGTCGTATGTTCCAACCGACATTGAGTCCGCAATGCACACAATGACCTTGAACCCGCCCGACCAAAATTTTACATGGACACCGAGCCACTTATGACATCCCTTCTCTCGTCTTATTTTAATTTGAGCAATCAAAATAATGGTATTGTTGTGGGAAATGGTCATTCGATTCCAATTCGTGGTTGTGGTCACACTAGTTTGCCTCCCCCGAACCCCCCCTTTATCCTTACGAAATGTCTTACGTACCACTAAACTCATTAAAAATTTAATCCCGGCGGTCGGAAGTTTACTACCGATAATTCCGTGTCCGTTGATTTCGATCCATATGGTTTTCTTGATTTTTTTCGTACGGGGATGCCACTAATGCGGTGTGATAGAATCTTTATCCGGTTACCACCATCAAATATCCAACCACCACTATATCAAACTTTGCGCGTTGTCTTCTCCTTTTTGGCATGCTCGCTTGGGTCATCCGGAAATTCTATCTTCGATTGTCTTAGGGTTCGTAAAAGCATTGAATGTAATAAATCTAGTATTTCTAGTATATGTCGTTCTTTGTGTTCTTGGTAAACACATTAGGTTGCCGTTTTGATTCATCTATTTCCGAAACTTTGATGCCATTTGATATTATTCATAGTGATTTGTGGACCTCTCCGTGTTAAGTTCATTGGGTCATCGATATTATGTTCGTTTATGGATGATTTTTTGAAATTTTTATGGACTTTTCCATTGGCTAAGAAATCCGATGTTTATCCGAAATTCTTAGCTTTGAAAACCCACATTCACACTCAATTAACGTCATATTAAAAATGTCCAATGTGATAATGGGAGGGAATATGATAATTATCACTTCGGGAAATTTTAGTAGTCTAATGGGATGTCATTTCGTCTTTCTTGTCCACAAAGTCTTCACAAAATGGGAAAGCCGAAAGAAAATTCGTTCTATCAATAATATCACTGACTCTTCTTGCACACATCTTCCTCCTTCGTTAAGCATCACGCCTTACAAATGGCAACATATCTTCTTTAATATTTTACCAAGTAAATTATTAGGTAACGTTTCTCCTCTTCAAGTGCTCTCTGCAACGAATGCCATCTTACTCTCATCTTCTTTATTTTTGGATGTTTATGCTATCCCCTCTTTCCTTCTCCAACTATCCACAAATTGCAAGGCCGGTCTACACCGTGTGTCTTTTTGGGGTATCCTGCGAATCATAGCCAGGTATAAGTTTATGATTTATCGTCCCATAAAATCATTATTTCTCGTCATGTGATTTTTGATGAGAATGTCTTCCCCTTTTCCAAATTACATTCTCCCACTTCTATTACTTATGAGTTTTTGGACGATGGCATTTCCCCATTGTGGTTGCATCACTTGGCTTCTCCTACCCTCCCCACCGTAGACCCCCCCGCCCGCTCCCTCCCCGCCGGCCCGGCCGGCCGAATGTCCCACCGGCTCAAAGCATGATAATCCCCTCGTAAAAAGACCGTTTATCCCGCATTCTCCCAATCCGTCCCGAATGGTGACCGGAGTCAAGATGGTATTTTTAAGCCAAAAAGCCTTTTTAACTTAAATACCATGGTTACGAAATTTCATCTTCTCGTAACCCTCCTCGACCGCCCTTCGCGACCCGAATTGGAAAAATGGCTATGAATGATGAATTTGATGCTCTTATTAAAAATAAGACGTGGGAGTTGGTGCCCCGTCCACCTAATGTGAATGTTATTCGATTCAATGTGGATTTTCACTCATAAAGAAAAATCTAATGGTGACTTTGAGAGGCATAAATCCCGTGCTTGAGGCGATGGTAAGACTCAACAAAGTTGGCGTTTGATTGTGGTGAGACCTTCGGTCCAGTGGTCATGCCGGCACGATCCGTACGCCTCTCGCCACAAAATATCAAAGTGGTGGCCTATTCATCATTGATGTCAAGAATGCTTTCTTACACGGTGAGCTGGAAACAAAGTATATGCATCAACCTCTCGGGTTTCGCAGATCCCACTCATCCGGATTATGTATATTTACTCCGTAAGTCCTTATATGGGCTTAAGCAGGCCCCGAGAGCACGGTACAAGCGTTTTGCATATGTCTCTTCTCTGGTTTTTCAAACAAGAAGACCGACAATTAACTTTGTTCATCTACAAAAAGGGGCCGAGATGGCATATTTGCTACTTTATGTTGATGATATTATTCTTACTGCTTCCTCAGATTCTCTCCGATGCTCCATTATGGCTCTTCTTGCCTCGGAATTTGCTATGAAGGATCTGGGTCCTTTGAATTATTTCCTTGGCATTCATGTCACTCGACATAAGGATGAAAGTTTAGAGGTTTACGCCGCAACGCAAGTATGCCACTAAAATCATTGATAAATTCTAACTGATGTCTTCGTGTAAGGCTACTACTACTCCTATGATACTAAACCGAAGGTGAGCGGCACATCGGGTGCTCCTTATGATGACCGACTCACTATCGCAACGCTTGTGCCCTTCGCATCTTACTTTCACGAGGCGGATATCTCTTGCTTTTACTAAATATATCCACATGCATGCGCGCGCGAACGGATTCATATGCATGCACTTAAGCGTATCATCCGATACATTCAACTATGTTTGCATCTTTATCCGTCCTCGATTCGGATCGATCTTCTTTCTACACCGATGCGGATTGGGGTCTTCGGTCAACGTCCGTTACCGTGTTTTTCTTGGGGATAACTTGATATCGTTAAACGCCAACCTACCCTCTCTCGCCGAGTGCCGAGGCGGAATATGGGGGGTTTGCTAATGTTAATCTCTCGAGTCCCGCCGAAAATATTATCTTGGAATTACATTGTCCTATTCATAAGGCCACTATGGTATATTGTGACAATGTGAGTGCCATTTATCTTTCGGAAATCCGGTGCAACATCAGCGCACCAAACACATTGAAATGGACATTCACTTTGTTCGTGAGAAGGTTACACAAAGTAAATAGATTGTACTATGTTTCTATGTGTTAATTGAACAAATCAACACCTGCATGAAGTGTAAATATATCTAAAAGCATACAAACAGACTCTGCGTACAAAAAGGATTATTTGTTTCCCACTGTAGCCACCATAATTAACAAAATAAATTCTCAATAAATATATCAATATGGATATATGTGATAGGTACTTACAGTAAGGAAGCAATTTGGCTCCATCAACCTCTTAGAATATGTGATACGTACTTATAGTAAGGAAGCAATTTGGCTCCATCAATCTCTTAGAAAACGGTTCTATAACATGGCCAAACAAATAATTAGAGACTCGTGCTGATAACGTGTTATTAAATAATAAAGCAAGCAAGAAGAATATTGTGGAGAAAGAGAGAAGAGAGGAGATATCTTTATTTCTCTTGTTAGGGATTGATTTACAATGAAGGAGAACCTCTATATTTATAGGCGAAAGTGACTTGATCCCAAAGTCACTAATCCTAATATTTCTCCTAAAGATAGACATCCACAATAATAAATAATATTTATAAAAGTTATATATATATATATATATAATGTTTAGTTTCTTGTATAAACTTTGCTTTGCAAAGACAACATTTGGTTTTCGGTACGAAATTCGGCTCAATAATATTTTGTAAAACTTACGGGTAGGATGTGTATTGTTTGGATTAAACGGAAAATTATGATTATGATGTGCTTGATTTCGATTGATGAATTTTAAAGATTTCGATTGTTATATTCGAATTCAAATCTTGGAAATAAAAATTGATCGATAAATGAAAGAACCAAATTATCGGAGTATAATATATGTGTATTTCTTTATATTTCCACTTTCTCTCTTTTGCACAAACGTATACTTTGTAGAGATCATAACGCTTGTGGAAGATTACTAGAAAACATGGAATTAGCTACGGAATTTGTCGATAATCCTAGCTAATTAGTCGCTAAATAGTTCCTAGCTAATTGAAATTTCTTATAATTCGTCGCTAATCCGTAGCTAAAGGGGATTAGCATGAGATTTTTGCTGTTTAGCTATGGAATTTTGTCCGTAGCTAATTCCTTGTTTTCTAGTGGTATATATGACTCGAGGAAAAGAGCACAATAATTTCTCTAAGCATCCTGATAATTGTTGTTTAATTTAATTTCCTATATTCCCTGGAGATAGTGAAAATCTTTAAACAAACACTTTAGAATATTATGAGATTACTTAATTAAGTGTTGGGAGTTTGCTTAATATATGTTAGTTTAAGTATTCTCCACCCTAGAGTTTATTTGTTAAATATACTATCACATTTGTTGTTTTAGGAAATTAACCCTTTCTGTAATGTTGACTTTCTAACGATAAAAAAATGCAAAGTTTACTTTAAAGTTTAATTTGTCTAAATCAATTTTATGATAAATGGTAGGAAATCACAGTCTGGAACTCCCTGTTTCAGGTTAAAAAGGGTACACATTGAAAGGATTACACGGTTCTTGAAAATCTTTATAACATCAAAATATTTGACAACCAATTTTGAGGGATTATATTTTTTTGCCTTTTGTGCAATCTTTACCTAGCATGCTAGCAAACTAGTCTTAATATTTATGTTCAATAATTTCTAGAATTGCCTATATGACCTTTGAGGATCAAGAATCTTGATCCTAGATAGCGACCAGTGCTTCTATTAAGTGTGTCTAGAATTTCCCCTACACATCAAAGAAAGGGACAAGTCCGAGGTCCATGCATTGTGGAGAAAAATTAGGTACTACTTCTTCTCTTTTTTCCTTTTTTTTTTTGGCTAAAAAATAAATGTGTATTATGGATTTAATTGTATATAGTGACAATGTGAAATTGGGTTACACTGTCAGTACTATATTTAACATGTTTTAGCAGGTAACTTGCCTTATTTTTCAGGTTATTAATTTCAACTTTTATGACTATTAATTACACGTAGTAATCTTTTAAGTGACCTGATCGTATAATCATAAAGCGGTGTGGTGGAGTGGATCGGAATGGATGGGATTCCTCCGTCCATAGCCAGTTATCTGGGGTTTGAGCCATGGAAATAGAAATATTAACCCCTTGATAGGGAGCACCTCCCCTTTAATAATGACTCCTATGTTGCATGGATTTGTATTATTTGATTTTGTGGACTTTAGACGATATCAAATGGTTATATGAAAAAAGGGTGACACTGATAGTGTAAAAAAATCTTTTTATTGTTAAAAGAATCATTTGTATTATTAATGTATCGAAGTTAAATTCTTTTATTTATTAAATAATTAAACACAAATATTAGTAGAAGGAATATTTGTAGAGTGTTATTTATAAAGACTATAAAGTAAATACACCAAAACAAGTGTATAGAGAGAGACTGATATATTAATCAACTTTGAACTGATATCCAAATGAATAAATGAACCTCCTATTTATAGGAGGAAAAGAGAACAGCTTGGTGGCCAAGCAAACCACGGAAATGGCTTGGTGGCCACGTTCCCTTGGTGGCCAAGTAACTTGATGGCCAAATAACTTGAGGGACATCCATCAGAATTCACAATACTGCCCCTTGGATGTCGATTAATTAGATGATGTGCCTCGTTAAAACCTTATTAGAAAAAACCTCGTGGGAAAAAGTCTTAATGAAGGAAAAAGAGTACACACATCTAGTAATATGCTTTGAGAGCTACCTCATTAAAAACCTTACCAAGAAAATCCAATGGGACAAAACCTTAGTTAAGGGGAAAAAAGTACAACACGTATTTCACTCCCGCTGACGAAGACCAAAATTCAGATGTCGGAGTCTTCGCATTCCAACCTTGAATATCATCTTCTCAAGAGTTGAAGTTGGCAAAGATTTGGTGAACAAATCGGGATTGTCACTTGAACGAATTTGTTGCACATCAATATCACCATTCTTCTGGAGATCATGTGTGAAGAATAACTTTGGTGAAATGTACGAAGCCTTCTCAAGAGTTGAAGTTGGCAAAGATTTGGTGAACAAATCTGCAGGATTGTCACTTGAACGGATTTGTTGCACATCAATATCACCATTCTTCTGGAGATCATGTGTGAAGAATAACTTTGGTGAAATGTGCTTCGTGTTATCTCCTTTTATGAAGCCTCCTTTTAATTAAGCTATGCATGCAACATTGTCTTCATATAACACTGTGGGTATTTTTGTATCACACTTCAAGCCACATCTTTCTCTGATGAAATGTATCACTGATCTCAACTTCACACATTCTCTACTTGATTCATGAATGTTACACCCCGTACTTTCAGAGAAGCACTTATTAAATTTGACCGTAAGTATGTCGAGCTATGGCTAAGTAAAACAACTTTGGATTATGAGAAACAAGTATATTGTATGAGTAAAGAATGAATTATGATCTCGTAAGTCGTAACCGGGAAGGACAACCTTGGAACCAAAGGACATGATTATTATCAAGTATGATTAATGATAAATATCATGTATAGAGAGTTTCGAAAGATTCCGGGACCAAGCAAATCAAAGAAAATAAGTTTGTCAAAAATTTGGAAAAAAATTGGTAGAATTTTTGACAGAATTTTGGGTCAACTTTGGAGGGGTGTATCTCCTAGTATATTAGGAGTTTTAAGGTGTTTCAAAGCCAAAAATGAAGTTCGTCGAGTCTAGTTTCCAACGCAAAAACTGCTCGTCGATACGACATCGAAGTAGAGAATTATGGACATTACAAGTTAGGCTGACAGAGCAGAAACGCGTGCTACAGTAACCGCCCTGCTACAGTAACTGCTACAGTACCCGAACCGACTTTAGAACCTTATAAAAGGGGTTTTACCCCTCATTTTTCATCCAAACACCTCTCAAAATATCCCAAACTCTCTAGAACAATCCCCCAACTTTCGTCTATGGAATTTTAGCGCAAATTAAGTGAAATCTCCCGATTTAGGTCCGAACGGCTTATAGTTGTGATTATAATATCGTATTACGACGAAACTTGGCTTGGATTCAAGGTGAATATTGAGGAGATTTCGGTTCTAGTGGAAATAAGGTATGGATCTCTTCTTATTAACGTTACTTTCGGTTTATTTACGGATATAAAGTTGTTAAATAGTCATATAGCGAGTTGGTTAGTGGTGGAACTTGGAAAACATCGTGTGGGATATTTATGGAACATGATGGTGTTGAAAATGATGTTGTTGATGTTGGTATTGCTGTTGTTGTTGTTGTTGTTGTTGTTGGTTGCTGGATTGTGATTTCGGGCTAGGCATATAAACAAGGGAGATCTTTTTGAATTTGTGATTTTTAAATGGATTTTAATTAAAGGCTTGAGATAAGTGTATGATGGTGTGCCTAACAATAGTGTGAATGGTCTTATATGTAGATTACGAGACTACGAACGATCGTAACTAGATTGCAAGACAGGAGGTAGGTTGGAGAGTCGGAAAGTAAGCTTTCAGGTATGTTAAGGCTAAACCTTTCTTTCTTAAGGCATGATTCCTTTGTTGTGAACCTATACATGATATCTTCAATAAACTCGTTTCTAAAAGTACCAAAGCTTACGCGTTCACGATGTACTTGTGATATCCTCGAGCTTGTTTCATGGCTATTGATGTTATTCATTGATGTTGATCTCATCTTATGACTTTGTTCCTTCAAGGTGAGACGTGTTCATGATGACGGTTCCATAATAATAATAATCCAATGAGTTTAGGAACAAGTTCTTAAGGAATGCTTTATAGGACATGAATAGAGTGCTAGCAGAGGATCTCTAATGAGGTATTTAATGTTCGAAGAGAGGTTCATGTTGTATCTTAGGATTTGGTTATAGTCTAGTCAAGTGGGAAGAAGTACTAATGGCCTGAGCTATGCTTATAAGTCTTATGTGATTATGTAGACCCTACGGGTTAAGTGATGACCACGGGAAGTGTATAGAGATTACTTGTAGAAGTTTAGTTAGGATGTTGATTATAATTACCAGGCTACGACCGATCGGCGACATGCTACCACCGTGCTACTAGCCGGTTGGGAAGATATGTGTTTACCACCATGCTACGGCGCGGGTTAGGCGATTATTACCACCGAGCTACGGCGGGTTGGGCGGTTACCATCGGTCGGGCGGTTGCGCTCTGCACTCGGGCGATAATCGGACGGGCGATTGTTACCACCGAGAGCTACGGTCCGTCGGCGCGACCACGATCGGTTGGGCGGTTAGCACTAGGACAGTAAGTAAGTTAGAGATACAATATTGTCCATAGATGCGATTAAGGATATGAGAGTATTAAGAGATATCGTACTAGATTCTCATCGGTGAAGTCGAAGTTCCGGAGTTGATTCTTATCCTCTTTCTTTGCAGCATAAGTTGATTATGTTACATTTTCGCCTTGCAGACTCGGTACATTATTCGTACTGACGTCTTTTCTTATGGATGCTACGTTCATGCTTGTAGGTGTAGACAGACGGGACGAGGATCTTCTGCAGTAGGCTGCTTTCAGGTACCAGTTTTGATTGGTGGGCTCCATTTCTTCCTGGAGCATTGCCGAGTCTGGGTCTATATATATATATATATATACACATAACTTGTGTTAAGGGTATGTCGGGGGCCTTGTCCCGACTTGTATACTTCGTATATGTTCAGAGGCTTTGCGGACGCTTCCTTCGTGTACAACTTAGTTATATTATGTCGGTTGTTATGTTGGCGTCATGGGTCCATTGCACATATATTTATGCATGATATTACATTCATATTTAGCCCTTAGTCGTATTTTTACCATTCGAGACAAGAAGGATGCAAGTTATAAGTTGGTTCGCTCGATTTCCGTAGGGTGCTGGGTGCCAGTCACGCCTCACCGAGGTTGGGGTGTGACAATGAATAGCTATTATCTCAGCATGATTCGAATAAGTAGCAATAATGGACTGCTTTGTGGATCTCCATGATATAGCGGTACCTCCGCATGTAAACGGCTTTGTTTGAGATCGAGCTTTATGTGGATCAGATAAATAACCTGCATCTGCATAACCAACAAGATTTGTACTACCATTGTTAGCATAAAACAGACCCATATCGCTAGTTCCCTTCAGATATCGCAATATATGCTTTACTCTGTTCCAATGTCTTCGTGTAGGAAAATAGTTATATCTTGCTAGAAAATTAATAGAGAATGCTATTTCAGGTCTTGTAGCGTTAGCAAGATATATTAGTGCACCAATTGCACTAAGATATGATACTGTAACCACGAAGCTCTTCATTTTCTTCCTGAGGTCGGAACGGATCTTTACTCGTTTCAAGTGAGTGAACAATCATTGGAGTATTTAACGGATGCACATTTTTCGTGTAAAATCGTTTTAAAACTTATAAGCAGATTGATGGATAAAGATCCCGTCTGCTAAATGTTCAACCTGCAAACCAAGACAAAGTTTTGTTTTTTTGAGATCTTTCATCTCAAATTTTTTCTTTAAATATTCAATCGCCTTTTGGAGCTCTTCTGGAGTTCCAATTAGGCTTATGTCATCAACATAAACAGCAAGTATAACGAACTATGATTTTGTATTCTTAATAAAAACACATGGACAAATGACATCATTTATATAACCTTCATTTATCAAGTACTCACTCAGGAGATTATACCACATGCGCCCTGATTATTTTAAACCATATAATGATCTTTGTATTCTGATTGAATACATCTCTCGAGACGTTGAACTAATTGCTTCATGCATTTTAAATCCTTCAGGAATTTTCATATAAATTTCATTATCAAGTGAACCATAAAGGTAAGCTGTAACCACATCCATCAGATGTATTTCAAGTTTCTCGTGTACAGCTAAACTGATGAGATATCGAAATGTTACGCCATCTATAATGGGTGAATATGTTTCTTCATAGTCGATAACGGGTCTTTGAGAGAATCCTTGTGCAACAAGGCGTGCCTTGTATTTCACAATTTCATTTCTATCATTCCTTTTTTGCACAAAGACCCATTTGTGGCCAACTGATTTTACACCATTAGGTGTTTGGACTACCGGTCCAAAAACCTCAAGTTTGGCAAGTGAATTCAATTCTAATTGAACTACCTCTTGCCATTTTAGCTAATCATATCTTCGTCAACATTCTTTGATAGATTGAGGTTTCTGATCCTCAACGTCTTTCATAATATTCAGTGCAATATTATATGCAAAACACTATTCACTATAATCTTCAATCGATTCAAATCTATCCCATCACCAGAAGAACTTAATGATAGTTCTTTACTCACTTGTGTCTTGGATTCCCTGATATCTTCAGGAGTATCAGGATTAATCAGATCTTGAATATCTTCATGATATTCTTTCATAGTGTCATATTCTGATCATTTTTCGTGTTTCTTTTTTTAAGGATTTTTATCCTTGGAACCCAATGGCCTACCACGCTTCAGGCGTGTATGAGATTCAGAGGCTATGATACTAGTAGATTGTCCCTTTGGGACATCAATTCGGATAGACACATTCTCTGCAGGGATATGTGACTTGTATTCTTTTCGAATAAGTAAATGTGTCTGCATTTGATTTGATATTTTTCGCAAGTGAATGATCTTCTGGATCTCATGTTCATATATAGGGCCACGTGGATCAAAATGAGATAGTGATGAAACTTACCACGCAATTTCTCTTTTAATTTCTTTTCTGTCTCCCCCTAATTGTGGGAAATTTATTTCATCAAATCGACAATCTACAAATCAAGCAGTGAATAAATCTCCCGTTAATGGCTCAAGATAGCGAATAATAGAGGGTGATTCAAACCCATCATATATTCCTAACCTTCTTTGGTGGCCCATCTTAGTGTGCTATGGTGGTGCTACCGGCACATATACAGCACAACCAAAGATTCGGAGATGAGAAATATTTGATTCATGACCAAATACTAATTGTGACGGGAAGTATTTATTATAATGAGTCGGTTTGAGACGAATAAGAGATGTTGTGTGTAAAATAGCATGACCCCAGACGATAGTGATCAACCGTGTTTTCATAAGTAGTGGTCTTGCTATCAATTGTACTCGTTTAATAAATGACTCATCAAGGCCATTTTGGGTATGAACATGAGCTACAGGATATTTAACTTTTATCCCAACTGACAAACAATAATCATCAAAAGATTGAGACGTAAATTCTCCAGCATTATCGAGGCGTATAGCCTTAATGGGATAATCCCGAAACTGTGCCCTTAAGCGTATTGTTTGTGCCAATAATTTCGCAAATGCCAGGTTACAAGATGATAGGAGGCACACATGAGACCATCTTGAAGATGCGTCTATTAGGACCATAAAATATCTGAATGACTCACAAGGTGGATGAATAGGTCCACATATATCCCCATGTATACGCTCTAGAAAGGCAGGGGATTCAATGTCAACTTTCATTGGTGATGACTTAGCTATCAATTTACCCTGATAACAAGCAACAGATGAAAATTCACCACTTTCAAGAATCTTCAGGTTCTTAAGTGGATGCGCATTTGAATTTTCAATAGTTCGTCTCATCATTATTGATCCAGGGTGACCTATTCGGTCATGCCAAAACACAAAAGTAGTTAAGTCATTAAATTTCTGGTTTACAATCGAGTGTGCTTCAATTGTACTAATTTCTGCATAATACAGGCTAGAAGACAAAGTTGATAATTTCTCCAAAATATATTTCTGGCCGGAGACATTCTTTGTAATAACAAGATATTCATCTTTTATTTCGTTTAATGTCTCAACGTGATATCCATTACGGTGGATATCTTTGAAACTTTAACAAGTTTCTTAGGGATTTAGAAGAGAATAATGCATCTTCTCTGACAAGTTTCGTCCCCTTAGGAAGAAATATAGTAGCTCTTCCGGAGCCTTCAATCAATTTCGAATTGCCAGAAATTGTGCTAACATTTCCCCTTTTTCCAAGCAAGTGAGAAAAATATTTCTCATCTTTGAATATGGCATGCGTTCTTCCACTTTCAATCACACAAATATCTTCACGATTGGTCATTGGTCCAAATAAAATTTGAGAAATTTCCATATATTCTTCAAAATGAAAGAATAGACAAAGTGAACATTAAAGTAGATATTATTATTAAACAAAGCACTACACAAACTTTATTCACATAACTATTATAGTTAATAGTAACAACATGGATGAAAATATCTAAATTATTACAGATCCATCACCGATCAGATGATCTATTTTTCGTTCAGGGAGTTCAAAGAAATCTACCACATCTAGATGCATGAGCTCAACATTAGCTTCAGAAATAGAATTTGCTTTGGCATTCTTTTCTGCCTTTTTTAGGGAGGCTAGATAAAGCTCAACTAGATGCTTTGGCGTACAACAGGTACGTGACCAGTGCCTCTTTTCTCCACATCGATAGCATTTATTTTCTGAATCTTTCTTTTGCACAGCTTCATGCTTTTCATCCTTCTTTTTATACTGCTGGTGGTGAAGGGTATTATTTGGTGCAAGACAAGAATCATGACTAAAATTTCTTCCTCGACCATTGCTATGACCATGTCTGGGGCCACGACCTCTTGCACGTCTAGAATGGTGAAAATTTGCCTCATTCACTTCAAGGAATGGGGTAATACTAGTAGATCGGCTTTCATAATTTTTCATTAATAATTCATTATGTTGTTCAGCCACTAAAAGATGTGAAATTAGTTCAGAATATTTCAGCCTCATCTCACCATTGTCGCCGCAAGAGCATACTCGAGGCAGGAAAAGTGGAGAATGTTTTCTCCAAGATATCATGATCAGTGATATTTTCACCACATAACTTCAACTAAGAAATAATTTTAAACATGGCATAATTATACGCACAAATAGATTTAAAATCTTGTAGCCTCAAATGGATCCAATCAAAACGTGCTTGTGGAAGCACAACCATCTTCAGGTGGTCATATCTATCTTTTAAATTATTACACAACATAAGTGGATCTTTAACAGTGAGATATTCCATTTTCAAGCTCTCATGGATTAGTGGTGGCGAAGGAATATTATTGCCTTGGCACAGTCTTGATTCGATGCCTGATTTTTATCTTTGATGGTGTCTGCTAGACCCGTCGTATCAAGATGAATTTCGGCATCAATAACCAAGACAGGTAGCTTTTTCCAGATATATCTAAGGCAATAAATTCACGTTTAGAAAGATTTGCCATTAATTAAGAAAAAGAAAGTCAATACCTTTGAGGCTTCCAAAGTATTTGCTCGAGATGGCAGAGTCTCGTGCTGATAATGTGTTATAAAATAAAGACTATAAAGTAAATACACCAAAACAAGTGTATAGAGAGAGACTGATATATTATTCAATTTTGAACTGATATCCAAATGAATAAATGAACCTCCTATTTATAAGAGGAAAAGAGAATGTACTGGTGGCCAAGCAAATCAAGGAAATGGCTTGGAGGCCACGTTCCCTTAGTGGCCAAGTAACTTGATGGCCAATTAACTTGATGGCCAAATAACTTGATGGACATCCATCAGAATTCACAATATAGAGTACTTTTCTGACAAAGCCTCTAAGTAGTAGACTGTAATTAAATTAGAAAAAGACTATGGATTAGTGTACCACTTAAAATTGAAGATAGGCGAGTTATATATGTCCTATAGACTTGGCACTTTCAACCATATGGGGACCAAACAATATTTTGCCATTTCATTTGGCAAAATAGCTTCAAGAATATTATAAATCATTATTACATATTTTTATAATCAAAATGAAACATTCTCCAAATTTAATCTGGAAATAATTCAAAACAATCATTTAATTAATTGATAAAATTATTGAAAGATTAATTAGCAACTATTTACTCCGTTTAATTCAAGAAATATGATTAATTAAATAAGTTAGTCATTTTACTTCTCAAATCGTAATTCTGCATAATCAATTTGCATTTGTGCAATTTTAGACTTAATCATAATTATTTGAGTACTTAATTGTGGTTATATTCATAAATTTCTTACTATGTGAATAATTGCAGCCACAATTGAAATAACCAATTATTGGTGAATTTTGGCCTTAATTGAAATAGCCAACTTCATGGCTTAAGTCAACTGAGGTCATTATTGCAAAATCAGTATTTAATTGTTTGACCTTATTAATTGTGGCCATATTTGGAAATAACCAATTGCATGGTTCAAATTCAATTAGGGTCATAATCACAAAATTGCATAATTATTCGTGCCTTTAGTCTGGATTAATTGTTTAATTATGCTTAATTCATAGTTAAGGGGGATTAAATTAATTAGCTTACCTAATTATGGCTATTTGTTAACTAAGTATCTACATTATTTCCTATATATATACACACATATATACGGATATACATGTATACGTATACATGTATGTATAAGACTGCCCATCACATTTTCCCTTCTAAATCAGCCGGGCCAGGTCCAATAAGGACCTGACTGTAACATCATGTAAATTCGAGTTAGGTGCGAATGTATGAAACTAGTATAAAGATGATATTTTAGCTATATGAATCCATTCGGCATGAACTCGGGTGTTAAATAGTCGTTTTGAAGTCAAACCAAAAAGTGAAGTTTTTAAGGCCTTCTAATCCATCTAAGTCTGAGATAGTCTGTACTTATGGCCTGTTTTCGGGTATTTGTGATAGGAATTTGAGCAAACTCAAAATATAAAAGTTGTCGGTCTTTGAAATGCCTTTCCAACCATATATTATGGAGCTCAAATGGAGTTATGTGCTAAAAGTTATGTCCGTTTTACTGGACGCTACGCAGTCTGCGTGAAGTGCCCTTTAGGTACGCGATCGCGCACGACAGGTAGTGTTATCGCCATCGCTGCGCGATCATTTGCATGAAGTGGGCCTCCGCTCCATTTCCAATCCACCATTTTTACCCCTTAAGTGTTGGTGGGGTTGCCTGAAAATATCTGGGACACGATGGGAGTTTGCGTGTCTCGGTAGGAAAGAGATCACCGGAACTACGCGGCCGCCCACCGAACACGACGTTTTAAAAGCCTAACTTCGTTATATTCATTCCACTTCGTTTTAAACCAATTTTTCTGAGGAAAAAAACCCTAAAGAAGTCTCTCAAACCCTAAGACGAAGCTCTTCTCTCCCAACCTTCAAGATAATTTAAGGTAAGCCTATTCCATGCATTCCAAGTCAACTCCAACATACGTTCATGATTATTAAGTAGAAATTCAACGTTCTTAACCTAGGTTTTTTCAAGAAAACCCAATTAAAGGGATTCAAGACTAAGGCTTTAGGAGTTCCTCTTTAAGTCCAGACTTTTACTACAAGATTGGAGAATTAGCAGGTATGTATAGTTTCTATCTACCTGTGGGAACATCTTTGTTCTTCCCCACACCATGTTCTTCCATGATTATGCAAGAGTTCACTAAATTAGGGTTTTAGCTAAGTCCATGATAACCCTAAGTTCATGTACCATGATGTACCATGTTTGAAATATATATTCATTGTTGTATTCCTAATCTTCCATTTTGGTTATTGGGAATCTGTCCGTAATCCATGAAAACTCATATATTACATTCCATGGGTTCCTACATGCAAGTTATTAAATATTATGCTTACTTTCATGAATATCCTACATGTCTACAAGTTTTAATGCAAATAAATTATATAATATGTATCCATGTTATGATACAAGATATCCATATTATAATACAAGTCATGTTTTTACGAAATTCATGGGCTTCTCAGCCAACTATATCCATGTTCATGTTTTGGGAGTTGCACAGATTAACGAGAAGGTTTTATACCTGAAACTACGTTTGCCAGCGTAGGATAAGGATCACTCCGTCCATGTTTAGGACGATACCTTCATATTTTTCCCTATTGAGGGATTTGGATCCATTCATGTCATGTTCACGTCTTGTACCCCAACAAGGTACAGATGTATTGTACCTGAAGTAAGGTAGATCGTATCGCCACGTACTAACATGGTGGTTACATGTCGGTTTTACCAATGCTCTCCCACATATATTTTTAATCATGTTTTACATATATATGTATTCATGTTATTCATGTTCATGATCATGCATCGGTTGCCGCATATGTGCCTACTTATCATGTTATTTCCTATGACATGTTTATTTCATTCAGCTTTCTTTACCAAAGACATTTAATGTGCCGACGCCTTTTCTATCGTTCGGGGCCGCGTTTCACAACGCAGTGGCTGTGCATTTATAGGACGACGCATCCCGTTCGCAGAATTTGCTCATATCGCTTGTTGTCGCGAGCCCCATCTCATTTGGGGTGTTATCTTTATTTATTTCCATGTCATGTTTAGCAAGTTAAGGTATGCAGGGGCTTTGTCCCAGCAAGTATGTTATAGTTCAGATTCATGATAGAGATTTCATAAACTAGTCAGTCAGTTATGTCAGATACTTAGAGTTGTGTAGCCATCTTTGGCTCAGTTTACGATATTTCTGCATTCAGGTTTTATACAAGTATTTTATTAAATATTAGGACTTCTCATGTTTTGTTAAGGCTCATCATGTTTCATGTTATATTCCGCTCATGTTTATGCCCCATGTTGATTCGAGAAGCCGTGTGGTTCGCTCGGCCACGCAATGTGCACCGAGTGTCGTGTTACGCCTGTGCCACATGGTTCTAGAAGTGACACTGACCCGGCCTAAAGCGTGACTAAAGGGGTAAGACCCCCTTCCCCTTTTCATTTTTTCTCCCAAGCCAAGCGCACCCTTCCTCTCTTTCACTCAATAGGCGAAGAAACCCTAGCGCCGCCCTTGGATTTTTTTCTCTCTCCTCGCGTCATACATGCCATAAATGGCAATATTCGTGGGCCTAAGAAGCCTATTCTATATTGGTATGGCTTTTTGGGGCAAAGCAATTAATGGTCCACCCCTTTTCCGCCAATACTCAACGAAACAGGTATTTGTTTGCATTTTCATCTTTATTTGTTTGCATTTTCCTCTTACTTTCCTGCAAATCAACGGGAAAAATAGTACCAAACCTTAATGGTTCTTGTCTTGTTTCATTTTTGAATTGCGAATTCTCATTGGTTCACACAGAACCGAATGAATTGACCAAACTTGGGTCAAATCTGACCCTTTATACCTTTGTTTGCTTAAATCTTAACCATTGATTGATGAATTGAGGGATTTGTTCCCAAAAATTGTCAGTCCCACATCGAGTTAGGATAAGGGGTTTTCTCAATTTTGGGTTTCTATAAATAAAACCCCCAATTCATAGTTTGCATAGACCGAATATCACTTGCATATTCACAAAAGTCGAAATACCAAGGGTTTTAGCAAATTTTACTCTAGACCTTTAATTTTTTGAGTTAGTTTAAGTTTTAAAAGTTGGTTTTGGTTTTCTGTAGTGTGTGGCTGACCAATTTGGGTGGAGAAGAAGAATCTTCAAGTCCAATCTCGTCCAAGGCTGCACCTAAGAAAGGTAAATTTATTTCCTTTCTTTTATTTTTGCAGTTCTTTCCATATTTTTTTTGTATGTATATGTGTTTATGCTTATGTATCTGGTATCTTGTATAGTTTAGTCTCCTATTTAGTTACTTGTGTGTTAGTCCTTAATTATTTAGATATATGTCTACTTAATCTTGCTTAGTATGCATGTTAGGCAGGTCTATAAGTTCATGTACTTAGGTATTATGATTCATGTGTTGATGTTGTTTACTTTTAGTCTATTTTGAGTCAATATATGCTTAGATTAGATTGATTTTGACCCCCCCTGAAGCATGATTTCTTAAGCATGATAATATGATCGGTGACAATTCTAGTGATTTCTTAAGCATGATATGTAGCTCGCCTTTAAATTTTAAGGAAATCACGTCCGATTTTAAGCTTTTGTTTGGTTTTGATAATTGATGAATGAGTATAGCATGTCTCTTTGATTATCTAGTTTATCCCAACCTCCTCTACGTAAAATGTGTTTTATCCAAATTATTTCATGCCCGCTATTAAGGAAAAATAGTGTGACTACACGATAGAAAGGCTAGTCGTTAGTAACATGATAACTTCATTGGTTTAAGAAAGATAATATGGCATGTTTGGTATTAGGATAGGCTAAATACTAAGGCTGCAGTAGTTGATTAAATATGTCTATCTAATATTGTTGAGCGTAGTTTAACATGTACTTGTTTTGGTTTGATTTGTCTCCATCTGATGGCATACTTTATTGTGATAATTCAATACGTTAGTAAACTTTAGAATTGCATTCCACCTAGTCACTTTGATCTCGCCTATAGTTTGTTTAAATGTAGAAGTGGCTTGTCGGCCATGTATTTATTAGCATCATTTACAACCTATTTTCCATCGGTCATGTGCTATTAAGACCCCCGTGCTCTGTTGATGCTAAGTCTTTGCCGATTAAGTCTCTGATAGTCCTGCATAAGCTTAGTTGTCATTGCGTGCATATTTGTGAAAATACTCACTGTTGTGCCTTATGTCTCTGGGCCACATTTTGTTTTTCTTGACTTCTTTTACTAAGTTTGTATGGTTTAACCTCTATGAGAACTTGACTTGTTATGAGTTAATACTTAAGAGAGGAATTCGATCTTAATCAAATTAGCCATTTTGCCTAGATTGTTGTGTATGTGCATTTACAAAGGACACACAAGTCTATATCTACCTGTTCAAATGCCATTGTCATGCCGTCTGATTATCCCTTTTCTTTAACCCCTCTTTATACATTTTTCAAAACTGGATGCTTACCCCATATGTATGATTGTGAATCTGTTTGGTTATAATAATGGTTGCATTTCCTTGTCTTGGCTCCAGTGGGCATATGCATGTTCTCTGTGTCTAGCTAGCATCTGGTATTTCATTTATCCTATCATTCCTAGTCAATTTGGTAGTCTGAAGTATCTGAAAATGCAAAAAATAAAGTGAACTAGGTTTGAGTGTTAGTGTAAGTGTGAAATGAGAAAATGACTATTGAGAGGTTGTCAATTAGGGGAATAACAAACTTGGATGTGACTTACTCCGCTAGAAGGAGTCGGGGAAAGGGCTTTGAGCTTTTCATTAAAAATCGCATAGCCTTGCTAAATTCAGGAGTTGTTCGGGGTTCCTCCATGTTAAGTTATGACCTGGGGACCCTCCGAGATCGTAATAATAAGGTCACACTTGCCATAATCCTACGCGTAAGGAAACTGATTTAGAAGTCTTTTTTTTTGTTCTTTGGAGTACTAAATCACTATGTTGTTGCATGATGTACCTAGGATATATGTCACACATATTGGTTTATTTGTTGTTGATAATCATGATGGGATACATGAGATACAAGGTATACAAGATTTGTATACACTTTAGTGTATACCAGGAGAGTATACTTTGTATATTGCATCCTAGAAATAATCTTTGAGCCTGTTTTTGCCTTCTCTTTATTTACGTGATGATATGGAATGTGGACTTGCCTATCTTCTCTTTGTTGCTATGACATAAATTTGGGTCACCACTTTCTTTCCGTCCGTTTATGTCATACGAATTGACCAAATTTTTTGAACTTTAGCTTATTCATTACTAGTATTGGGCCTCAAATCAACGCATGTTTGAAATTGGGCTAGATCCTACTGTTCCAATTAATTGCTTGCATAAGTGTATATGAAGGGAACTGTGCGTTAATTCATTGCATATGTGTGTACATAGTTTGTGTTGAGTATCTCTCTCGTAGTAGTCTATATTAAATAAACTACTAAGTGTAAATACTTTCTAACCACCATTTTCTTTCTCCTCGTCTTTGCTCGTACGTGAAACCACCAGGGCCACTTGGGCCACTTCTGCCCAATATAAACCATCGCTGGGCCCGAGGCCCAACTTTTCCTTCTTTTCGAGTCCTCTTCGCAGAGCACATATGAGAATGCCCATTGACACGAGCATTCTCAATAAAAGCTTGGATCGAATCGGTATATCAATACCGATTCGATCCGAGCTCTTGGGGTTGGAATAAATTCGGCAGAGGATGCGCCCATTCTTTTCTTTCATACCGGAGTAAATGGAAGGAGACGTAGCGGTAAGCCAAGACTTTGACAAAAGTGTCGGTAGGCACGCTCGATAAGGGCTCGATCCCCGAGAATCAATCCCAATCGAAGCGAGTCCGAAGAGAAAAAGAAGCTAATATCCGTATCAAGGCCCACCTATGGGTGAAAATAGGCAAATCCGATGGGTTTAGGTAGGCCCACCACCTAAACTCTTCTACATTATTCATTTTGTACATGTATAAAGTATTTGTAAAGACTTGTATAAATATTGAAACCCTTATGTGCTTAGAACTTAGGAAAACGCTAGTATTATTAGGAATGTCGCCCAAATGATTTTTAAACTTGGCTAATCTTAACTTATGCATGAAATTGGTACTTGATTTTTTTTTTTTTTTTAAGTTTCTTCAAATTTAAAATTGGTTTGGATATGGTTAAGCCTAAATAGCTTTCTAAAAAATGGAACTAAGTTGTAATTTTGGGCTTTCCGCCCTTTGAGAAATTTGGAAGTAGTAAAGACAATCTTTGGGCCTTAAGCCCACCTCAAAACCTTTTGCTAAACCAAAATGTTGTAACTGTTTCCTTTGGGGTTCAATATGAATTGACCGAATCGAATGAATTTGAGGACTGTTTAGGACTATAATTGATAAAAAGGGCATTTCTTGTAGAACTTGGGCCAAAATTTTGAGAATGATTGAGGTTAAGGATCCGGTAATTTTTGGAATCAAAATAGACTTTATTTTCTTAAAATGGATAAAAACAAAAGTGATATACTTGACCGATTTGAGAGTGAGATGACTTTGGCGTGTATATGACTTGACCTATTTTGAGCTTCAATGGACTAAAATGGACTTAATAAATTTTCCCTAATATACTTATCTTATAAAAATAAAAAGGGAGATATACTCCATTATTTTCCTATATATATATATATATATATATATATATATATATATATATATATATATATATATATATATATATATATATATATATAAAAAAAAACCTATAAGAACTAAACCCACATCATTAGGAAAAAATACTAGCGACTACTACTTGGAAAAAATTCCATTGTGTCTTGATCGAGAAATGAAGTGAGTTGAACACTTATATGAATTTTTGAAACCAAAAACCCCTTTTCTAAGGGGGAAATTTTGCCGGAATTTTGAATTTATGATAAGCAAGACATTTTGAGATAAAAAAAAATGGTTTAAGCAAATAATTACAATAATCACACATCAAACTGTAGGCCAATCGTATTCTACGAATCATTAATACTAGTGCTTAAAACCTTCTCAAGGGGATCACCGTAACCCTTACCTCGAACTCTAGTCAAAAAGGATTTTTCTCTTGTTTGATAAACCCTTTTAACCCGGTATTCATAATTTCCATTATAAAATTAGGTGGCGACTCTAAAAATGATAAAATCCATTTAGAGCACCAACAATCTCTTAGTAGCTTTTATGAACCAGCGTAAAGGTGAACCGTAACAGCCCACATAATTAGAAATCATACTAACCTAATTGTATATTCATCCCAACATCATGTCTAAAGACCTAACATGCTTTCCTCGTCAATACTTTGCAATCTTATAGCGAGTGCTAATCCAAGTCTAACTAGAATAAGCCATAACCTACCTAGATGCCGAGCATCACGAGCCTCGAATCGTCAAACTTGGCTTTCCTCTGGCAAGTGCTTCGAACGGTCGAGGTCTAACAATCACAACTTTTATATTAAAATACGAATCTATGGCTACTCGCAAAGAAATACAAGAATTCGTGATCCGAAAAGATCAACTCAAAACCCACATCCTAAGCTGGGGTCCAAAAAAGGGTAAAAAGGTCATTTATTACGAAATTGAATTCAACAAGATCAAATTGTTGGTCTACACGATCATACCAACCTATCGATACCCATATTGCTATGCTTTAAAAGAAAACCCAAAACGGACCCGAAAATAACCTTTACCGAGCCCAAGGGTAAAACGGAAATTTGAAGTAGTATGATGTTACCAATAGTATATACAAATTCATAGCCTAAATTTCGTGAAAATGTAACCACAATTTAACCTTCCATTGTAAGATTGAATTAAAACCCCAATTTATGTAAACCTTTAATTTACTAATTGATTTCGTGGTCGAAGAGAAATACGATGGAATCATGTAAATAATACTAGAAGTAAGTTAGAATCTTACCCCAACAACGTTTCTTGAACTTAGCACTTGTTTTTTTTCCCCCAAAGGGGTCAAGAAGAAAGAGGAAAGAAAATCAAAACCCTTGGGATTTTAAATTCTGTTTCCGGAAAGGGGCCCCAAGCGAGAAGGCCGCACAAAACGTGCTTACCCGCCCAAAACCTTTTTATATCCCCCTTTTTTTTATATTGGGGTATTTTTTAAACTAATCGCGATGTTTAAGGACAAGGCTTTTTGGGGTACGAGATAAAGACTTTTTTAAATTTTCCCTTCTTTTTAGCACAAGGTTGCTTATAAATTTTAATTGGTATGGAATTATTAATTAATATTGGGGTTAATTTTTAACCCCAAATTTGATTATTGGGGGATTAAAAACCAATTTGTCACCAATTTTGGCCCTTAGTTTGTGTGGGCCCCCCCATGGGATGGCAAATTTTATTGGCTCAAGCCTATGGGGACATGTGTCCATCTTGTAGGAACCATATTTAAAAAACCCATGACCAAGAAACCTTTTTCATTTTTAACCCAAAAAAAAAAGTAAAAGAGAAGGGGGTTACCCTTTTCTAACCAGGAGAGTCCCAAACTTGGTGATTAAAAAAAACGCTTTTTCAAGGGATTTCACCCCTTTTTTAAAGGTTTTCATTAATTTATGATTTTAGGGCAAAAGCAAGTTTTTATTTTAACCCCAAAAATTTTAGCCGTTTTTAGAAGTCGGTTTTTAAAATTTAAAGGGTTTTAAACTTCTTTTAAAATGATTAATGGGGTTTTAATGATTGTAATTTGAGATATGGGTGAAATCATGAATTATTGTATGTTGGTGTTAAAGGTGGGGGGGCCTTTTTTGGGAAGAAGGGAACTAATTTTACTTAGTATTTTGGTTTTTGGTTATTGGTTTTAAGATGAGAATAAGGTATTTTTAAAGGCCCGTTTTGGGGTTGTAATTGTTTTGGGAATTTGTAGAAGTTAATATGGTGTTAGTATAGTTTTGCATCTAAATGAATAATGTTGTTAACGT